>NC_083732.1:1858888-2168703 GCF_028564815.1 Eubalaena glacialis | reverse complement strand
GGCTATTGTAAATAGAGCTGCAATGAATATTTTGGTACATGACTCTTTTTGAATGATGGTTTTCTCAGGGTGTATGCCCAGTAGTGGGATTGCTGGGTCATATGGTAGTTCTATTTTTAGTTTTTTAAGGAACCTCCATACTGTTCTCCATAGTGGCTGTATCAATTTACATTCCCACCAACAGTGCAAGAGGGTTCCCTTTTCTCCACACCCTCTCCAGCATTTATTGTTTGTAGACATTTTAAAATCAAGATGAAATTCATTTAACATGACATTGGCCATTTTAAAGGGAACAATTCAGTCAGCGACCTTTAGCACATTTACAATGTTGTGCGACCACCCTGCGCGTCTAGTTCCAAAGCGTCTGCATCACCATTTCCCTCCACATCTCCCTGGTCTCACCCCCTCACAAGTACCTCTCTGCAATCTGTACAGATTTTGTACAAATGGAATAATACAATATGTGAAGTTCTGTGTCTGCCTTGTTTCAGTTTTCAGTGTGATATTTTTGAGGTTTATCACATTGTAGCATGTTTCAGTACCTCATTTTTATGTCCATTGTATTTATATACCACAATTTGTTATCTGCTCATCCACTGATGGATGTTTGGGTCATTTCCACCTTTTGGCTACTGTGAATAGAAGTGCTATGAATATGCCTGTACAGGTATTTGCTTGAGTACCAGTTTCATTTCTTTTGGGTCCATACTTAGGAGTGGATGGCCGGGTCATAGGGTAATTTTACATTTAACATTTTGCAGAACCACCACCTGTTTTCACAGGGGCTTCATCATCTTACATTCCCACCCAGAACATATGAGAGTTCCAATTTCTCCACATCCTCCGCAGCACTGGTTATTTTCCATTGCTCTGAGCTGGAGTAATCTTTCCATACTAAGCTGGACTGCCTGCAGCTCTGCTTTGCCATCTCCTCCTGCTTCTGGGTGCCCACAGATCTGCCAGAGACGCAAGCCTAGGTCTTCTCCTGTCTTTTCTGAGCATGTATCTGGGGCTGGGCATGCAGTCTGCACTCTCTTTTTCGCTGGTGTATGTGGTGGTTGTTCTGAGACCTGCTTCCTGCAGTCGTCCTTCTCTGCTCCTCCTCATGCTTGGGTCTATCTGACCAACCTGTCTGCTGTCCCAGCCCCAGGTGGGCATGGGTGGTGGATGTCAACACAGCTGGTGTGTTGACAGACACCAGTGCCACTGTCAGGAAAACAGCTCCAGCCCCAGGCAGCGGGGAGGAAAAACAAGGTCAGCTTCTGTGCCTGTCCCTCAGGGAACTTCTGAAAGTTCAAAACACAGTATTTTAAGAGTATGTATTTTAAGAACCACAGTATTTTAAAAAACAAGGTCCATAGTAGCCTCTGAACCATGGAGCCACACCAGGAACATGGGTCTCCATACCCATCGTGGCAGCCACTCCTTTTCCACTGGTGGGAAAAAGGGGGTGGTACAATAGATAGGTGAACAGAAACACCACACTTTCTTACCAGAAATTACCTGCCCTTTTCATTATTAAACAGTCCTCTGGTTGCTGGAAGTTTTGGATTAGTTTCTAGAGTTCCAGGAAATTGATTCTACAATTCTCATTTTATATGAAATTCTCTTTCTTATCTTTAAAAATTCATTCTTTGCTTTCAAGTTTTAAACTTAACCCTGGCTAAACCGAACTCTTGTCACCCCGTGCCTCAAGTCAGGCCTTTCTTTCTCTTGCCCATCTCTGGAACTGATAATCCTATTTTTTCCTGTTTTATTTTTAGCTTGCCTTATTCTACTGGAATATAAGCTACCCATGATCAAGACTTCTGCTTTGTTCATTTCTACATGCCTTACGTCTAGAAAATATGATAGGCACTCAATGAACATGTGTTGAATAGATGTCAAATTAAATGATCTTTCCACATGTTTCTACCCGAATTCCTCAGTGTGAACAAAGCTCTCTTATTTACATGGTAGTTCGTCTCATTGCAATTCTCATTACAATTGTCCCCATTCAGCTATTGTTTATGTTTTTAGGAAACTGCAGTTCTGGTCTGTAAATGCCTTGGGAATGAGGTTTTATTTACCTACCAGTATCTTGCCAGGTATAGATTCTCAGCTACTGTTAATCATTTTAAAATCTCCAGTTGAACTCTAGAGGAGCAAAGAGGAGCATTATCTATACAGAAGCTGCTGGTCTGCATCACATAAACAGCCCGGCTTGTCCCCCGGAATGTCGGCATCTACAGGTGGTCACTCCAGTCAGCCTGTGTTCACTCAGCACTGGGGTCTCAGTCATTAGTGGTCACCCTACCTCCTCTTCTCCCTCACAGTTTAATGGTCCAACAGAGTGCTATTACATTTATCAATTCTTGTCTAGACTCCAGCTATGTTGCTTGGTTCCAGCAGTTACTGAAAATAATCAGAGATCTTAGTAAAATGGATCAAAACTTCATTTCAGGGAGCTCAAATATCATGGTCCTTTCCTTTTTCTGTTTGTAGAGTTCTACTGTTCAGAAACATCATAAAGTCCTTTTTATGGGCTTAGAATAAAACTTTTATATTGATCTTTAATCCTTTTTAGTCCTTTTCTATTTTTGGTAGTTTTTCAGTGGTAGACTGGTAATAAAAGGAAAACAACAGCCACTAGGACAAAACTGTAGTTAGGAGATAACTAGAAACACATTTAGAAACACATTTTCATCTATCATATTATTACTAATGGGACAAAAATGGGAACAATCATTTATAGTAAGGAAATCGTCAACAAAGTTTAATGTACTGATACACAGAAGGAGATATTATGAGGCTTAAAATGATGTCTAAAAATATTGAGTTGTTCATTACATAATGTTAATTAAAAAGGGATCAAAATCTAATACATTCTGTGATACTTATTTTGTTTGAAAATTTTCAACGCAATAAAATTTGAAGAAAATACATCAACAATTTTAATGTACTTCAAAGTCCTGAGAATACAGATGGCATTTATTTTATAAATTTACTTTGTTAAATCATCCTAATCATCCATAATGTACATTTTTTTGCTTTTATTCTTAGAGAAAAAATATTCAAGAGAGAAAATATATGTACATACATGCATTTTCAATCTAATTTAGGTAATTCTGCATTAAAATTTTAAAGGCTTCTAGGAGCCCTGTTATGCCCGTAATTTATCTATTCATTCATTCAATGTAGCAAGTCTTTTCTGAGTGTATGAAGGATGCCAGTTCCTATGCTAGATGGTCACAGACCTGCAGGTCCTTCTCACCACTGTCGACCGGGCATGGTCCCTGGCCTGCTCCCTGCAGGCTGTGTGGCTCTGAGCCCAGGGCTGCACCGGTAACACTTGTACCTCTAGGCCCAGCATGATGGCGGTACAGACAGTGGCTCCTTATGTGCTTTCTGAATGAATAGATAGAGTGGTATTTTTAAAGCTCTAAAATTCAGTGTAAGTATTCAGGTCAACACTCGCCACAAAAGGAGGCATAGGAGGTAAAACACAATTGCACGGTAGGCGCAGCTAACACCTGCTGTAGGGGCTCAAAGTGCCCTTTCTTTAAGAAAATCCAACATTTTTTCAATGTGTATGTTATAAAAATGTTTAAATGCCCACACCTGCAAAGGATGTAATAAGTTATAATGTGTTTTAAACATTGGCAGTGGGATGTTGATGGTTCAGACCTCCCGGACATGAATGAGGGCTTAGCTTCCCCTCCACCCCCGTGGTGGGCCCCGAGGTCCTAAGTTACCCACCTTAAACATTACTGATTTATAAGAAATAGTAACACTGTTTAAAACATGTGGGACAATGTTCACTGCAGCTCTATTTACAATAGCCAGGACATGGAAGCAACCTAAGTGTCCATCAACAGATGAATGGATAAAGATGTGCCACATATATACAATGGAATATTACTCAGCCATAAAAAGAAACGAATTTGAGTTATTTATAGTGAGGTGGATGGACCTAGAGTCAGTCATACAGAGTGAAGTAAGTCAGAAAGAGAAAAACTAATACCGTATGCTAACACATATATATGGAATCTAAAAAAAAAAAAAAAAGTTCGTGAAGAACCTAGGGGCAGGACAGGAATAAAGACGCAGACCTACTAGAGAATGGACTTGAGGACACGGGGAGGGGGAAGGGTAAGCTGGGACAAAGTGAGAGAGTGGCATGGACATATATACACTACCAAACGTAAAATAGATAGCTAGTGGGAAGCAGCCACATAGCACAGGGAGATCAGCTCGGTGCTTTGTGACCACCTAGAGGGGTGGGATAGGGAGGGTGGGAGGGAGACGCAAGAGGGAGGGGATATGGGGACATATGTATACGTATAGCTGATTCACTTTGTTATAAAGCAGAAACTAACACACCATTGTGAAGCAATTATACTCCAATAAAGATGTTAAAAAAAACCCCAAACATGTGGGAAATGCTCTTTAAAGTCACTTAAACACATGTCAATTATTAGGTTAATACAGGGTACAATACTATGTAACATAATTTGAGCTTTTATGTGAATCCAACAGTCATTTCATATGGATTACCTCATTTAATCCTCAGAGTAACTTATAAAATTGGAATTATTCCTAAATCCATTATGTAGATTAAAAAATAGACATGGATAGGATGAACAGCTTTCTGAGGCACACAGCAGTGAAGGGAGAATGGGCAGCTTGGCCTCAGCCAGTTTACTGCTTTTGTTTCTGAAGGCTAAGTGTACCCGATGAGTCGTGACTTATGCCGTCTGTCTGTTTCTTACTTTATCATTGAAATATCTATGTTAACTGAGAGGGACGCACTTTCCCTCCCCTTGACTTAACCTGGCTGATGACTTCAGCGGAGGATGTTGGAAAAGTGACCAGTAAATTAGCTTGTTCTCAAAGACCAGTTCAGCTTCTCCGGCGCCAGGTGACAGGAACTCCTCCAGCCCAGGGAGTCACTGGTCAGCAGTGACAGGCAGCAGGACGCTGGGACGACAGAGAGGCCGCCGGAAGCACAGGCAGGAGGGCGAGGCTGCCGGGTCCTCACTGGTCTTTCCAGAAAACTGACTCCTTCAGTACTGAAGACTGGCTGGCTGGCTGGGCTAAGTGGACACCTCTTCCAGGGAGCCCGCACTGTAATTCAGGTCCGACTTCCATGAAAACCAAATGCCTAACGTCTGTGGAAAGACTCCTTATATTTGCCAGGCACATTTATTGATGGTCTTCCAGAGCATTCATGTGTGTGTTTACATGTGTCCTCTCTCGGTTCAGTGGAAGCATCTGGAAAGCATAAATCACTAGCGTCTTCTTCACCTCTCTGTCCCCAAGCACCCACTACCTGGTACATAGTGGTTTCTCTGTGTCTGTTCTATGCAACTGGGGCTTTAGAAGGTTTCTTTTATGATTTTATTGTGACCAATGAGCCGCTCTACTTACCCTGTTCTAACTCAGACTTTTCACATCTTACTGGACACGTGACTTGGTCGCCTTTGGAAAGCATCTTGTTATTATCCTGCTCAGTTCATACATATTCAAATACATGTTCATATATCTCAGACATATCAGATCTACCTCAGAATAGGTAAATGAACTGATAAAGTGCCATTAATTAAAAAGTCATTACTAACTCACACATCTAAAGAGATGTCTCCTGAGAGAGTTGGTCAGTAGACAGTTTAAATAAATGAAATCACATCAAATTATTGTCCATGAGTTGGGTACCTGTGCAAATCATCTGACCAATCTATTATAATGGTGTTTTTTTCTCTCTCGGGAATTGCATTACTATAGGTTAGTCATCAATAGCTTAGCAGGGAATTCTAGGTAACTATTGATAGCTGCCTAAAGTTTTCAGACAAACAATATATACTTATATGGTCACTGTATAATCACTGTCACAATAAAGTAATTGTCGAATGTCATTGTTATTGTCTTCTATTTCTAATATAAAGTGATATCCCCAGGTGAAGCACTGGTAAATATTTCATACCAGAATATGAAAATAAAATGAGACATTTCAAAGACAAGACTTAATTCAATAACTGTCAAGAATAAATTTAAACAACCTGAAAAATGTTCATGACATTTCCTGACTACTATCTGAAAATTCACTTATTCATGAATTATTGAACTCACATTTTAAAACACTGTTCCCAAAACTAGAACAAAAGATATCTGCCCTAATAAAACCCCAAACTTTATCAATGACAATTTGATGCAGTGCAAAGAAAGACATTTTAATGACAAGAATATGAGTCATTGACTATTGAGAAAATGAATAAATTCTCATAAAATATTACATTTATTCAATTGAAGATATAAAGCCAGATGACAAATCTGATACATAGAACATGAATATTTCAGACTGAAATCACATTATCTTACTAAGCAGTATCAAGACTTTATAATTAGGGCTTCCCTGGTGGTGCAGTGGTTAAGAATCCACCTGCCAATGCAGGGGACACGGGTTCGAGCCCTGGTCTGGGAAGATCCCACATGCCGCGGAGCAACTAAGCCCATGCACCACAACTACTGAGCCTGCGCTCTAGAGCCCGCGAGCCATAACTACCGAGCCCACATGCCACAACTACTGAAGCCTGCACACCTAGAGCCCGTGCTCCGCAACAAGAGAAGCCACCAGGCTTCCCTGGTGGCACAGTGGTTGAGAATCTGCCTGCTAATGCAGGGGACACAGGTTCGAGCCCTGGTCTGGGAAGATCCCACATGCCGCGGAGAAACTAGGCCCGTGAGCCACAACTACTGAACCTACGTGTCTGGAGCCTGTGCTCCGCAACAAGAGAGGCCGCGATAGTGAAGAGGCCTGCGCACCGCGATGAAGAGTGGCCCTCGCTTGCCGCAACTAGAGAAAGCCCTCACACAGAAAGGAAGACCCAACACAGCCACAAATAAATATAAAAATAAATAAATAAAAAGAGAAGCCACTGCAGTGAGAAGCCCGCGCACCGCAACGAAGAGTAGCCTCTGCTCACCACAACTAGAGAAAGCACGTGCACAGCAACGAAGACCCAACGTAGCCAAAAATAAATTAATTAATTAAATAAATAAATTTTAAAAAAGACTTTATAATTAAGCGAATTTAATAAACATCTAAAGCGCCACTGTAAACAAGCACTGACAGTGGTTATGTTTCAGAGAGAGTACTTCCAGAAAAATCTTCCAAAAGACTAACTTCATCTCTTGATTCATTGTTGAGAATGGTTTAATAATAAGATCTGTGAAAAAAAAGAAGAATCTCCTTCCTATGTCCATGCATTTGTGGTTGGAATAAGTAGGTATTCAATGACCTCATTACAAGAAACGGAGGCTGTGGGCATCCGCTAATTTGACGGAAGAGAAACAAAGCGCAGGAAGAAACAGAATGTAGCTGAATCCTGTCGTTCAGCTGTGGAGACGGCGGCACGCAGCACCGAATGCCCAGGAAGGGTGACCTGGTGTTTTAGCTCCATCCCTGGTTGTACCTGGGAGCGCGGGGAAGTGATGGGAAAATACCCCTCAGCACTGAACAGCACACCCGAGCCAATCCTCATCAAAACCAGGAACCGGCGCAGGAGTTATGGGGAATATTGAACAGAACCAGAGTGAAAACAAGGGATGGACCCCAGGACGATCTTCTAATAAATGAAGCTAAAGCAATAACACAGCATGTTACCAAAAAAACACTTCTGCCTTGGCAATATTCTGAACAAAAGAGCTAACTAATGCATCGGGGAAGTCAGCCCGAAAAGGACTTAAATCTAAACAGATCCAAATGGCCTCAGAGAGTGCTGAGTGAGAAGAGATTTTCACTGGAGACATGCAATTTTAGAAATTTGTATGTCATGACCGAAGTCAGCAGAAAAATATTCTTGGATATGGAAAGACTCTGAAAATGCGTATCCTATTTTAAAAGAATTTTTGGAAAACATACTCCTGATGGTCTTAAGATGCAGCTAAACGGAGGATTTGAGTGTTTTCAGTGACATGGAAGAGCTAGCGCGATTGCAGTGAGATGGGACTTGGCGCCAGCAGCTGGTTTCGGGGAATGGCGCGCCCCCTGCTGCTGTGCAAGTCCTTGCCCCCCGCAGTCCTGGTGCCCAGGTTCACCCAGGCAGCACTGGCCATCCATGCAGAGGCTGCTTCCGCCTTGGGGTCCCCCTTCCCCACATGTGCGTGAGCCTCAGATTTCTAATGCCTGCATTTCTGAGAGCCAGGATCCTTCCCGGTAGGGAGAGGGCAGGTGAGCAGAACAGTTCCGGAGAAATAGGGTAGCACTTTCGTGTGTTCCTTCCACGTTTCACCTTGAGTGTGTGTGTGCCTGTGGGAGGCATGTCTTCAAATCCATGGAGTGGAAAAAGAGAGGTGGGGTAATCTCCTCCTAGAAATCCAAATAGGAATTCTCCTCCCCCTTTGGCTTTCTCTTCACCGTATTATTCTCTCCTTCCTCCTCACAGGTGGGACGAGGGTCAGAACCCAAGACTCCAGCCTTACCTGGACCGTCCCTCCCCTAACTACCTTCCGCTTCACGTCCTCCCAGGTAGAAGGTTCAAGGCCTCTCATCTTCCTGTCTAATGGGGGCCTCTCTCCCATCTGTCTCCTGCTCCCCCACCAGGGGGCCCCTTCCCAGGAGATGCAGAGAGAGACACTGACTCCTCCCTGAGAGAATTCTAAGATTTTATCCCTGTGAGCACTAGTGAGTCATCACTGTAGTTACTGGGGTGGGTGTAGCTGACTCTTGATTTTTATTCAAGCTGGCTTTCATGTTATCATAAGATAATCCCCGTGGTGACTTCCCGGTTAGGCATGATGCTGATGACTGAATAACCATGTTAATTAAATTTTCCTTTTTTTGGTTCACTATGAGATTTTATTAAGAACAAATGTTGCATTATTTCCCATGGGATTTCAAGTACAATCAAGTAAATAATGTGTTTTCTCCTTGGCCATTTTTGTATGTATTACGTTAATGAATCTTGTCTTTGCAATTGATCTTTGTTTTCTGAGAACAAAGCCACTCTGTCAGGGTCTATTATTATTTTCCTGAAATGTCATTCTATTTGCTTATATTTTACTTACCATTTTTGTCTGTATATAAATGTGTAGTAATTTGTGGTTTATTTTTGCTTTGGTTGTCAGCATGGCGTTAGAATTGGGGGCTATTAATCACGACCTCATAAAAGGCAAGTTTTCGTCAGGGTAGAAGAGAGTTACATAGGTTGATAGGGCATAGAGTAGCTCAAATTTCAAATAAATAACATGTGTGAAATAAAATGACCACATTTAAGGGTACCACATTTTTTCATTGCAAAATAATGAAAGTGGAATATTTTCCAGTTCAATTTTTAGAGAGCGTGAAAGCATGAGAAGACATTTTATGGCTGGCTTGTTCTGTAAGAGACAGAACTTGGAATAGTTTTAAAAAGTTGAATCACTAAGTTTATTAAGTCCAAACATTTGTGTGATTTCCAGCCATTGGAAGTAGAAAGCATCAAGCCATTTTTTCTACTCATTGTTCATTCATTTTGTCGTTATTAAAATTCAAACTGTATCCTTGTAGTTTTATTCTAATCTTGAAAGTAAAAGAGGGTAGGAAAAACACAACTAGGAAGCCAAAGGTTTAAGATTAGAAATATATAAGTAGTCATTAAAACTGAAGACTATGCGTGTGTATCTATACCTATCCATCTATTTCTATCATTTATCTGGACATTCATTTTTGTCTTTCTTCAAGTTTTATTAGTCTGTTCCCACAGGTCTCACCACCAACATTACAGGCCCTAACTTGAAGGGCTTTATAATTTAAACAGCACATTATAACCATGTGCTAGTTCACCAGCGAATCGTTCCCTGTCTGCTTAGAATTAAATTCTCTTGGAGAAAACGAAGAAAAAACAAATCATATGTTTTTGAATAATGCTACGTGCATCGAAGGAAAGAAATGCAGGTTGAAGGAATAAAACTCAGATGAAGGGAGGTTGCCCTGGTAACGAAGACGTCTGCAGGGGTACAGACGGTGTGATTCGCGAGCAGGTGTGGAGGGACCGGTCGCAGGCAGCCGCGTGTGTGTCTTGAAGAAGAGGCTCCAGCAGGAGATGCTCCAGCAGGTGCAGGGCCTGTTTGCGCCCCCAAGTTCTCCCTCGGTGCCTCCTGCTTTCCAGGAGCCGTGTCGGTGCTCAGGCCACGTGAGTCGACGGACTAACTCACTGCCCCCTCTTTGAAGACCCTCCTCTGCTGTCGGAGCTCGGGGTGAATATCCGTGCTACTTCCACGTGTGCGCACAGCGGGGCTGGGTCCCGGCACCCACACTTGCTGCCATTCCCTTTCTTGCTCCCGGGGTAGGGGGTGTAGTGACTCCCCTTCCCAGCCGGGCTCCGGGGAAGGCCTGGCGGTGCAACCACTGCTGGCGCGAGCCGGGGTGGGTGCAGGGCTCAGGGAAAGGTCTGCCCCCTCCCTGTTCCCTGCTCCGCTGCCTGCTCCGAGCAGGCAGGAGAGGAGACCTCCTGGGGCACCATCACGTGAGAATGAGGCGCCGGCACCACTGCAGTCCCGGTCCCAGCCTGTGGGATCGCAGGGTGCAGACCCCGGGTTCTCACACGGAGTCTCTGAGCAGCCTTGGAATTGCCTAGCCCGGACTTTTCTGGATATGGAAGAAATAAACCCGTACCGTGCTGGCCTCTTTATTCGGGTGTTCAGCCAAAGCGGTTTCACACACCACAGAGCTGCAGAGAGCCGGGAGCCCTGCGCACGTCACTGCTGTCATTGGCCGGTCACTTTCTCCTGTGTTGCTTCAGCATCTGATGGAGCAGCTGATGGGTGTTTATCTTTGTGCGCCCCGGAACTGTGTGCCCTGAGTGGATGAAGCCACATGTTTTCCCTTTGGGGGATTTTCTTATCCAAATTCTTCCTGTCAAATCAAGTTGCTCTCTTTCGGCAAAATTTATCTCAAGACCTCAATCCTCCCTGGAGAGCTGCTTGTTTACCCCGCCTGGCATAATCACAGTGTTCATTCGTGTATTCCCATAATACCTCATTCATAACATTTACTGATGGATTTAAAACATCTGTATCTTTTATATAAAGCTTGGACTTGTTGAGGTTTTCTTGAACATTTCCAATCCAACTCAGCAGACTGGGGAAGGAGACCAAGACCAGGAAGGAAGTGGGGTGGGGGTCATTTGGAGAGGATGTGAGTTTTGTATTCATTCAACAAACACTGAAGAAGGCAAATACTGAACAAAGCAGACATTTCCTACTTTCACAAGGTATGTAAATATCGAATATCTAGTCATAATTACAATGAGTTCTACAAATGGGAAAGTTTACGGTTCCAGAGTGTCTGAGGGGATTCCCATAGTTATCCTGAGCGCAGCTGCAGATATCTGTGCTCCGGGCACAAGATGAGAGACACAGAGGCAAGTGATGTAAACGTAGCCAGAGAGCACCTGCATTCAGAGCTCAAGGCTACAGCCATGGCTAAAGCAAAAAGATAGGTAAGACAACGTGATTTGGGGCAGAGAGATGGTCCTTCCTGTGTCCCGATCTGGTCACCACCCACCCCAAAGATTGCTGTTATTCTGACTTCTAACAGCTTAGGTTATGTTTCCCAGTTTTTAAACTTAACGTAAGTGGAATTATATAATACAAACTGCTTGTGATTAGATTTTTTCAGGGTTGTATTTTTGACATTCAACTATGCTGTCTGTTTATCATTATTTCATTCATTCTCATTATTTAGTGTAAATTTATGTGATTATAGTACAATTTATCCTTGTATTGTTGATGGATATTTGGGCTATTTCCATGCCATAGCTCTTACGAACAGTGCTGTTATGAGCAGTTTTGTACGTGTCTTTTGATGCATAATTGTATGTACCCACCCCCCAAATTAGCCATTTTAATTCTCTGAAACTGTGTTCTATAGAATCTAACTGAGATCCTAATTTACATTTCCCAGATGACTAATGAAGTTGAACACAGTTTCAGATGCTTATTGACCTTTTGGAAATCTCTGTTTGTAAGGTGTCTACTCAAGTTTTTGCCCATTTTCCACTGGTATCATGGTTATTTTTTTCATTGAAATATAAATATTATACCTGTAGTTAGTTGTTGCTACCCACTCTGATGTTGGTCACTTATAGCTTTGTTTCTGTTGTCTGTTTTTCTCGTTTATTTGTCTTAGCATGCTTTTTACTTCTTTGAATGACTGCGGGGAATTTTATATGAAAAAACGAAGAGGTTACAGGTGATGTTCTCTACCTTCAGAGGAGATTTATCCTGTATTCTGGCAGTTACGGCAGGAAACGGAAAGGCAGATAACCTCAAATCTCTTAGGCCCTGATTGGTGGTTTATAGCCTAGAGTTTATTGTCTTTGCAAAGCATAGTCTCCGTTCGGTTCATCTACGTTCCTGGAGGGTAGGACCCCAGGGACAGAACTGATTCTGACGACTCACCTTCTGTTTGAATCCCACAGTCCGTTTCGTGTCCTAGCAACTCCATTCTGCTTGAAACCCTTTGTGCTTTGCGCCTTACTCTCCTGCATTGCTGGATGATTGGCATACTGTCCCTCATGTAGACAAATGCGGGCAATGTCTCCTCGGGACTGCAGTTGCCTAAACTTAAACTCTCCCGCATAAGCTCCCCTTTCCTCCAAGCTCTGGCCATTTAAGTCCTGGGTAAGCTAGAAACCCTCTGATTCCTTCAAACTATTTTTGGTGTTTTATTTAACTTTTCTAATTGTTCTGCATGGGAGCATTTATCTGTTTCCAGCTTCTCTACCAACAGCCAAGAGTCTCAGCTTCCAGAACTATAATCTTGATTTTATTTTTTGTTATCTCCTCCCATAATTTCCTCTAGCAAGTGTTCCCTCTTTTTCTCTCACCTCTATTTTTAACCTGTTTCTCTGGACTAGAACTTTTTCCTCTAGCTATAAACGTTCTTACTTTTCTGTAAACCAAATGTAAAAAAAAAATGACCTTGTATCACACTTGAAAATAGCCCCTTTTCTTTGCTAAGGCCAGTTTCTTTAAAAAAAAAAAAAAAGGCTTTATATCGGCTATGTCTATTTTATTACATCCAATTCCCTCCCCAAACTTCTACCCCTGAAATGTAGGGTTCAACCCCATCACTCTGCTAAAACCGCTCTGGATTATGGATATTTCTACTCAATGCAAAAACTGTTTTTTTAACTTTACTGAGGCTCACAGATGTGACAACACCTCACCTTCTTTCTGTCCAGGTTGTCTTCTGGGCTCTGTGTGCCACCTCCCCAAAGCTGGTGTTTTTCCCACCTTTCACATTGTCTTCATCTCCCTTTTTTGGCCTCTATCTTTAATGCTTATATTTTATAAACCCAGCCCATAGTTCTTCTTAATTTACCTGATTTCCTTGGGCAATTTTGTACTTTCTTTTGGTTTTAGCTGTCAAAATGTTGGTGACAAGAATACAAGAATTCTTATCCCCAGTCTTGACTGTGGTCCTGACACCACCGTCACCAAGAGTAAGGATTCTAGAGACATCAGGCTGGGATGTGAGTCTTGTCCTTGGTAATTACTATTTGTGTAAACTTGAGAACATTAATTGACCTCGATAAAATAGGCATGTAATAAGGTACCTCCTAGAGTATTTGTGGAAATTATTGTATGTAATCAGCCTAAGACCCCCAGGGACAGACCTGCAGACAATAAAGTCAAGTTTGACTTTATTGACTCATCACCTTGAGGGTAACGGTCCACTGGGGGCTCCGTGGGATATTACATGAAACAAAGGAAAGACTGTGTTGTCGGTTTGGGGAAGGTTGCAATTTAAACAAAATTTAAAGGAAGTCATCTATGTGTGTGTGGGCGAGTGTGCGTGTGCGTGAGTGTGTGCGTGTGCGTGTGCGTGTGCGTGTGCGGTACAGGGAGATCCAAAGTAGAGCACACTGGTGAGAAGTTTACCTTGAAATCATTCTTCCTGGATTTCCAGCTCCACCATGTACGTGCTGTGTGACCACGGGAAGTTACTCAACCTTTCTGTGCCCTGTCCCTTCAACCCATAAAGAGGGATTAGTAATATTTCAAAGGATAGTTTTTATGATTAAATGAGTTAATGAATGCAAAACATTTTGAAAGTGCTTGGCACATAGGAAGGTTTTGCTGTTAATGTTGTTATTATTATTATTACTTGATAGGTGCAAAGAAGATGCAGGAAATATTGAAGAAACATCTGATGTGTAGCTAAAAATATGTATCACTCTTAGAGAACCTACTAATTAATAATGTACAAATGCCGTTTTAAACAAATAGCTGCTGAATGTTACTTTTACATAAATGTGGTTAGTATCACAATCTAACTGGACTTGTAGAAATTTCTTTAGGTTTAGGCATAAAAAAAGTTTTTGAGAGAATTTTTATTAGTTGCTCTTCAAATCATTTGGGGGCAAAAAAATGCAGTTCAAAATCTGAGAAATCTCCATCTTTTAATAATAGTTCTTATTCATCTAGTGTCTATCTTCTGAATATTTCAAACTTTCAAAAGTACATATACATATTTGGGAGAGAGAGAAATAGAGAGATGAAGAGAGAGAAATTAAAATGATTGGAGAAGAAGCTTACCAATACTTTAAAAATAAAGTTGATATTTTTCCATAAAAATCCATCTTTACTCAGTAAATTTGGAAACATACAAGTAGAAAACATGAAATGTGTACTCATAGTCTCACCACACAAAGTTAATGATTTCAACACGTGGGTACATTTTGTTCCGTATATTCACAGGAATTGATTTGCTGTTTTAATGTCTTTTGGCTTAAGCCAAGGTCATGAAGATTTATTCCTTTGTTTTCTACCAAGAGCTTCACAGTTTTAGCACTTCCACTTAGGTCTGTGTCCACTTTGCGTTAGTTTTTGACATGGTATGAGGTAAAGGGACCAACTCCGTCCTACTGTGGACAGATTCCCCATGTTTGCTAATTTTTTTATTGTGCCAAAATGTACGTAACATACTATTTATCATTTTGACCGTTTATAACTATATAATCAAGGGCATTAAATACCTTTACAATGTGTGATCATCACAGCTGTCTATTCTCAAAACACTTTCATCATCTCCAACAAAGCTCTGTACCCACTAAACAATAATTCCCCGTTCATCCCTCCCCATGGTCCCTGGCTACTTCCGTTCTACTTTCTGTCTCTTTGAATTTGTCTATTCTAGGCACCTCATCTAAGTGGAATTATATAATATTTGTCCTTTGTGTCTGCCTTATTTCACTTAGCATATTGTTATCAAGATCTATTCCTGTTGATGTATCAGAATTCCATTCCTTTTTATCACTGATTAACATTCCCCTGTATAAAATACCATAGTTTGTGTTTCCATTCATCTGTTGATGGACATGTGAGCTGTTTCTATCTTTGGCTACTGTGCTCT
This sequence comes from Eubalaena glacialis, assembly GCF_028564815.1. Lineage (NCBI taxonomy): Eukaryota > Metazoa > Chordata > Mammalia > Artiodactyla > Balaenidae > Eubalaena > Eubalaena glacialis. Next base: position 2,153,324 of record NC_083732.1, on the reverse strand, counting down.
ATGAATACTGGGGTACCAATATCTGTTCAAGCCCCTGCTTTCTTTTTTTTTTTTTTTTTTTTTGATATATACCTAGGTGTGGAATTGCTGAGTCACATTGTTCTATGTTTCATTTTCGAGGAAACACCAAACTATGCTCCCCAGAGGCTGAACTGTTTTACATTCTCACCAGCAGTACACAAGGGTCCCAATTTCTCCACATCCTCTTCCCCAGTTTATTTATTTTAAAAAAATATCCATTCAGGTAGGTGTGAAGTGGTATGTGATTGTGGTTTTATTTGAATTTTCCTATTGGCTAATGATATTGAACATATTTTCCTGTGCTCCTTGGCCTTTTGTACACCTTCCTTGGAGAAATGTGTATTCAAATATTGATACTTTTCCCATTTTGAATTGGGTTTATTTTTTTGTTGTCGAGTTTCTGGAATTTTAAAAAATGTATATAATGACAAATGAAGAGTCGGGCCCTAAGGTGTTGTGATTTTTGATAAAAGCTGCCTACCTCTTTCTCTTTAGAGTATTTCTATCCAGTTTTTCACTACTGGTTTGAACATTATCCTTTGCATATTGGGGGTAGTTACCCATAAATATTTAATATCCATATCTATATATATAATTTTCTTTAGGAGTACTATATTAACCCTTTGGTTTACTTCCTTTGAGAATAAGAGACCTTTTTATACTTCTTTCTTTCAAGCCCTATGATATTATTTTCTAGTATTCTAATTTGCTTTAAATAAACACACACAGACACACAGTTGCTAGCAGCGTGATGATCATTTTAAGCAACGGTCTGTGGATGTGGTGCATGCCTTACTGGTACTTTACTCACCATTTCTTTTTGGGTTCATTTTTATTTTTATTTTTGCTTTATTACATCCTCTAGCTAGTAACTCATTTGAAGACGGTCTATACATATAAAGTCTTCTTTGTTCTACTACATCTGAAAAAAGTCTATTTTATTCTCACTTTGGGTTGTACTTTGGCATAGAATTTTAAATAGTAATTTTCCTTCACATTTTGGGGATGTTAGTACATTGTCTTATAGCATTTTATCAACTTGGAAACAACTGTTTATTCTGAATGTTGTCCCTTTATAGTTTTTAATGTTGTTATTTTATTTTTAAAATTCTGCCGTTTCCCCTATTATTTTGCAGGGGGCCGTTGGCCTGACTCACAGAGACCTTGGGTATCAGACTCTTTTCCTCATTCTACAGCTTTGAGTTAATACCTGGGGACTCTGCATATGTCTGTAACAACATCAATACCTGCTATGGCTGTATTTTATGTTGTATATCTTCAAGGTTAATGAAGCCACTGGAGCTGTCCCGAACACATATCCAGACTCGCCTCCCTACAGAAATGCTGAAGCTAATTGACTGCCTCGCGTGTGTGTGTGTGTGTGCGTGTGTGTGTGCGTGTGTGCAAATATGGCTGAGGCTTCAGACGCAGAATTGACCTTTTTGATAGGCCTCTCACTCAGCAGCTGCTTTCACTCAAAACTCTATACGTACCTTGTAAACCGTTCAGGGTCTGGAAGCTTCTACTTCTGTCTCTCCAGGACAATTTTTCTGAACTTTCAGACATTAACCCTTGACTATGCAGGCTTCCTTCCATTTATTGGAGAGAAATAAATTCAGCTTGATTTATGAGTTACTGTCTACGTTGAGTCTTTCAGGAAATCCATTCTAACTCAATATTTCTTTCAGTAGAGTTGCCTTCCGCATGCTTAAGTGTGTATTTTGTGTTTATTTACGATTTATCCCAATTGATTATTATTTGGGGACATCTTTCAATTTTAGGATTCGTGTTTTTCTTAATTTCTCAAAACACTCCTGGCAACATCCATTAAGTATTTCCTCTTCACTGTGTTCTCTATTTTTTTGTTTCCCAGAAAGCTTATTAGACATATGTTAGACCTTCTCAATCTATGCTCCATTTTCTTATTTCCTCTTCCATAGTTTCTTATTTTCTATAATATCTAAAGTTCTACTTGCCAGTTTTCTAATCTGGGGAGCAACGTCCTGTTAACTAATTGTTCTTAGGCAATTTAAACTCTATTGTCTATTTTTTATAGTCCACCTGGCTAGTTTTTGTAACTAATTTTCTCATCTTATATTTTTTCTTCACAAATTTCTGATCTTATTTCATGGAATTTATTTTTCCCTTTATCCTTGGGATGATTTTGAACATACTAGTTATAGCATTCTTTTTAGATAGCTTGATTGATTCTGTTTTTCCTCTTGTAGGGTATGTTAATTGTCTTTTATGGGATGAGTTTTTCTCCTATCTCTTTTGTTTTAATAGCAATATTGAGATATAATTGATATTCAATAAGCATTTCTGGTGTCCTCCATTCTTTATGGTACATCTTTATTTCCATGTTTGAGTCTATGTGAGATGAAGTGGTGAAATAAGTCTAAGAATACCAAAAGCTAACAATTGTGTAATATTTTCTATAGACGTGTCATATAAGCATGCACTTAATCCTCATTAAAAAGGTGTGAGGTAGAAACTGTTATTAATCTCATTTTACAAGTAGGAAAATTCAGGAAAGGAGTGGTTAAAACAAATGCCCAAGGACAACTCGGTAGCAGGTGAGGGAACCAGGAATGAAAACCTAGGAAACACGTCTAACAGGGCAACAGGATTCAGGAACAAGGATGAGTCTATAGGTGCTAAACTCAAATATGTAACTCTTTGGAATATATGGTTCTACTTGGCATTCAAAATTGAGAAGTTCAGCAGGTAGTTGCAGATGTAAGCTTATATCTAGGGGAAATAGGTAATTTAATACTCACTCTACCTTGTAAGTATTAATAGGTTTCTATAATTTCTAAGGAATTATCTAGGTATATGTTGGACAAAAAGTTATTGTATTTAGATAATTACTTGTATAAAACAGTTCGTATAGTAATTTAGAATCCATCTTTTCCTGCAAAATCTGAGTTTTCTGTGTATTGACATTATTTAACAGTTATTAAAAATGAACATTGTGTACTATAAATAGAAGCAATGTGTTTTTAAGACAAGGGATCTTGAACAGAGGTAGACTCCACAGAGTAGAGTAGGGCTTGTCAAGGCAAACGGTGGCGTTACAGCATTTGCCTTACTGCCTGCGGTGCTTTCTGCTGCACCCTCTATGCTGGGGACCACCTTTGTAATCTACCCCTCACACCCATGGAGATCAGCCCTTTAAAATTTTCCGTTTATATACGTCTAACTTTGTAAGGATCTACCAAACCATTCCCACCAGCAGTGCACAAGTTCCCATTGCTCTACAATCTTGCCAATATTTACTATTGTCCTCTTACTTAATTTCAACCATTCCAAGGTATTGCATTGTGGTTTTAATTTGTGTTTTCCCACACTGAGCATGTGCTTTTTTGGCCATTCTAAAGCTTTGTTGGTAAAGTGTCTGTTCTGGTTATTTGCTTTTTCATTGTCCTTGTTTTGTATTTTTATTATCATTTCCTAAGATTCGATTTTACTTTTTGAATATAAGTTTTTGTCATATATATGTATTATAAATATTTTCTTCCTAGACTGGGGCTTACCTTTTTATTTTCTTAACAGTGTCTTTTGATGCTCAGAAGATTCTAATTTGAAGGAGGTCTGGTTTATTACTTATTTGATTTTATAGAGTTTTTTGTGTGTGTTTGTTCTCTCTAAGAAATCTTTACCTGTGTTAAGTTCAAAAAGTTTTTCCCATATGTTTTGTTGTAGGGACTTTACAGTGTTAACTCACATGTTTGAAAGAAGCCCTTTTAAATCAGTGATATAGGCTCCAAATCTATCACCTCCCAAATTCAGTAATGAAAATTAACTTATTGGAGATGCAATTATCCCTGCACTTTGTGTTTGGAAAACAAATTGGTAAGTCATCCAATAAACTAACTCACAAAAATGTTTTAATATTTTTCACCTTATTTTGAATGGAGGTTTTTGGATTACACTTTAAGCAAACAGTAAGTGCTAACTGCACACTTCAGGTTGTGTCACTTTAACAAGGGAGATCTTGGAAGACATTTGGGTTTCCCAGGGCCATTCATTATACCAACAGAGGGAAAATCCTCAGAGAAACTGGAACAGTTCTCTTCTGTATCTCCTTCCCCAAAACACGGATCTGCTATACACCATTTGCAAGTCCCAGGGGTACTACAGGTTGGCTATGACTTGAAAGCCAGACTGGGAGCTAAACAGTAACCCCAGCTAGTAAATTAATAGGGATCCAGCATTGCTATTATTTAATTTGAGATCATAAAATCATATGCTGACCTTTTTAAGGTTTAAGCACCAAATTTTAGAGGATTTTTATCTTTTATCTCTTTCTTTTCAGCTCTAAGAGCTACCCCCAACATCAGGAGTGCTGGATACGATATATTATACCAGGAACATTTGTGTTTTTTCATCACTGCCACCTGCTGTTGTCACTCTATTTTACCACACAAATTTCTTCTTCTACATCAGCAACAAGATATAAAAGACTTCCTTATTTTCACTCCCTCATTAATTTTTTTTCCTGTTTTGCTCCTCAAGTGACATATTAGATATACAGCTTCAAGACTAATAGTCAAGGAGGATGTTTAAATCAAAACCCAAGTTATAATCAAAGCTCATTACTTCCCACAAAAGGGAGGAGTGTGGCCATCAATGCAAGGTTTCCTTTAAAATTATGAGCAATTTTTCATGCATTCACCGTCAGCTCTAATATGTACACGCACTTGTATTTTTAAAATATTCACTTAACTTAAAATATGTCATCCTAGGGGCATTTTTGCATAGAAGAAAACCATAAAATACAAAGTTCTCCTGCTGATTGAAACACACTTAATATGATCCCCTGCTGAATTTCTGCAAATCCCGCAAATCTTTCAAAGGAGAGGGAGGACAATTATATTTTCAGCCATGTTCACTGCTTAGGGAGGGGAGTTGGGGAAAAGTCAGGCCATCATTATTATTTTGTTCTGTGAATTAAGAAAGAGGTTATTCCGTATCTGCTCCTCTGTTGACATAGGTGGAATCTACCTGGTTGACTGAAGACTATGCACCCTGACTACTACTGAATCATGCTGTTTTGTCCCAAACAATTTTACAGAGAGAAAGTCCATTCATGTATATTATTCACCTACCAAAGCTTCTGTGTTCATTGTATGCAAACCCGAGTGTCCACGGACCACAGAGAGCAGCGTGTGCAATGTAGAACGAGACACAGTGTGTGTATTAGATAGCAGCTTCTTACATTGACTGTGACAGTGACCTTAAATACTAGTGCGGCACTGTGCGTTCACCATCTGGCATGCTGGAGTTTACAAAAACAGCCCAGAACAAGATTTTAATAGAGGTGGGTGTCCTCGTTGTCTTTCAGATGCTGTTGCTTATCAGTCGTCAGAGACTATTTGTCAGTCAACTGTTTTCATTTGTCTGGAAAGAATGTTTGTTTTAGTAATTGATAGCTGAATAATAGAGATTTGAAGCTAAAACTTCATGTTTATTAATCTGCGCTATTTTCATAGCCCCTGGGTTCTCCCCAGGAAAGCTCTGGTCCTGGTATCACATCCAAGGATTAAGATGTGGGACTTCTGGAGGTTGTCTCCTCAACACCCATTGGATCCTCAAATTAAGCCCTTCTTCATAATCTCTTTCTCCTCCAGAGCGATTGGTTTAGGAATGACCAGGGGACTCAACATTATGAAGGGAATTCTTGGTGGAAGGTGTTGGGAAATGAATACTTCCTAGTTGCCTTGTTCCTTGGACCTCCAATGGATTTGATGATTGGAGACTTAGTATGAAGCCAGCGCATCAGGAGGACAGAGTCAAACGTGTGCAGAGAAGTGTGTTTTGAGCGCTGCCACACCATCGTCGGAGCGGTCCTATTTCCAGACCTCCTGTTTGGGAGATAATTAATGACCTCATTTTTTAAGCCAAAATGAAATGAGGGTTTATTTTCCTTATAGTCAAGGGCATCCCACTTGAGATATTAAATATTTTATTGCAACTAACCATTGTGAAATTTTTAATTGTTTGAAAAAAATATTAAGTGGCTTTGTTAAGGGATTATTTTTCAGAGATAGGACTTATTTCTCAATATATAAAATACAAGATATGCAAAAAATCAAAGAGTACAACCTACAGGTAGAGTCCTACATGTACCTCTAACAGGTGCTTGGCACTCACGATTTATTCTTTTAAATTCATGTAACTTAAAATATATCTCCTGAAGAGTATATTTGCATAAGAGAAAGCCATAAAATACGGAACACTCCTGCTGACGAAGCACGGTTAATATAGTCCCCTGCGGAATTTATGTAAATTCTGCAAATCTTTCAGAGGGATTCGAAAGGAGTTATATTTTCAGCTGTGTTCATCCCCCTAATGGGAAGATGGTTGGGGAAATTTTATATCATCATTATTCTTTTTTCTGTGAATTAAAAAAAATAGGTTATTCTGTGTTTGCCCTCCTGTTGACACAAATGGAATCTCACCAGCTATTTATGTAACTTTTATGACATTCTTCCCAACACTTCAGAGTTTGAATGCATAGATTATAAAATGTCTATGTCAATGTATAAAAACAAACGAGTTTTTAAACATATCCATTCATAATGTAGTACAAGTGACTTATTCACTTTATGATATGCTGATATGAAATACCTAACAACATGCTGGCTGTTGTTTTCTTATAGATCCAGATTACCCAGTTTAAATCCCTGCCATAGAAAAAAGGCCTACATATGGATTTTTTTCCCATAAAATGAAGAAAATTGGTTGAGAATCATCTTGTGCTTTAGAACATAGAGGATGAGCTTAGGATCAGGGCGACCTGCACACAGGTGTGTGCCTTTGGCTCCCATTGCCCAGCGCTTGGTCTCACTAAGCCTAAGTGAGCATCCTGTCTGAATTCTAACTGCCGGAGCCTCGGATGGTCATTACCAGTTAGACGGAGTATGTGAAGTCATACTTGTCGCCTCTCTGTTCTAATAGGTCTGTTCTTCTAATATGTTCACAATCTAGACCTGATTCTGGAAATCTCATGCTTCCTTTCTTCAATTTTGTTCTTAGTAGACTTAAGCTCAAAGTGTTGTAAATATATAAAAACAATAAAACCTTGAAAGAAAAAAATTATCAAAGAATGTGCCTCTGCAACTTTTTATCTAAAGCATCTGATCCATCTAATGCATACTGATCAAAAATTCCCAATGCAATTTAGGAGATTTGCGTGTTATGTATTTGTGTGTCTTCGTGTGAAAATCTAGTAACTGAAAGGCAAGAACTGTATGAGACATTTCTGTGTCATCATCACCACCTAAGTATTCATCGTGTACAACATCGTGTGCAAGGTTTGTGTTGAAGTGGATAGCCTAGCCTTACATAGGCATAAGGGGAGTGATATGATAATGTGTTAGTTTTCTTATTGTCTTATAACTTTGCTTTTAAAGAGTTGTATTACTGGACAGTATGCCTCTCTCTCTCCTAATTGGAGAAACTGCATATCAGCCTATCAGCCCAGGTGTGTTTTTTTTTTTTAATGTAACAATGTTTCCAATACTGTATTCTGAATATGACTGTGATACTGCATACCAGAAAAAGGTTAGAACTATTGTTCATTAGTGTATAAGCTGGGCTATGAAGCAATTGTATCAATGACTCTAGGGTACCATGAAACAATCATACTGCTGCTTCTTTGTTATCAACGCACAGATAGTTATACCTGTAAATAAATATGAATTTCTTTTTCACATTATCTTTTATTTTTTGATGTCTCGTGTTAGTAATACACACAACATCTACAATCTTTTATATCATACAAAACTCATGCTGTAGGTTCTGACAATTCATCTTGTAAAGTTATGGTGCTGATCAATACAGTGCAATACTGTATTTTCTCTTCCTTGTGATTTTCTTAACAACATTTTATTTTCTCTAGCTGGCTTTACTGTAAGAATACAGTATGTGATACATATAACATGCAAAATACATGTTAATCAATCATTTATGTTATCAGTAAAGCTTTTGGTCAACAGTAGGCTATTAGTAGTTGAGTTCTGGGGGAGTCGAAAGTTACATGTGGATTTTCGACTGGGCAGGGGGTTGGTGCCCCTACTCCCCATGTTGTTCAAGGGTCAACAGTATTGAGGATGTTTATACCGTGAACAAGTCATAATTCCCTTGGGTGCAGCAACCGTGTTTCATTATCTTTGTCCGCTGTACCTAGTGGTGTACTTAGTACGTTGTAGGCTTTTTGTAAATGTTGAGTGAATTCGCAAATGGGAAGTAATTTCCCAGAAGCTGATAGATTTGTTTTTCATTGCAAAATTGAGTTCTACTCAACAGCATCACCCTAGAACACAGCATCTTTAGGGAAGATACTGAGTTTTATTCACATTTTAATTCATTGTGTTTGGTAAAATGATATCTTGATGGCAGGGATACTTTCCTTGTGTTCTGGTAAACAATAGTGATAATTAATAAAAGAAGAATTAATTAAAGAGAGCAATAGTCTACCTGTAGGGAGTCTAATAGCTTTTGGAAGCATATACATTATAATAATATATAATTTTATATTATTATATAATGTCATATTTCTGTTTTTATACTCTTCAATTAATTATACTCAAGAGGCATACTAAAAAATATTTAGAGCCATCTCCTTGATCCTCAAGGTATAACGCAAAATCCTTTTTTCTTAATTATCTGGTTTTTAAAAATCCCATAAGACAAAAGGATAAAAATATTACCACAATGCCATTTAATATATGGTGCCATAGGTTATAAGATTTGTCATTATTTAAGGGACTACTAAGAAAAAAGCACTGTAAAATAAATTACATCATAATATTTTGTCATTTGTATTTCTATCTTTTACTCAAGAATTTAAAAATTCTATACTTATTTAAACATGGACTTTTTTCATGTCGTGCGCATTAGTAAAAAAAATAAGATCAATGTATTGATTATGGTATTCCTACAAAAACCTCACTCTGAGTCCAGCTGAATTCTATAACTTTTTAATTCAAAGTCATTATGTCCATGCTTTCCTGCAAATTATTTTCCTCTCTCTGCTACAAAGATCTGAAGTGATGGAGATTTTCTGAAAAGTAGGCTCCCCTCTGATGTTTTCTTCCACATCGCTGCCATCCACTCTGCAAGGTTTGAGGCTGGTGCTTTCTTGATGATATCAAAGGTGTTATTGGAATGTTTTCCGACAATAGACTGCAATTATAGTCTTTACTCAGAGGCCTGTTGTTTGACATGTTGAGGGGCTGCAGTTGACCACACAAGTCGCCAGGAATAGAACCGAGTCACCACATCTTTCATCTCATTTTTCACCTTTTCAAATACACGCCTGTGAACTGCATTAAGAACCAAGACACGTGAGGGCTCAGTCTAGGGCTCCAGGATCTCCGTGCTGTGCAACTTTTAGCCAATTCTCCCTGCTCACCTGACCCCCATTCCAGGTTCTGTGCCTACACAGCAAATCGCTGGGGAGGATCTCCTTCCTAGGAACTGGTGTACAGGTTAGACTTAAATATGGAAGAACGTTTAGTGCCCAGCAGTGATTCATAGCTTCCGGTGACGTGCTGCTCTTCACGACCTGCATTCATCACCTTGGTCTTCAATGCACCGACATTGCAACTTTAAGGCATGTCAAAAACTGGATAAACCAGTATTTTCTATATAGTTTTATTTTTTCCTGATGTAAGTCACGATGAAAATTAAGTAGCTTCTGCTCTACTAAAGTAGACAGGAAATTTCTAACACATTAATGTCTGATGCCTTTAAAATAGTACCAGATTGTGCATGAATTGGACTTTCTTTGCTGTGGATTTTTTATATATCCATTAGGAAGAATTGGGCAATGTTTTCTTACCTTAATTCACATCGGATGCCGTATAATAGACAATCTTTTTGCAGTATATTTCTAACAGAACACAACAAAGTTACCTCAAAGTATCTTCTTAGATCCTTTAAAGTTTGGTTTTTGAGTCACGAGCCAATACTCAATTATGCTCATTCCTCAAACGATGAATATTTATCAAATTTATTGATTATAAGTTTTGTTTAGATTCTGCTTTATTTCCATATTTTTTTACTTCAATGTTGAAATGTAGCATAATTTTAAAGACATATTAAACACCAGTTAAGCTGAACACATGTTCAACTAATAATATACGTTTCTCAAAGTAAATGACAATATGGACATCTCTGTCCAAATTTGCACACATACATGCATTCAGAGATACTTTTTATAGCCACTGACCGTGATTTTCAGACACATTGATGGAAAGATATATTCAATTGCAGAGATGTTAAAATGTGGAAATTGACATCATAAAATAGATAAAATATGAACTTTTGTAAGACTTAGGTGTTTTAAGGTTAAAGTGGTCTATTCTCTATTCCTAGTTGGTGAAAGACCTCAGTGGTGATTTACTCCTGGCTCAGAAACAGATTGTGAATGTATTATGACTATATGTGAGAAAATGGATTTTATGACATACAACCTAGGACTTTTAAAGGTATAACTGTTTAATATAATGTTGGAACAGTGGGCATGGCTTTGTTGACTCAAAAATTTTCTACCCACTCCAAAATATTAATTAGAAAATTCATAGAGGTAAGATATTATCACTGGAAAATACCCACTAAAATAATGTGAAGCCCTTTTGTATACTATGTTTATGTACCCGAGGCAAAAACCTGTGATGTCTTTGTCTGCACTGAGACAAGATGACATTGGACCCACAGAGAAGTTTTTTAAAGAACGGTCATCAAAACTTCATAAGGAAAAATAGATAACTTTCTGAAGTGTCTAAAAAAAGCCAAAAACAAGAATTGCTGTGACTATACCAATATTTCATTCTTTAATGAAATTAATTCTTGAAAAGAGTAAATTTCAAAGTCAAGATTAGCTCCCCAACTAAGGTACAACTATAGGATATATACTGTTCTTTATCTGTGACAAATACCTGCAAACGTGTGTCCTGGGAGGGTAGGCTTATTGGGTAAATTAAATCCCCTTATTGTATTACATGATGGTAAGATGTGTCACCTATGGGAAGAAAACTACCTAAAGCATTGTGAACTGAAAATGCCACCTGCCATCCATATCAGTAAACGAAGGATGTCACAGCCATTAAGCCATCACATTACAGCCTCCCGATTGTGAGCCCTGAGGGAACTCAGGATGGAAACATAATCCCCCGCCATCTAATCATCAGACACTGCAGCCCCCCGTCCTCCCCCTGCAACAGTGCACCCTGAGGAAACTCAGGACAAGAAAACACAGGATACTGGCCCCAGACAGCTGAGGTGCATATCAAAGGAATGATTTCAATGAGCCCAGAGGCTTGCATCTTCCCATACAAAGAAAAGTGCTAAATTCATTAACTTGAGATATCTGGTTTTCTTTTATTAACAGTAATCTTTTGATGTTCCAGCTATCTGGGCTTTGCTGCAAAAACTCCTATACATCCTGGCTCCCACCCTTGCCTCTTCAGAACAGTTTCTCAGCGTTATCCAAGATGCTGTGTCCTGGGCTTGAAGTCCTCAGAATGTCCATTGAATAAAGCATAACTCTCAACTTTCAGGTTGTGCATTTCTTTTCAGTCGACAGCATCAGTGAGAGTAGTTATTCTTTATATTCTATTCCTTCAAGATTAGGTATTTAGCATAATTAGAATAGAGTTTAGCTTAACGATATATTACAGGATCATTTCATAACAACTCAATTAGTATTTCAGGCTGAGGCTTTGGTGTGCTTACATAGGCTGCTAAGACCTCAGTCTGATGGCCTCCTGTAAAGAAACTTTACTGACTTGATAAAAAGCAATTATGAAAAACTACAGTTAACGACATACCTAATGGTGAATGGCTTAATGTTTTCTTCTTTATTTGGGGAATGAGCAATGTAGTTCTCTGATCACCTCCATCTAGCTGTCCTGGAGGTCTGAATCAGTGTAAAGCAAAAAAGGGAAACCAAGGATTACAGATTAGAAAGAAAGGGTTAAAAGAGTCATTACTGTAGTTGCAGATGAAATAATCAATGTAGAAAATACTAAGAAAACGACGTAAAATAACAGTGACATTTAGTGAGAACCCAGGATACAAAGTCGATATAAAAATCAATTTGTTCTCAGGTGTCAGTGAAAATGCCATAGTAACAACTTCGAAAATCTTCTCCTCCATAAAAGCAACAAGAACAAAAAAACTGGCCAAAATTGTCAGAATCAACATTTTCAGACTTTAGAAATTAACCCCAGGCTGTTGAGCATTATTAAAGAAAGACAGCTGAATCTTGGTGAGAACAGCAATTTTTGCGGCTTTTGGTCCTGGTCAATTTCCATCCCCTGCCCCCAGCTTTGAAAACCAACAGCCCAGTGAAGGGTGGCAGACTGTGTCATCCCAGTTTGTGCCTCGTTGGCATGGGATTATTCTGAGTTAATTACTTTGAGAAACTGCAGAGGAGTAGAAGTTGCCCTTTTGTAAGGGGAATCTGCATTTATAAAAGAAATTTCCATTACAAAGGGGGCCTGTACCGGAGGTGACATTTCACCTGGGAGATTTGTCAGCCCAAGAGCAACCTTTGTCCATCATCATTTCCTCCTCTCCCCACCCCCAAGCCCCCCAGTCCTCAAGCCCCCAAGCGCTCTCCCTTTCCTCAGCTCAGGATGGTGTAAAAGCCTCCGTCTCTGGCCACATTTTGGGCCTCACATCTTTGTGGGGCTTCCATGCATATGCAAGTAATTAAAATTGTATTTTCTTCTTTTAATCTGTCTTATGTCAATTTAATACCTAGACCAGCCACATAACCTAAAAGGGTAGAAAGGAACATTTCTCCTCCCCAGTTCCAGGGTGAAAACCAGAAGCCTGGCAGCCACCCAAGGGGACAGGATTTGGCTGGAGCCCCTTCAAAGCCTCGTCTCAGGTGACTCTAATCCTTCGATCTGGAAGACCTCAGGTGAAAAGCTGTCTTTATTTCACTTGACTGGAAGTTCATTCTAGTCTAGTAAAAAGCCTTTTCCCTGGTTTTGTTTTCCTGAAAATAACTATAAGCATTGTATTAAAAAAACATAACTCCAAGGATTTTTCCACATTATCGTTTGAAATAGGAAAACATTGGAAACAATATAAACGTTATCGATAGAGACCTAGGTCCCTAATGTGTGATATATCTACAAATGGGGATGTTGGCATGATATTGAGTAAAATGTCACAACTAACTTTTCAAATATACTTAGGTTAAAAAAAAAGTCCAGAAGAGGATTTACAGTACTGCTCTTAAAAATAAGATATATATCTGTTTGTATATGTGTATGAAGTGTATATATGTATGCACTTATACATGACAACAGTGGCGATCACTGGGCCTGTGGATTGGGTGATATTCTTAGAGATCATTGTTATTTGGGGGAAGTGTATTCAAAATTATAATATTTTATATTTTGAAAACCAAACAAAAATATTATTTTTGTGATATAAACCAGTGAAATTAAAGTTTGGCAAAATCTTCTTGGGTTATGGGATGCTCACAGTAGGAAATTTACAAGTAGGTTAGCAGCAAGAAAGCAGTTTTGTGTGAGATGGAAGTCAACGGCTTATCTAGAGGTTTCTGGTATCCAGATTTATCAGAAGTGAGCTTGGACTTAAAAAGGAGAAGAAAATCCTTATACAATGACTAGATATTATTTTTTCTAAAGATTAGAATGAAAATCTCTATGTAACAAGATTTCTGGGCCCTGACATTTATTGAGGCCATTTATTTGTATTCAATACAACACCATTTTAATCGAATGAAAAAAAAAATTGAGCATCTATTAAAGTTTACTGTAACTAGATTTAAATAAACATCTTTAAAAAAGAGCTTATTTAAGAGTCTACATTAGACTGGATAAAGCATGTTATTGCAAGGGGATTTAGGGATTATAAAGATATACCGCAAACCCAGTTTTGAACTTTTATTATTGCAAAAGAAAATACAGAGGAGGGGAAAACGAGAATGTGGAGAAATAAAGCCTCAACCTATTACACAGTCGTGATTGTGAATTAGAAAATTTGACAAATTTTAATTAATTGAAGAAATAACCCCTAGATCTCAGGCCTAGGCAGCCAGTAATCTACCTTGTGTCTCTGAAGATTTGCTTATTCTGGACATTTTAAAGAAATGGAATCATATAGGACGTGTCCCTTTGTGACCAGCTTCTTTCACTCGGCACGATCTCAGAGTTCATTCGTGCAGTAGAGCCCATCAGTACCTCATTTATTTGTATTGCCAAATAATCTTCTCTGGTGTAGATTATGCCATATTTTGTTTATCTTTTCATCATTCAGTAGACATTTCGGTTGTTTCCACTTTTTGGCTATTAGGAATAATGTTGCTAGAAATATTTTACACAGATTTTTGCAAGGTCTTACGTGTTCATGTCCTTTTTGGTGCGTACCAAGAAGTTAAATTGCTGAGTCTGAATTGCTTGTTGCCGAGCTGGTGTTGGTCAAGGTTGCAGGTCAGCCCCTTGTGCCAGCTTCACATGAGCTGGGGTGGGGACATGGAGCCCCCTGGGTTGAGCTGACCGCCGGCAGGCAGCCCCCGGGGAGAGCTCCCTCGCACAAGCGGGGTCTCAGTGCTTCCGGCTGCACCAACCAGAAGGGAGCTTCCGCAGCGGGGGGCTGAGAGGATGAGAAATGCCAGTGGCCGCCCTCCTGGGGTGGCAGGTTCTAGAGCAGAGTTTCTGGAACAGAGCTCGGCTGGGGTTAAGGTCAGTGGCCAGAGACTGGCCCCATTCTTACAGTGAACAGTTTTAACTGAATGATTCTATCTCCATTTGCTGCAAGCCCTCAGGATAATTCCCAGAGACTGTAGTTATTTTTATAATTTTCACTAGTTAAATGGTTGATTTGCTGAGAAGAGGGTCCACTAAGCTCCTCACTCTACCGTGCAGGAAAGCCCAACCTTCTGGAGCGTGCTCTTCGTTCAAATGCAGCCTACAACCCACACCCTTTCGACTCACCATCCTACATTCTTTTAGTTAGTTTAGGAGAAGAGGATGCTCCTTATTCTGACGATAGTTCATTTTCTCTGCTCAGGGCCACCTCAGCACTACTTTTGAGGGTGTGCCCTGCATGTCACTGGGCACCATTCACATCGTGGTCTGTTTGCCCTGCTCTAAGTGACAGTCCTGACAGTCTTGGCCAATGAACCCGAAAAGATCACTTTTGTGTGAAAATACATAACTTTTTCATGTAGAGTGGATTTTTAGAGTACAGGCACACCTCGAATTATTGCATTTCACAGATTTACACACTGGAGAGTCGTGGAAACCCTGTGTAGAACGAGTCTATCGGTGCCATTTTCCAACAGCATTTGCTTGTTTCATGTCTCTTTGTCACGTTTTGGTAATTTTCTGGGAAACTTACAGACTGTAACCCTAAGTGACTGCACCATTTTACATTACATAGATTACAGTTTATAAGGGTTCCAATTTCACCGCATTTTCATCAACTTATCTGTTTGTTTGTTTTTTTTCCAGGATGGATCTTTTTATTTATTTATTTATTTTTTGGATTATTTGGTTTTTATGATTACATCCATCCTACTGAATGTGAAGAGGTTATCTCATTGTGATTTTTAATTTGCATTTCCTTAACCAATGATGTGGCACATCTTTTCATGTGCTTATTGGTCATATGCATATCTTCTTTAGAGAAGTGTTTATTCAAATAATTTGCCTGCTTTAAATTTTCTTTGTCTTTTTATTATTGAGTTGTAAGGGTTCCTTATATATTCTGGACACATGTTCTTTATCAAATATATGATTTACAAATATTTTCTTTCACTATGTAGCTTGTCTTTTCACTTTCTTGATAGTATCCTTTTAAGTGTAGTAGTTCAGTTTTGATGAAGTCCAATTTATATATTTTTCTTGTGTTCGTTGTGATCTTGATGTCATGTCTAAGAATCTGTTGACAAATACAAGGTCATGAAGATTTACTCTTATGTTTACTGCTAAGATTTTTATAGTTTTGGCTCTTATATTTCCCCCTCTATATCTACAGTTACTTTTGTTTGTTTGTTTTAAAGTCCATTTTGTCTGATATTGGTGTAACCACTCTAGCTCTCTTATGGTTGTTGTTTGCATAATATATATTTTTCTTCATCCTTTTAGCTGGATCTTTTTTCCAGTCTGACAATCTCTATTTTATTGGATTATTTAACGCATTCACATTTAACATTATTAATATAGGTGGTGCCATTTTGCTTTGGTTTTCTATAAGTGTCATATCTTATTTGTTTCTCTATTCCTCTTTTACTGGGATCTAGGTTTAGGCAAAGAATTCTTATATTTTACACCAATAAACAAGATCTATAAAGTGAAAAATAGGGAAAGGGAAATTGAGCTACATAGAATAACATATTTATATCTCATTGGAATTAATATATAGTATAAATATGAAATAGATTTTGCTAAGTTAAAGTGTATATGGCAAGCCCTAGAGTAACTACTAAAGAAAAAAATAGTACAATACAGTGAAAAAAATGTTACATTAATTTTCACTTAGTGCAAAAGAAATCATTATGCACCATCAGATGTCTAAAACAAAAGTTTTAAAAATAGTGGCGACATCATGGGCTTCCCCGGTGGCGAGTGGTTAAGAATCTGCCTGCCAATGCAGGGGACACGGGTTCGAGCCCTGGTCCAGGAAGATCCCACATGCCGCGGAGCAACTAAGCTCCTGTGCCACAACTACTGAGCCCACGTGCCACAACTACTGAGCCCACGTGCCTAGAGCCCGTGCTCCACAACAAAGAGAAGCCACCGCAATGAGCAGCTTGTGCACCGCAACGAAGAGCAGCCCCCGCTCGCCGCAACTAGAGAAAGACCACGTGCAGCAACGAAGACCCAACGCAGCCAAAAATAAATAAATAAATTTATTTTTTTTTAAATGGTGGCAACATCAAATGCTGGCAAGATTGTGGAGAAGCTGGTTTACCCACACATTGGCGGTGGAAATGTATGAGTAGAGGGTAAACG
This sequence comes from Eubalaena glacialis, assembly GCF_028564815.1. Classification (NCBI taxonomy): domain Eukaryota; kingdom Metazoa; phylum Chordata; class Mammalia; order Artiodactyla; family Balaenidae; genus Eubalaena; species Eubalaena glacialis. Next base: position 2,136,294 of record NC_083732.1, on the reverse strand, counting down.
CAGTAAAATGGTGTAGCCACTCTGAGAAGAAGTTTGACTCTTTCATTAAAAATATTCTTGTACAACTACCATACAACACAGCAGTTCCAATCTTGGAGCACTTATCCCAGAGAAATGAAAAGTTTTCTTCACAATAACCCTAGACATGAATATTCATATTAGGTTTTTTCATCATAAACAAAAAGTGGAAACAGCCCTGATGTTCCCAACATTGTTGAATTAACAACCTGTGGTATATCCATATCATGGGTTCCTACTCGGCGGTAAAAAGGAACTCAGAACAACTTGGACAAATCTCCATGCATATATGTTGGACGTAAAAGGCCAATCTAAAAAGGTTACATACTTTGTAATTCCATTTGTACAGCATTTCTGAAAAGGCAATATTTTAGAAATATTAGTGTTTGCCAGGACCTAGCAGCTGAGAAGGCTTGGCAAAGATTGGTGTTGCTATTATAACGGGGATGCTTATAATGGAATTGTTCTGTCATCTTCATTATTTTGGTGGATAAACAAATCTACATACGTGATAAAATTGCATAGAGCTAAGTACACATATACACACAAATGAATACAACTAAAACTGGGGAAATCTGAGGAAAATAAGTGGATTTTATCAATACAAATATTCTGGTTTTTATATTGTACTATATTTTTGCAAGATATTACCTTTGGGAGAAAGTGAGTCAAGGATAGACTGGATTTCTCCATATTATTTCTTATGACCACAGGTAAATCTACAGTTACTGAAAAATAAACATCTAATTTAAAGTATATCCACCTGAGCTTCAAATGTCTGGTGCTATTGACACCATGATTACACGTGTAAGAAGCCAGACAATGATTTAAAGGATCATTGATATGCCTCCTGTTACTCATACTATGACGTTGGGAGCAATCAATACACATGATCAGGCCTTCAAAATCTCAGCACTACAATTTCACTTCACTGGTCAGATTCCTGAGTAAAGAAAACAAACCAAATTAAACATTTTCTCCAAAGACAGGAGGAAAAATTTTAAAGTTCTGTGGCATTCAGTGCAGGGGCTCAGAGAATTTGTTACGGCATGACTTGGCTGTCCACTCACTAGGGCTCTGAGAAGAGTCCCCAGAGTATTCTGCCCTCGTTAAGGTGGACGACGTGGTGGAGAAACACAAGGTCCAAACCTCATCTGAGTCATGTCGCTAGAAACTGTCAGAGAAATCAACCAGATCGCCCGCAGGCAGGCTTCAGTGTGGGAACCCCTCCAACGGGGTACGGTCTTGGGAAGGCAAGGTGGGGCCTCCCTGGAGCTTCAGCAAGGCGGTCAGCCCCAGTTCAGCTACTTTCAGAAACAGCTGTCCAGGTGTGGCTCTTCAAAGAAAGAGGCGTTGCTCTCGTGGTTTAGCAGTGGTGGTTGGGGAATTTGGGTTTAGCAAGAGGCAGGGGGAGAAAACTTGGCAGCCAAAGTCACGTGAGGTCAGAGTGAAAGGTTCCTTTCTCCAGGGCACCTCCCAACACAGAGGAGGGTGGCCCTCACTCCTGTTCCCACATGGAGTGCAGATGCTTCCGTTTTCAGTGGAAAAATCGAGACAAACACAGTCAAGGAATTTGCAGAGTAATTCTAGCACTTTCAGTTACTTTGACTTATTTGCATACTTCTATTACCAGAACGTTGTGAAAAATTTGCCCAGAATCATCAATCTGCTCCTTTTACATGATAGAAGGTAATTCAAGGCATTGTTCTGCTGTGTCATAGCTGAACTCTGAGGTGAATCATTGATTTTTATACAAGTGAACTTTCCCACGGCTGACAAGGACAGCAACTGCTGGATAATAAGGTGGTGTGTTTGTGGAAAGTTTATTTAGAAAGTGAAATCGTATAATTTTAAGTATGTTAAGTATTTTTTTTTAAAGCAATAGCAAGTCTTTTCTATGAGGAGAGCACAAAATTATTGTTTTGTAATTCAGGGAAAATAATATAAAAATTGTGTGAAGCTTTCCTAAATCCTAATGTAGTGTGCAGTTTGGGGACAGTGTTTTTTTTACTATAAATTACTGAGCATTTGAGATTATAATATAGTCACTGATTGAACCGTAGGGAAGAAATGGAAGCATCAAAATAAGCTACCAGGATATATGTTCAGTAAAGTAAATCCAAACTCTAATGACAACGCAGAGATAGCTAATTATGCCTTCAAGTGCCTTGACATAGAAGCAGTGTGATAGATGAGAGCAGTTTAATGAGCGGTAGCGCGCAGGCTTCACCTCCAAGAATTTCACATTCTCGGAAGGCAGAGAGAAACATGCAATGAACCCTGTCATTAGAGATTCAAAGCCGGTGATGACACAAGCACATCTCTACTTTCACTAATCGTAACTCGAGTGTCTGCCGCCCCCACTGCAAGGACACGCCGTGGCTGCAGGGAATGTGTGTGAGTGAGGCTGAGGCTCCGGAGGACCCCGGGTGACCCCACGGTCCTCCAGAGGTAGGACCAGCATGGACACCGGACAGGGTGATGGGGCTTCCTGGCCCCCAGAAGTCTAGGTGAAGATATACAGGTGACCGAGTTCAAGGAGACCGGAGAGAATGCGCTCAGCAAATCTAACTGAGGATATAATTTGGTAGGAAGATGATTTGTGGAAGTACTGAAACTGCACTTCTCAGAACTTGTACTTTGGGAAGCACAACTGACCAAGGCTTCAGTACTTTGACATTCATCACCATGTTCCTTGCAGAGGCCAACTAATCCTCAGGGGCTGCTCCCAGCCAAAGACCAATTGCAGCAGGGATGCTAAGGCACGCTGGTTCCCGGGAGACAGAGTCTCATTTAGTGGGGAACTCTGGCCTGAGGAGCTCTCATCAGCCCTACCAAACCTCCTTAAATGTACACCATAGTCTGTACTTCACCTGTCCAGATGGGCATCGCTGTCGGTCAGCTAGGCACCCTCCTCTGGCTGGTTCACTATTTCCCCCACAAGCATCTCCCCTGATCAATCTCTTTGCACATTCAGCATCTCACCTTGCTATCTGCTTCTCAGGCACCTGGATTAACACAAGAGTCTTTATCTTTACACACTTTACATTTACAGGGCTTTAGGCTGCTGATGTGGTGCCCCAATAATTTACTCCAATTGCTAGTGGGCAAAATAAAAAACTAACTACTTGCATACCTAAGGACACCTAGAAACCAGGCAGAAGATCAAATAGAATAGATGTCCAAAAAAGGAAATATAGTTTCTTGAAGGGATGTAACTTGAATGATAAATTTAAAACTTAACAATATAATGAAAGTACCTGTGATCTAAGCATAGTTTTTTTTTAAATTATAACAAAATCTTAAAATTTAAAATGCAAAGTTCAGTAGATATGGTTTATTCAATGGTTACTATTTACATGCAAGTTAATGTCCTGGAAGATCAAGAGGAAGACATATTTCTAAGCCCAGGGCAAAAATACAAGAAAAAGCTCACAATGATGATAAGATGATAAATTCAGAATATCTTATATATGCATAATAAGATATCCAAAGAGGTAAAAGGGATTGACAGAGGAGGGAAATAATTAAATCAATAAAATACAATTTTCCTGAGCTAAAGAAAGATACACAATTTTAGATTCAAAGAGTCCAGGCTCTAAGGTAGATTGATTAGAAGAGAGATACACTGTGGCATACCATGGACAGTTCCTAAATGTTCTCAAATTTCTAGATTTCAAAGATAAGGATAAAATTCTACAGATAATCTTAGAAAGAATATACTATCTATTAAGGAAATAAACTAGACTGGTATCAGCGTTCTCATCTGAAAAGTTGAAATGACATCATGAGAATACTGAGACTAAAAGACTGAAACTAATAAAATGATATATACAAGCAAGATGTCTTCCCTGTTGGGATTAAAGAGAAATATTTGCAGATATACAGGGATTCATATCATCCATATAACACATGTGAGATGACTTTTATTGACTTCTTCCATGTAACTAGGATTTTGCTAGGATTTCACATACATCATTTTATTTCATCTTTACAATTCTGTGAAAATGGTGGATTTATTCTGTTTTTATATGAGAATCAGTGGCTCAGAGAGGTTAACAAATTTGGGCAAAGCACAGAACTGGCATGCTATCTTTGGATAAAAATTAGGTGGTTCTGATCCTATCTACTTTGTAAAAGCATTATATTTTTTCAGATAGCTGTAGTTGTACTGGGAACTGAAAGTACTAGTTTTATATTTATTGTACTATTTTTTGGCTGAAATTACTAAAAAATTGTAAGAAAGAGAGACTCCTGATAACCTGATAACCTGTGGTAGATTGTGGTTTGCAAAAACTATTTCTAATTTTTAACTTTAAAATAAGGTTTGGATATGTGTGTTCATCTTTTTTTTTTTTTTTTTCACACACACTGTATTTTATTTTTACAAGAGATAAATAGACTGACACCAAGCATTGTACATGGATGACCACAACAAAAGCAACAATGATTGCAATTACCAAACATGAAACACACTCATACTATGTCATAATATTGACATTCAGTCCAGTAATCCTCCACTGTAACAGCTCCTTTACTTTGCAGTGAAAATTGATTTGTATATTCTTTGCCTCTGAGTTCTTGTGGGATTTTTTCTTTTTTTAAATTCAACCAGAAAGTCACAAAAATTATACTCATCCTCATCAGTTCACTCAGTCCCATGTAATTAATTTTTTTTTTTTCATCTTGATCTTTTGTTAGCACTTTTATGAGCTCATCAGTTTTTCATTAGAGTTCTGAAAATGCTTATTCATTCAGTTCAGCAGTACAGTCAGGTACCAGAAACCTGTACTTGTCAGAGTCTTTTCCATGAATTTCCTGAAGATGAAACCCTTTTATAGGAACATATTTACAAAAGCATCAGAGTACACCCAGAACTGTCTGTAAATGACAAAAGACTTAAAAATGACCACGGTTAAAGATTTGATGAAAGTTCATAATAATGCAGTTGACAAGAAAATTAGTTATTTCTGAGATATACATTTTAAAGTAATAACTAGGATTATGACTTATAACATTATACCAGGACATATAAGATTTTTAGAAATTTCATGTAATGTCTGAAACATTTATATTAACATATTTGCATACAAATAACCCAATGAAAGTTTAGTGTTAGTTGTTTTGTTTGTTTGTTTATACTGCAGGTTCTTATTAGTCATCCATTTTATACACATCAGTGTATACATGTCAATCCCAATCGCCCAATTCAGCACACCACTATCCCCGCCCCACCGCAGTTTTCCCCCCTTGGTGTCCATATGTCTGTTCTCTACATCTGTGTCTCAACTTCTGCCCTGCAAACCGGCTCATCTGTACCATTTTTCTAGGTTCCACATACATGCGTTAATATACAATATTTGTTTTTCTCTTTCTGACTTACTTCACTCTGTATGACAGTCTCTAGATCCATCCACGTCTCAACAAATGACTCAATTTCGTTCCTTTTTATGGCTGAGTAATATTCCATTGTATATATGTACCACAACTTCTTTATCCATTCGTCTGTTGATGGGCATTTAGGTTGCTTCCATGACCTGGCTATTGTAAATAGTGCTGCAATGAACATTCGGGTGCATGTGTCTTTTTGAATTACGGTTTTCTCTGGGTATATGCCCAGTAGTGGGATTGCTGGGTCATATGGTAATTCTATTTTTAGTTTTTTAAGGAACCTCCATTTGTTCTCCATAGTGGCTGTATCAATTTACATTCCCACCAGCAGTGCAAGAGGGTTCCCTTTTCTCCACACCCTCTCCAGCATTTGTTGTTTGTAGATTTTCTGATGATGCCCATTCTAACTGGTGTGAGGTGATACCTCATTGTAGTTTTGATTTGCATTTCTCTAATAATTAGTGATGTTGAGCATCTTTTCATGTGCTTCGTGGCCGTCTGTATGTCTTCTTTGGAGAAATATCTATTTAGGTCTTCTGCCCATTTTTGGATTGGCTTGTTTGTTTCTTTAATATTGAGCTGAATGAGCTGTTTATATATTTTGGAGATTAATCCTTTGTCCGTTGATTCGTTTGCAAATATTTTCTCCCATTCTGAGGGTTGTCTTTTCGTCTTGTTTATGGTTTCCTTTGCTGTGCAAAAGCTTTGAAGTTTCATTAGGTCCCATTTGTTTATTTTTGTTTTTATTTCCATTACTCTAGGAGGTGGATCAAAAAAGATCTTGCTGTGATTTATGTCAAAGAGTGTTCTTCCTATGTTTTCCTCTAAGAGTTTTATAGTGTCCAGTCTTACATTTAGGTCTGTAATCCATTTTGAGTTTATTTTTGTGTATGGTGTTAGGGAGTATTCTAATTTCATTCTTTTACATGTAGCTGTCCAGTTTTCCCAGCACCACTTATTGAAGAGACTGTCTTTTCTCCATCGTATATCTTTGCCTCCTTTGTCATAGATTAGTTGACCATAGGTGCGTGGGTTTATCTCTGGGCTTTCTATCTTGTTCCATTGATCTATGTTTCTGTTTTTGTGCCAGTACCATATTGTCTTGATTACTGTAGCTTTGTAGTATAGTCTGAAGTCAGGGAGTCTGATTCCTCCAGCTCCGTTTTTTTCCCTCAAGACTGCTTTGGCTATTCGGGGTCTTTTGTGTCTCCATACAAATTTTAAGATGATTTTTTCTAGCTCCGTAAAAAATGCCATTGGTAATTTGATAGGGATTGCATTGAATCTGTAGATTGCTTTGGGTAGTATAGTCATTTTCACAATGTTGATTCTTCCAATCCAAGAACATGGTATATCTCTCCATCTGTTGGTATCATCTTTAATTTCTTTCATCAGTGTCTTATAGTTTTCTGCATACAGGTCTTTTGTCTCCCTAGGTAGGTTTATTCCTAGGTATTTTATTCTTTTTGTTGCAATGGTAAATGGGAGTGTTTCCATAATTTCTCTTTCAGATTTTTCACCATTAGTGTATAGGAATGCAAGAGATTTCTGTGCATTAATTTTGTATCCTGCAACTTTACCATATTCATTAATTAGCTCTAGCAGTTTTCTGGTGGCAGTTTTAGGATTCTCTATGTATAGTATCATGTCATCTGCAAACAGTGACAGTTTTACTTCTTCTTTTCCAATTTGTATTCCTTTTATTTCTTTTTCTTCTCTGATTGCCGTGGCTAGGACTTCCAGAACTATGTTGAATAATAGTGGTGAGAGTGGACATCCTTGTCTCGTTCCTGATCTTAGAGGAAATGCTTTCAGTTTTTCACCGTTGAGAATGATGTTTGCTGTGGGTTTGTCATATATGGCCTTTATTATGTTGAGGTAGGTTCCCTCTATGCCCACTTTCTGGAGAGTTTTTATCATAAATGGGTGTTGAATTTTGTCAAAAGCTTTTTCTGCATCTATTGAGATGATCATATGGTTTTTATTCTTCAATTTGTTAATATGGTGTATCACATTGATTGATTTGCGTATATTGAAGAATCCTTGCATCCCTGGGATAAATCCCACTTGATCGTGGTGTATGATCCTTTTAATGTGTTGTTGGATTCTGTTTGCTAGTATTTTGTTGAGGATTTTTGCATCTATATTCATCAGTGATATTGGTCTGTAATTTTCTTTTTTTGTAGTGTCTTTGTCTGGTTTTGGTATCAGGGTGATGGTGGCCTCATAGAATGAGTTTGGGAGTGTTCCTTCCTCTGCAATTTTTTGGAAGAGTTTGAGAAGGATAGGTGTTAGCTCTTCTCTAAATGTTTGATAGAATTCACCTGTGAAGCCATCTGGTCCTGGACTTTTGTTTGTTGGAAGATTTTTAATCACAGTTTCAATTTCATTACTTGTGATTTGTCTGTTCATATTTTCTGCTTCTTCCTGGTTCAGTCTTGGAAGGTTATACCTTTCTAAGAATTTGTCCATTTCTTCCAGATTGTCCATTTTATTGGCATAAAGTTGCTTGTAGTAGTCTCTTAGGATGCTTTGTGTTTCTGCGGTGTCTGTTGTAACTTCTCCTTTTTCATTTCTGATTTTATTGATTTGAGTCCTCTCCCTCTTTTTCTTGATGAGTCTGGCTAATGGCTTATCAATTTTGTTTATCTTCTCAAAGAACCAGCTTTTAGTTTTATTGATCTTTGCTATTGTTTTCTTTGTTTCTATTTCATTTATTTCTGATCTGATCTTTATGATTTCTTTCCTTCTGCTAACTTTGGGTTTTGTTTGTTCTTCTTTCTCTAGTTTCTTTAGGTGTAAGGTTAGATTGTTTACTTGAGATTTTTCTTGTTTCTTTAGGTAGGCTTGTATAGCTATAAACTTCCCTCTTAGAACTGCTTTTGCAGCATCCCATAGGTTTTGGGTTGTCGTGTTTTCATTGTCATTTGTCTCTAGGTATTTTTTGATTTCCTCTTTGATTTCTTCAGTAATCTCTTGGTTATTTAGTAACGTATTGTTTAGCCTCCATGTGTTTGTGTTTTTTACGCTTTTTCGCCTGTAATTCATTTCTAATCTCATAGCGTTGTGGTCAGAAAAGATGCTTGATATGATTTCAATTTTCTTGAATTTACTGAGGCTTGATTTGTGACCCAAGATGTGATCTATCCTGGAGAATGTTCCGTGCGCACTTGAGAAGAACGTGTAATCTGCTGTTTTTGGATGGAATGTCCTATAAATATCAATTAAATCTATCTGGTCTATTGTGTCATTTAAAGCTTCTGTTTCCTTATTTATTTTCATTTTGGATGATCTGTCCATTGGTGTAAGTGAGGTGTTAAAGTCCCCCACTATTATTGTGTTACTATCAATTTCCTCTTTTATAGCTGTTAGCAATTGCCTTATGTAATGAGGTGCTCCTATGTTGGGTGCATATATATTTATAATTGTTATATCTTTTTCTTGGATTGATCCCTTGATCATTATGTAGTGTCCTTCCTTGTCTCTTGTAACATTCTTTATTTTAAAGTCTATTTTATCTGATATGAGTATAGCTACTCCAGCTTTCTTTTGATTTCCATTTGCATGGAATATCTTTTTCCATCCCCTCACTTTCAGTCTGTATGTGTCCCTAGGTCTAAAGTGGGTCTCTTGTAGACAGCATATATATGGGTCTTGTTTTTGTATCCATTCAGCAAGCCTGTGTCTTTTGGCTGGAGCATTTAATCCATTCACGTTTAAGGTAATTATCGATACGTATGTTCCTATGACCATTTTCTTAATTGTTTTGGGTTTGTTTTTGTAGGTCCTTTTCTTCTCTTGTGTTCCCCTCTTAGAGAAGTTCCTTTAACATTTGTTGTAGAGCTGGTTTGGTGGTGCTGAATTCTCTTAGCTTTTGCTTGTCTGTAAAGCTTTTGATTTCTCCATCAAATCTAAATGAGATCCTTGCCGGGTAGAGTAATCTTGGTTGTAGGTTCTTCCCTTTCATCACTTGAAGTATATCCTGCCACTCCCTTCTGGCTTGTAGAGTTTCTGCTGAGAAATCAGCTGTTAACCTTATGGGAGTTCCCTTGTATGTTATTTGTCGTTTTTCCCTTGCTGCTTTCAATAATTTTTCTTTGTCTTTAATTTTTGCCACTTTGATTACTATGTGTCTCGGCGTGCTTCTCCTTGGGTTTATCCTGTATGGGACTTTCTGCGCTTCCTGGACTTGGGTGGCTATTTCCTTTCCCATGTTAGGGAAGTTTTCGACTATAATCTCTTCAAATATTTTCTCTGGTCCTTTCTCTCTCTCTTCTCCTTCTGGGACCCCTATAATACGAATGTTGTTGTGTTTAATGTTGTCCCAGAGGTCTCTTAGGCTGTCTTCATTTCTTTTCATTCTTTTTTCTTTAGTCTGTTCCGCAGCAGTGAATTCCACCATTCTGTCTTCCAGGTCACTTATCCGTTCTTCTGCCTCAGTTATTCTACTATTGATTCCTTCTAGTGTAGTTTTCATTTCAGTTATTGTATTGGTCATCTCTGTTTGTTTGTTCTTTAATTCTTCTAGGTCTTTGTTAATCATTTCTTGCATCTTCTCAATCTTTGCCTCCATTCTTATTCCAAGGTCCTGGATCATCTTCACTATCATTATTCTGAATTCTTTTTCTGGAAGGTTGCCTATCTCCACTTCATTTAGTTGTTTTTCTGGGGTTTTTTCTTGTTCCTTCATCTGGTATATAGCCCTCTGCCTTTTCATCTTGTCTATCTTTCTGTAAATTTGGTTTCTGTTCCACAAGCTGCAGGACTGTAGTTTTTCTTGCTTCTGCTGTCTGCCCTCTGGTGGTTGAGGCTATCTAAGAGGCTTGATGGGAGGCTCTGGAGGTGGGTAGAGCTGACTGTTGCTGTGGCGGTCAGAGCTCTGTAAAACTTTAATCCACTTGACTGTTGCTGGGTGGGGCTGGGTTCCCTCCCTGTTGGTTGTTTTGCCTGAGGCAACCCAACACTGGAGCCTACCCGGGCTCTTTGGTGGGGCTAATGGCAGACTCTGGGAGGGCTCACGCCAAGGAGTACTTCCCAGAACCTCCGCTGCCAGTGTCCTTGTCCCCACGGTGAAACAGAGCCAGCCCCCGTCTCTGCAGGAGACCCCCCAACACCAGCAGTTATGTCTGGTTCAGTCTCCCCCAGGGTCACTGCTCCTTCCCCTGGGTCCCAATGCACACACTATTTTGTGTACGCCCTCCAAGAGTGGGGTCTCTGTTTCCCCCAGTCCTGTCGAAGTCCTGCAATCAATTCCCACTAGGCTTCAAAGTCTGATTCTCTATGAATTCCTCCTCCCGTTGCTGGACCCCCAGGTTGGGAAGCCTGACGTGGGGCTCAGAATGTTCACTCCAGTGGGTGGACTTCTGTGGTATAAGTGCTCACCAGTCTGTGAGTCACCCACCCAGCAGTTATGGGATTTGATTTTACTCTGATTGCGCCCCTCCTACCGTCTCACTGTGGCTTCTCCTCTGTCCTTGGACGTGGGGTATCCTCCTTGGTGAAGTCCAGTGTCTTCCTGTCGATGATTGTCCAGCAGCCAGTTGTGATTCTGGTGTTCTCGCAAGAGGGAGTGAGAGCACGTCCTTCTACTCCGCCATCTTGGTTAATCCTCTGTGTCTTCATCTTTAATATACATATTTGAGGTCACTATGGAAGGTAAATGCCTAAACTCACAGCTTTGCAAGTTTTCAATGTTTATATTCAGATCTTTATTCTTGTCAAATTGCTGGGACTCCTTGAATGGAAAAGGGAAATGTAGCAGTGGTTTTTTTTTTTTTTCTTTATTTATTTAGTTTTGGCTGTGTTGGGTCTTCGTTTCTGTGCGAGGGCTTTCTCTAGTTGCGGCAAGCGGGGGCCACTCTTCATTGCGGTACGCGGGCCTCTCACTATCGCGGCCTCTCTTGTTGTGGAGCACAGGCTCCAGACGCGCAGGCTCAGTAGTTGTGGCTCACGGGCCCAGTTGCTCCGCGGCATGTGGGATCTTCCCAGACCAGGGCTCGAACCCGTGTCCCCTGCACTAGCAGGCAGATTCTCAACCACTGCGCCACCAGGGAAGCCCCAAGCAGTGGTTTTAGAGATATCGAATTGCCAAGGCAGAGTTCTCAGCAAACCAGGAGACATTACTGAGGTATGAATTTTGTGTGCAACGATCTCACAAACTAGTCCATTTCATCTTGTGATGGTATATCAGCTTCTGGAGGACACATATTAATGGTATCACATTACTTTAGTGAAATGTAATAGAAAATATTATACAATATTAAATAGCTCCCCAAATCCTGAAAGAGTTAATGGACTCCTGACACCTATTGACTTATTGTCAGGGAGTTTGTAAGATGCTGGGGAGGACTAAGGCCCAGCGTTATTTCCCAAGCACACTCATAATCAAAGAACAGAGCTCTGACCTTTATATTTTCCGTAACAAAAGTTCCAGTTCTCATTTCGTACGGTTCCTGCCTGTCTCTGACTGTTCGCTGAGGTCTGTCCTGTGTACAATGACTTCTGCATTATGAAGGCTTAGTTAATGTGATAGACTTCAGGATGGCTGGGAATCAGAAACTTGTATTATTTTTCTGTCAAGTGTAGGGGAAAAAAAGACTCATCGTAAGAATTCTAAGAAAGTGTCATTGTTTTGATGAAAGTTTCATAGAAAACTACAATATCCCTAAATTATTTTGGCAGTGGAATAAAAGGAATATATTATAAAAAAGTACAGCCTCATAATATCAGTGGACATTAATGAGAAAGAAATCTATAAGGATAAAACGGAGAATCACATGTAACAGCTTTAAAGTTAGTTGAATGTACTCAGAGCTAATGTTTAAGTTTATGAGGGAATGAAGGTTATTTCTAATGAGAGCACTGAAAGACATATGTGAGATGTTAAACTTTTTTTCACGCTACTTGTTAAATTAATGTGATAAAACTGTTCACAGTACTGCTAGCTTCTTGTTTGGCTTCCTCAAATGATTTTTTTATTAGCTTTGATTATAGGCCACTGTAAATATGATACTAAAAGACTCATCCAGCCAGTTATGTGCTGGGCAGTTTTATTATACTCTAGTTAAAAATGCTGGCAATGTACCTTTGTTTAAAAGAGATGTAACTTTTATTTGACTTTAATGCTTGGACCCTATGAATTGGCTAATAAACCAAAGCAGTAGAAAACAGTTTTATTAGACACTAAAAATTATAATGGCTATGATGGCCTGTCACCTGTTTAATGAGACTAAATGCCCAGTAAATCTTCATCCTCTCCGACACCACCTGGTCCTTACTGTGCACTATCTGATGGCCTCTTTAAGAGATGACAGTGAAAACACAGAATTAAAATTATTACAGTGTGATTATCAATCAATGCGATAAATTTTATTGCCTGTGTTTCTTGGAAAGGGGCTGAACGCCCCAGTGGCTAACTGTGGACTCAGCACCCAATGGCTTTATTTCTGTTACTGGGCAATGAAGACCCAAGAGCAAATTGAGGCAGAAAATAAGAAAATACATTCCTAAGAAAATGAAGAACAATAGAACATCTCACTCCAACACAGTATCCATTGTTGCCCCAACACACACACGTACACACACCCACACTGCACACGGGCACACCTGTAGCAGGCAGTCCTGCCGCAGGTCTGCAAGCTCCCTCTGTCATCCGGTGCTTGGGGCACTGCAGACCTCTGATTGGAAATGTTTGTTGATTTAGGAGTTTCTAGATGGGGGAATTTTACATGCTGACACTATTTGACAAAAGCACTGAGAAAACCTTATAAGGGGCTCAATTGAAAAAATATACATTTTTTCATGAAACACGATCCTTTAATAAGAAAATATAATTTTCAATTTTTTATATACTAAAAAGAAAGAGTGAGATACTTTTGTTTTTAATCATGAAACAAATCATTATTTTCTACTTTGAATAGGATCACTGTATTTTATTCAACATGGTAATCCTTAAATTCAAGTAGCTTGAATCTTTTACAAGGGGTCTGTAAAGGCAAATAGAAAGGTTGTGAACTGGTCAAAGAACTAAAAAAGTGCAAGGCAGTTAAACTCAACAATGGCTTTGGCATAAGTGCTGCGACTATATTAAATATATTAATGCCATAAGTATTAACTATTTTTGATAATGTTGTCTGTGTTGAATTTAATCATTCAACTTTTCCAATAATGTTTAATAAACACTTACCTAGTGTACAATGTACACCGTACTATACAGTCATTGCGGGATACACATATTCCACCCTCCTACCCCAGAGACCTTTTCTGTTTCAGAAGAAAATATATAAATAAATTTAAATTTTAGTTATCCATATGTCAAATGTTGTGTAATTTAATATTTATTTATTAAACCAATATGAATCATGCCATATGAGAGAAATAGTGTTCAGAAAATGGACGGGAGTGAGGAATTGATTTGCCTTAAGGAACTTAAGGAAGACTTAACAGAGATAGCAATATTTCAGCTAAGCATTTTACGGTTAATAGAAATCCTGTAACGAGCATAAAGCATTTAGCACATTGCAGAGTCCAAGATAGACATAGTAAACCCTGCGGATAATAAAAACAATAATGTGGCAGAATATTATATTGATGTTCACAACATCACTGATGAATTTTGCAAAACAGGTTTGAGGACAGTGTGAGGGACAGACCTGAAGGTGGGAGGGGACAGTGGGGTGACCGAGGGGAGAAGGTGTGAAGGTGGTGGACGCAGACGGGGCTTCGAGGAGAAATCCACCTGGAGAGGAGCAGTGGGTGAGGAAATTCAAGCTCAAGGACTGAGCTGAGTTCTTTTGTTTGTCTCGGGGCAGAGAGACTAGATTACAGGCTTCTGGGAGGATGCTAGTGGGGGAGAGTTTGGTGACGGAGGTAGGGGTCAGGCAGGCAGGTCGCATGCACACAGGCCCTGGCCCACAGCAGAGCCTCTTGGCCACGGCTCGGCATTGATTCACGAACTGGACTTAATGAATTAGGGCACAGGAGTGCTGGCCTTGGGCTGGAGGTAGATGCAGAATCTAATTCTGTCGAGTGAATGTTGTCTTTTATAGCTGCTTTCCATTTGCTCCTTTAAAATATGAACAGAATTGATTTTGTGTTGAAATGCTGTCCAAAGAGAGCAGCCGCCTTCATACATCACCAAAGTGTGCAATTAGATTTCCAAAAGTTAAAATACTGATAAAAAATTGGTATCAAACAAGAAAATTCATTTTTTATGGTCCTCTTTATAGTAGCAGTTTCTGGGGAAAAAAATTCCATGGGAAAGATAACGGAAGAAAAGCCTCAGTCAGCGAGAGAACCCTCCTGGGAAAATATCCACTAACCGGTGTGTTTCTGTTTAGAAATCCCACTATCTATATAATTCAAGAGTAATGTTCCTGAGAGCCAGGATATGTTTATAATAAAGTCAAGATTTCACATAAAAGAAAAACTGCTTGCGGTTGCTGATAAAGTTGATTAACATGCAACATTTTAACTTTAAAACACTTACATATTAAATATTAGGTTTGACCATTCATGAATTTGTGTTAAAATATTTCTGCCGATTGGTGTTACAGTTGCCACATGAAGTGTACACCTGGAGAAGTGGAATATGGCATTCTATATACTCGCATAAATATTGTACACATCCTGAGCCTCCTTTGAATTCGTCTTTAAACTTGCTATTCTCTTATTCCCTAGTAAATCCCTGTTATCTTTTCTAGTTTGGTTTCTATGAATCATACCCCAGGCTCTTTCTTAAAAGTAGTGAGTAAGATAAATGGTACCATTTTCTGCCATAATCAAAACCGAAATCATCGAGAGCAGAGGCAAGCCTTTCCTTGTTCCCCGCTGTCCCGAGCTTTACCCCATTGGTACCACGATAAATAATCGTTTCCGTAATTGTCAACTACAGCAGCTTTCAGCCGAGATACATCACATTAGCCACTAACCATATTGCATCCTGCAGAGCTGGGAAATTTCTTTTGTCACCTCTGCATCTGATATAGTGGCAGTGTCCTTTTTCCTTTCTCCTCTCCTGCAAGATTTCAAATGAGCAGAAGCTTTGTTATTTTCCCAGGGGCCTGTTAGCCAAGTTGGCTTTTAAATGTTTTCAGGGCACAGTGGTGTCTTTCCATTCGCGGATTTTTTGTGTGGCACCGCAGGTGGCTTCAAAGATTCAGATGACCTGCTGGACCCCAACCACGGCAAAGCCCATCTAATGCGTGTGCACACACAGACACAGAGACACACACACACACACA
The DNA here is from genome assembly GCF_028564815.1 of Eubalaena glacialis. Lineage (NCBI taxonomy): Eukaryota > Metazoa > Chordata > Mammalia > Artiodactyla > Balaenidae > Eubalaena > Eubalaena glacialis. The sequence goes on along the minus strand of NC_083732.1, from coordinate 2,120,644 downwards.
CACATGACAGAGAGAGGTAGAAAGAGGGACAGAGTTGGAGTTAAGCAAGTGGGGTGAGAAACAAAATAAACCTCGTTTTATTTTGTTTCTCACATTATTCCTTCCACTACATTTATTCCAACAAGTTGTTTTGGTTTATCTTGCAGGCATGCTATTTTATTTCAATGAATGGTCTTGGATTTTTGATGAGGAGCTATTTATTCTTTATTTCTTTGGTTTTGACTTTTCATCAGAGGTAATTGAGATGTCTGAACAAGAAAGAGAGAAAGTTTAGCATAGGGAGAATTGTCTCTGTTTGAACTATTTTGGGAGATAATTGATAAATCAAGATACAAAGCAGTATTGTTTGGATCCCCGAATGGCCTGCAGAGACGTCTCCTATGGTTATAACATTGTGAAAGTAGCAGCCTTGCTTCCTGGACATGCGAGCTTTTTGGGGCTCTGCCTGTTCACGTATGTCCCTTGATTGGGCCCTGAGTTCTGAGGGCAGGAGGATCTTGTCAGGTCTTATTATGGGACCTCATCATCTCAGGGAAATGTAGCCTCACCTCTTTAGGTATTTTCAAATATCAGTTGCACACGTTTGTACATCAAATTCAGCTCTTCTAAGGGGGAAATTGGTCACAGAGAAGGAGGAAGCAGAGTTCCTGCTCAAATCTTTGCCCGTAGCTTCCCAGAGAACCAGAAAACACAAGGCTGTTAATTCCATTAAGAGAAATCTTTAAAAATATGAAAATGTCAACTGCTATTTGTATTTGATATGCTGTGATCATTTCTTGTCTATTACTAGGATTTGCTTCTTAAAGAGTTTAAAGCAACTTGTATTTTGCTTTTTCCATAAACTGAGTCAAACGTCTTTATCATGTTTCACAGACTCCTAATAAGTAACTAATACCTGGATAAAGTTAAATTTATTTAACCTTTCCCAATGTTCAGACATGGAAAAAGATTCTAGTTTTTCACAATTATGATTCGGCTTTATGAATTCTTTTTCAAATTAAAGTCCTCTCCCTAGCATAAATTCCTTATATTGGAATTATTAGTTTTCAAGTATCATTAGATTATAAGTTTATGCTAATTTTTAATATATTTTAATTTTTTTCAATTTTAAGATAAAGAAAAATGGAATTCAAATTTGACAGTCACACACGTTTGACATTAACATGTAATTCCAAAGTCCTGAATATTCACCTTATATAACCACTGCACAATTGATAAAATAAGAAAATTTAACATTGACAAAATGCTGTTATCTAAGTTATAGCTCACATTTGAATTTAGTGACTTGTCACACATGTGCTAGAAATCACCCCTTGTCGGTTCACAGGGGATCCCGCTCTCTTTATCACTGTGTAATGATAGTTTACACAAGCAACTTTCTACAGGTAGGCACTGTGAAAAATGTGGCAATGACATAATCTCAGAATGAAAGTCACATTTTAGAGATACTTAAATTTGTTACAAATTTGCTCTGACCTTTTAAAATTAAATTAAATTTTATTTTATTTTTCATTTTACTGTGGACAAGAAATATCTTTTCAAAGATGTGTTAACTTTTGGTTCAGCATTTGTAAATTTGTATATACGCACACTATCTGATATCTTTGCCTTTGACGTGTTTTTATGATCAAAAGTAAATGTGCCCTTCCCCCCAATGTATTTAAATGTATGTAAACTAATACATTCGATAAAAACCATTATTCTCTTGAAGGTTTGTTTTTTTTTTTAATTTAGTAATTAATGGCTAAGTAGGATTTTTTGTGAACATTTTGAATTTGGGCCCAGAATCAAGGTTATTCCAAGGTTAAGGTTAACAGCCTCTTTTGTTAGCTTTTAAACACGGGGGGCAGTCTTCTAGGCTGGCTTTTCTCTCAATGGAATGCAAGGCAATATGTTATCTCTGGGCACATCTGGTTCTTTCAGTGCAGTAACACAGAATGCTCCTCGACGGCATTTCCTAAAAGCACAAATCACGTTTTCACTTCACTGTGCATCGTACACGTGTCTGTAAGCTGGGGCTCTTTCGGGTCACGTCTGCTGCAGGGTGGGTGGTGTGGCTACATGGAATCATCGCGCCCAGGCAACTGGAGTCGACTCTCACCTGCTTCCATAAATGCACACATTCCTGTCCTACTATGGGTTCCCATGGTCCAGTTTCCTACAAGTACACTTCTTTTACTGGGTGGTAAGTTATAAATAAAAGTGTGATTATAATTTGCTCACTTTGTCATCTCTTCTCTCCCATCACCCCAACTTCTCCTGCCTCACAAAAAATAAGTTTCTCTGGCTTCACACAAATTTGGCCAAGCAATCTCTTGCTAAAAGTTACAGGCTCCACAGTTGACCTACATGAAGCTTCCTTCGCAGTTTTCGAAGATGGCCCTTGAAGGTCCTGCAAAGGAGAGGCATAGGTCACGTGTCCTCTGGCGGAGAGACTGTTCTTGGCTCTGAACTTGTGCCACCTGGGATCATGTCACTGTAAATTGCATGACCTCATTTTATCTCTGAATATGAAGAGAAGACAGATTTTCCCCAGGCACAGATAGAAAGCTAGAATTTTAGTGCAGCAAACACATTGAAAAGAAAACTCTCCGTTGCTACTATTTGTCCTCTGGTGGCAAAATTCAGGGAGAAATGAGTCATGACGAATGGTTTCTGCAGAGAAATTCTGAAAGCCAGTTAGAGGTCAGACCCAGGAGGACGTGGCAGAGGGAGCCAGCATCTTGTCCGAGGCACTTGGTTACATTTACTGAGAGGATGTCCAGAGGTGGTCACGGATTTGAAGAGATGAGTCCTGACGGAGGGAAAGGCAGCAGAGGGCATGAGCACAGGGCATCCCGAGTGGCCTTTACGTGGCCCCGAGTCCTGTCTCAGCGCAGGGGGCAGGCTCCACGGGCCACGCCTGAGCCCCCAGGGGCCCGGGCTCCTCCATCACCACCGCTCTTTGCCTGTGACCATCCTCAATGTGATCGTGGCGTCTGCTTGTACCCAGGCCACTGCCTCCTGAAATACTCAGGACAGTCCCCACGTAATGCAGAAGAGATGGTAGGATTCATCCAAGCTTCACGGGCCTGAAGCTACAAAATCATGATGCAGAAAAGATGCACGTGCAGGCAGGTGTTTTGCCAGGCTGCCTAGAGGCTGTTGCTTTGAGGGCTCAGACCACACGGCCCAGGGATTCTCATTCATTCGGGAGGAGGTGGATACCATTAGAACAAAGGAAGAAGTCAGCCCTTTTGCCCTCAAAGCTTATCTTCTAGAAAAGCTGACCTCTTGCTGGGAATGTATTTGGTTACAGAAAATCCTTGCCTACTGTAACAATCCGACGTCTGGACATCTGTTAAGTCAATATTTTCTGTAGGGTGTGATCACAGGGAAGTCAGGATCTGAAAACAAGAAAGCCCACACATCTGCAGAAGAGGCAGAGAAGCTTTGAGGAGAGAAAGGGAGCGATTCAGAAAGATAAAAAAAACCAGGAGCTGAGCTGAGAGGCTCCAGCCACTCCGCCCCCAGCGTCAGTGCCTTTGTTGTAAGACAGAGCGGGAGGCACAGGAAATCCTCAGAAACCGAGACAAGAGCGGGAAGGGGCCTCCAACAGAGCGAGATAGGACCTCTTCCAGCTGCAGCACGGAACACAAGCCAGCTAGAGGGGTGCTGACGTGAAACGCTGCCGAGGAAGATGCGGAAGAGAGGCTGCCGAGCAGCTGAGGTGCTGAGGCCCAGAGGCTCACAGGAGCCGGGAGTCTGCATCTGCGAGGCTTTGGACCCTGAGGATTTCCAGACTGGGTCCCAGTAAGATGCTGGTGGCAGAGCTAGAACATGCTCCAGAGATCCAGACAATAGATGAACTAGACCCAGATAAGGAGCACCCTGGAAGCAATGGCCCCGATAGTTAACACAAAGATGTTATCAACATAAACACTTCCAGAGAGTCTGCATTTGAACGTACATTTTCGACAGTTCAGAAGCCCCCAAGTATCTCTCCTTACAAACCACATTTATTTTCTCTTATATGTTACACCAAAGAGGTTCCCCTGCATTTTTCCAAGGGCTCCATCCAAGCCACCTCCACCTGCCACATCAGGCAGGAGAGCCCTGGGGAGGGCCGGAGGAGCCACTGGTCTTGAGGTGAGACTCGTCACCTGTGTGGGAGTTTTTAAATGAGAGTTGGTCGACTCTGGCTAACTGATACTTTGTTTGTGGTTGTGTTTACCTGTCTACTAGAGAACCTGACCACTGGTGATGACAGCAGAGCCAGTCATCACATAAGCAGTTCTGACCTCTGCCTCAATTCCTTTAGCTGGCCTGATGGACGATTAGATGCTACCTGATGGGGTGCCCTGTCTCCTAGTCCAGCTCTGCTCCCACGGTGAGTGCCTGCTACCCCCAGGCCTACCCATTTGCTAATGAAAAGCAATAGAGCCCTAAGAAAACAAAATGTTAGAAGGTAGTAAAACAAACCACTATCAGTGCTAGTAAATGTTAACATTTTTATCATTAGAAGGTGAATATGTGTTTACTATACGAAAACAGAGCATGTGTGAGAGCACATGGTATTATACAATAGCAATTATGAATCCTTTCAATCTTTCACATTGGAGTAACTGAGACTATTTTGTTTTGGAATTAAAATTATAATTCAGATCAGATAGTTTGGAAAAATACTTAAAATGTATACCAGACTAAGTGGAAAGAATGCAAAATTCCTACTCTTAGAGATTAAAATGCCAATGTTTTCACATATGTTTCCAGGATTTTTTCTGAATATATTTTCATAAACTAAAACTAAAATTAAGACTAATTTAAGATTGCATTCTTAACTTGTGATGTAAAAATATTCATGTAGTAAGACTTTGTAAATGTATGTTTATAATGGCACTGGATAAGTTTTTATTTTGCTACGGCCCACCAGCTGAGAAGGTTTTTTACATTTAAAATTCATTGAAAAAAATCAAAAGAATATATTTCATGACATGTGAAAGTTATATGAAATCCAAATTTCAGGGACCACAAATAAAGTTTTATTAGAACACGGCCAGGCTCATTCATTTTCATATTGTCAGTGTGGTACAGCAACAGAGTTATGAGTTGTAACAAAGTTACAACTCAGAGTTATGAGTTGTACAGCCCGCAAAGCCTGTAACGTTTACTAACTGCTCATTACAGACGATGTTTGCTGACTCTTGCTGTGAACCTCTTAGATTTGAGAAAAATACTGGGCATTCTGACTCATCTTTTCATCCTCAATTGGCAACCTGATCAGGAACTTTAGACCTTATTCTTATTTCCAATAGAGAAACCACAAACACCCAATTTTCCAAACAAGAACAAGCACGTGACTGCCGTAGTATTTGGTGGTAATTAAAACTTCTACAGCTGGAAGATGAGCTGTGTAGCCATTCATCTGGAATACGTCCAAAGAATGGAAATAAAACCTCACCTCGATATAAAGTCTAACGGAGCACATGACAAATGGCAGTCCTCCCCCTCACTCCCTCCTTCTACCCTCGCTTTACTCTCACGTGGCAAATGTGCCCCTGTGGTGTGAGCGCCAGAAGCTGTCTCCACGGTTGGTCACAGTGTGCTTCACCATGATGTAAATGCGCAGATGCAGCCTGCCACTGGGTTTTTATTTAACGTCAATAGTTTTTGTTTCCAATGAGGCAGTTTCTGGTACTCCTATGAAATACTACTCAGCTTTTTTTATTGTAGAAAGAAAATCAACCCACTGTTTAGTACCGAGAAGGGATTTTAGGCACACGGGTCATCCAGGAGTCGCTGTGTCAGGCAAGCCTGACGTTCCTCTTCTGGGCTTTACATCTGTGTTGAGATCCATTTTGGTGGTTGGTTTTTAACCCAAACACAGTGCATTTTTAAAAATAGTTACAAATACAGGATAAGGAGAACACTTGAACACACAGAAGGGAGGAATGTGCCTAGGGTGGTTCTGCAGTGATGGCCTGAGTCCAGTCTACCAGTGGTCTGTTTCCCGTTGGGAACGTGAAACGGGGCAGAACCAGCTATAATCCATTCTGCATGGTCACAATAGGGTCCCTGTGATTTGCTCTGTCTTGGGTCATCCCACACCCCATAGCGTTTGTGCTTGTATCTGTGCTTACGTGGCTGCCCAGGAAATGGGCTGGGGGCTGCAGCCACCGCTCTCAGACCCCTTGGAGGAACCCCAGCCTTTCTTGGGTCAGCATGGGCACTTTGGTTGGAACGCTCTGATTTGAGCGGGAGCCCTGCAGTCCCCTTGCTTGCCTGCTCCGGGCTCTCTGGGGTCTCGACAGCAAGAGCACAGGGGGTCATCCTTGAGCCCCAGCCCCTCGGAGCCCCTGTCTACGTGTGCTTTTACTCTCTCAGACTGCAAGGGTCAGATTTGCCATCGAAAAATGATAACCTCTACTTTTTTCTTTTGTATTTTGATAAACAATGAAGAAGCTGGAGCTGTTAAACTTTATCTTGGGGAAAACCTCAGAACTGGTTTATTTGGTGTCGTGGAACCTCTTACTGGAGGTAAAAAAAAAAAAGCAGCATAGCTTTTTTGGGTCCAATGGAATTGAGAAAGTTTAGAGCACAATGTTTTTTTTCCAGTCTCTGTTTGTTATTTTCAGGGGGTGTGTAGAATTAAAATGGTGCTAGGAGGGTGTAGATCGAGGAGACGTAGGACCGTATGCCATCTGTAGGGACAGAGATGCCTAGCTCTCTGCTAGAAATAAACCCTGGATCTTTGACCAGGGAAAAGAGGGTTTAAGGGATGAAATGTCTTCTCATAAAACTTTCAGTCATTTGTGTATTTTTTGACATAGCAAAATAGCAATTATATTTCCCATTTTATTCCCATATGCCTTTCAATTTGCATAAGCTTTGCCCTGTATTCTAATAATTGTTTAGGAAATCTTGGTTTTCATTCTTATTCTCATAAGAGAATTTTTTTTCTCATTCTCAGAAATGTTTATGTGGGAATCCAAGAGGTCATTTAATACTTTAAAAGGAAGTCAATCATTGATAATATAAATTAATTAAATAGGTTAGCTTCAGGTATCTTGCAGACATTGAATTTCTTTTAGAAAATGGAATTAATGATTTAAAAGTATTCAATATAAGAAGAGGAAAATACAAAAGGGCGAAGAGAATTAAAGATATCATTTAGTATCTTTAACTGCTGTGACTAATATTAGCCATGGTTTGTAAAGTTGACCAAAGTTGTGAGTAGTCCAGACAAATGATATATAATTAGCACAAATTTGTGAGTTTTTTCTTCCTATCACATCTACCTGACACTTACTAACCATTTGCGAAATTCTGCAGCCGTCCCAGGTTCATTGATCCTTTCTTTCATGCTCTTGTAGAAATCGATGAAAAGTTTCCCTCAAGCAAAGTAAGGCTTCAAGCAGGTAATCACAGTCTAACCACCAACCGGATTATAGCTCCCAGTTTTTTTAGTGAGCTCTTCCATTTTCATACTGTCAGACAAATTAATTAAATTTACGGACTGGTCTGGTGCATTGGTCTGGGATTTTTATATGAGGATTTTTATATGAGGATTTTTATATCTTATTTTTCTCGGTACTAGATATAAAATTGTGGAAAAGACATGGTCCCTGCCAGTAGGAGGGAGACAGACATAAACACAGATGTTTTTAACAGAGTGTTGCAGATTTTGTGACAAAGATAACTAAGGGTTCTACAAAAGCCCCAAGAATGTGTAAGCTTTAATATGTACACTTGATCACTTTTAAACTTTACACAGATATAGTTTTAAAAAATAACCTTGAGAACATTAAAAAAAAAAAAACTGCTTATTTAACTGCACAATGTCCGTGGGATGTTTATGGGGTAACCATCACCCTGAGGGTGTCTAAGCAACATAAGCCGATTTAAAAAAGACTTCATATCACCTCGAACTTGGCAGCCAAAAAGTGTTCCCTAGAGAAATCTGAATCCTAATGCTTCCTTTTCCACTACACAGAACAATGGTATTTTCGGGATTTTTTTAGATTACCTTCTGTACTTTGCTAAACTCATTGTTTTCCTTCATGAGCTTTTTTACACTAACTTGCTGCTTCACATACTCTCTAGATTTTGGTGACGACTTCCACTTAGATGAAGGATGCTCTATTCACAGACTTCACATCTTAGAACCACACTGGCTGGGGAAGCCTTAGTGAAGCTCTCATGAAAGTAAAAATATTGGGTATAGGGCTTCCCTGGTGGTGCAGTGGTTAAGAATCCGCCTGCCAATGCAGGGGACACGGGTTCGAGTCCTGGTCCGGGAAGATCCCACATGCCGCGGAGCAACTAAGCCCATGCGCCACAACTACTGAGCCTGCGCTCTAGAGCCCACGAGCCACAACTACTGAGCTCACATGCCACAACTACTGAAGCCCGTGTGCCTAGAGGCCGGGCTCTGCAACAAGAGAAGACACCGCAATGAGAAGCCCGCGCACCGCAAAGAAAAGTAGCCCCCGCTCGCCGCAACTAGAGAAAGCCTGTGCACAGCAACAAAGACCCAATGTAGCCATAAATAAATAAATAAATTTATTTTTAAAAAATTGGGTATAAATACATTTGAAAAACAACAACAAAATAATATAAAACACATTTGCAACTACAGAAGAAGTAGAGGCACATGGGGATTGAGGCAACAGTTTAGAAACTGATTTAGGATGAAGGTTATCCATGGTCCAAACTAATCTTCTGATTTTAAAAATAGAGCAAAGGCAAACAGGAGAGATAATGGGCATGAAGGGTGTTAGCGTTTGAGGACAGCAGCAGTGGTGGTATGTTTTTGTTTAATTTCCCTGAATCTCTAATTCAGTAAAATAAAAACAAAATAGCCTCACAAACCTCAAAGTACAAGTGGATGGAGAATATCCTTAACACCTGCATGCAATCGGCATCTGTGTAGAAATAATCACAAGGAATAAATAAGGTGGATGATAAACCTAGAACAAAATAGCCCACCGGTAATCAAATGAAGTGGGGCAAGTATAGCAGCTGAAACTGGGACGACTTTTGCTCTGTCTTAAAGTTGAGATCACTGGTCCAGTGCAGCACGGATTGAAGGGCCTGAGCTCTTGAACTTCTGTGGTCTCTGGAAACTGACCAGTCAGGGCTGGTCAGCTTTAAGTCCCACACTGAGGGGAAAGGACTCAAGGTGGAAACAAAGTTGAGTAGGAGCAGGATATTAAAACAAAGGAAAGCAAAATAATCTCAGCTAAAACTAATGGAAGAAACAGATCTAGGGAAGCTTGAAAACCTACAAACAAGAAACAACAGCAGCGAGGGCTCTAAGAAGTTAAAAAGCTATGCTAAATATGGCCTCACGTTGACTTCAGGAAAACTAATTTTATATGAACTGTGAGGCGCAGAAAAGTGTCAACTTCGGATTCCACCCAGAGTCATTAACAATGACAGAGGGGCAGCATAGCACCCCACTGGCAGTGAAAGGATGCCAGGAAGACATCCCCGTAAAACAGATTAAATGTCACCTACTGCTTCCAAATGTGATAGGCATGCTTAGAAAATGATAGAAGAAATAGAGCACAGTAAAATTAGGAAAACTCAGGAATAAAATAAAATATGTCAGAACTGGAAGTGAAAAACATTTCAAGATGAAGAAAAAAATTAAAAGGAACACAAAAGCAAATAAACCTAATGGAAAATGGCTAAAAGGGAAGATAAAATGAAGAGAAGGGCAACTGTAAAACTTTTTTAAGAAAGAGACTAAGGGACTTCCAGTTCTGAACAATACGGAATAATGCATTGAACAATCAGCAACGACAATATATGAAATACTGGTGGTGAGGCATTAGACAAAAGACAGCGCACACTATATCCCCAGAGAAGGGGAAGAAACAAGGTCAGTTCAACTGTAGCTCCCAGTTCGTGCCAGAAACAAATGTTCTGTCTGCAGCGCAGGGAGAAGGAGCCCCCAGGGAGTCTGCTGACTTCACTGAGTTGAGAGGCACAGCTCTGATTTCAGGCAGGACAGGCCACCTCGAACAGAGGATGGAGCTTCACAGGGAGACAGAACCCCAGAGATCTGCAGAGGGCTCCCCGTGGTTCTTTAGCTGAGAACTGATGTGTGTTTGCGTAAAAGTGTTTGAGGCTAGGGAAAGAACCACCCTCAATGGGTGGACAGACAATGTCTAGTGTCCTAACAGGGCTGGGAAGAGTTTGCGTGCACACAAGGCAGAGTGGATAAAACTTCTAAGGTTACATTACCTGGATGAACATTACCAAATCTTGAAAACAAACCTCAAAGAGATCCAACTAATTCAAAGAAGCTTAACTATTTGTCCAAAGTTAAAGTTTATTGAAAGAAATACAACAAAATAGAGCCACCATCAACCAAAAATTTAATGTAGGGCATATAATCAAAAATGTTCAGCCATTCAAAAAAGCATGCAAATAAGACACATAAGCAGAAGAAAAAGCGATCAACAAAAACATTTACAGAAATAATGAAGATGGAACTCCTACAGACATCAAAAGGTGAATTATAAACACGCTATATATGCTTAAAATGCTGAAGAAACCATAACTATTATAAGGTGAAAATAGAAGATATAAAGACAAACTTCTAAAGATGAAAAATATAGTATCTGAAATTTTAAAAAAATTCCTCTCGGGTAAAATTAACAGACGATTAGTTGATGCAAAACTAAAGAGCAGCATACTTGAATTCATAGCAATAGAAATTATCCAACAATTTTCCCTCCCCAAAAAAAGAATTTAAAAATTGAACAGAGAGTTACTGATCTGTGAGACAGTATTAAACAGTCACATGTGGACATAGTGGGATTCCAGAAAGGGAGAGGACATATATCCAAGAAACTCAATGAACAAAAGTAGAATAAACATAAACAAAACTATACAAAAGCATGGTGAAATGTCTGAAAACTTATGAGAGGCCATCATAAAGGAAACCAGAGGAAAAGACACTCATTAAATATCGAAGAAGGATAGTAGCCGATTTCTGTTAAGAAAAAGTGTAGGTCAGAACAAAATGAAGATATATTTTGAATGAACTGAAAGAAAAAATATACATAAACTAAAATTCTTTATCCACCAAAGATGTCTTTCAAAGTTAAAGGAAAAATAAAGACTTTTTTAGACATACAAAGGCTGAGAGATTTCATTGTCAGGAGACCTACACTAAAAGGAATATTGAAGAAGTCTTTCAGGCAGAAGAAAAATTATACACAAGGGAAATTAAAATCTCCACAAAGGAATGAAATTGGTAAAAGTGTAAGCAAGTTTAAAGACTTTTCTTATTTATTAATCTCTTTCAAAAATTATTAAATTTTTAAGTTAAAAAAACACTCAGTGTAGCTTGGGGCTTATAGAATATGTAGAAGTAATATATCTAAAAACAATAGGACAAAGAATGGGATGGAGGAATTGAAGTATATTGTTGTAAGTTTCTTATATAATAAGTGAAATATAATATTAATTAAAATAGCTTATATCAAGTTAAAAATGTAAAGCAACCAGTAAAAGAGAGAAAGAGAGGAAGTGATAAGATAATAATAGAGATAAACTAGAAACAGTAAAAAAAAAATCTTTGTTAATCCAAGAGATGAGAGAGGTAGAGCAAAAAAGGAACAAAGTACATATATGACAAATAGGAAAAGAATATTGAGATGGTAGATTTCAGCTTAATATCAATATTCACAATAATTATAGATCTAAGTGGGAAACGTAGAAGGCAGAGGTTGTTGGATTGGATAGAATAAAGACTCAACTCCATGCTGTCAAAAAGAAATCTAATTTAAATAACCACAAGGAAAATCAGACTTCAGGGAAATGAATATTAAAATGGATACAAGAAGGTCACTCTGTAACGATGGCACATCAGCCATAAATGCAACATGTATATGTACTCTTAAACCTCCTACTTGCCACCTAAGTTTTAAAAGTGAGATTAATTTTAATATACTTTATTCGATCTAAATATACAAATTTTATCATTTTAACATATAATCGACACAAAGCATTATTAATGGTACTTTACAACCTTGGTCTCATTCTAAAACATTCAAATTCCAGTGTATAATTTGCATCACAACACACCTCAATTCAGACAAGCTTCCTTTTAACTGTCCAGTAGCTCCGGGCGGCTAACGGCTCCCCTGTTGGACATGTCCACCACCTCTCCCCAGACAGTGGAGATCTCCACCACTCAGAGGGAAGGTTGCTCCTGAAGAGACCTGCAGAGCTCCAGAGGAGAGGTGGGGAAAACTCACTATTTTATCTTTGGCTCGTGCTTTTCTTTCTTGGCCTTATTATTGTAGCCCATATGAAGAACATCATTGTTTTATTGGTGTATGTTTAGTTGTTGATTTTACAAATATTTTAGATTCATTGTCAGTCTTTTTTTCTAAAGGTCTCTTCTTCTGCTTTTGTGCCCACAGCTGTTTCCACTGAGGTAAAGTCTCTTCTCTCCTTTCCTCTACATTTTGAAATGAGAGTTACACAGTTAGTCGATTTCGGTACTGTTTTTTGGGGAAAGTGCACAGAGATTTCAGTGCTCAATAAACTAAAAGTGAGAAAGTAATGGAGTGCCCATTTTTAAAATGCAGGGGCGATAATACATTTGGATGCAGCAGAGTTACATACAGATATATGTAGCGCAGCAACATAGAATAAAAATAATTTGAGGTTGTGCTTTTTCTAATTAGGATTTGTGACATCTATTACTTGCAGTTGGGGAAACTTCATTCCCAGAGTCATAAGGTGACGAGGAGACTTAAGCAGCCTCTTTGGAAAAGGTTAATGAAACAGTTTACGTGGGATAGGAGAGACTGAAGGTAAATTAAGTTGTATTCAAGAGCACTGTATTTGGGGGGAACTGCCCTCTATTTTCACTAAGGATAGAGCTGAAGAAAATTGGCTTCAACTGTAATAGAAGCAATTTAGCTGAGACATTACCAAGAAACTTCTTTCAGCATGAGGGTTGCAAAAGAAAGTATTACCATGGGAGTCCTTGACATTTCATTTTCTCAAATATGTATGTTTTAAAGGAAAGGGTAAACAGGTAATAACTTGAGAGCGTTACTGGGATATAACTTTTCCCTAAAGTACAGGGAAGTAATAGAGAAACAGTAGTTCCCTGTTCTGTTCATTCCTTTAATCTTCTGTTCATTTAGATACACGAGCATTCATCTCAAATGAAAAGAAAGCCAGAGAGGTGCTGGAAAAGAAGGAAATGTGCTGAGTCAGTGTGTGGACCAAAGGCTTGTGTGGCTATTATCACTTTCAGGCTGTTATATTTTATTTTAAAAACAAATAGTAAGAATTACCCCCAAACTACATTTTGTCATATTTTTTTTAATCTTGAAAGTATGCAAAGCTTCTTTTCAACTCTAAAGATAATTTTATTTATTTTTCTAAGCATCAGTTTCTAGTGTTTATTCAAAAAGTGAATGGGCGCATCTATTGGTTGGTTCTTTTATCTTCCTGTATATGGTTTCCCATTTTTCTACAAATATTTCAGAGCGATCGATTTTAATTTAAAAAAATTTTTTTTTGGCCACGCGACATGTGGGATCCTAGTTCCCTGACCAGGGATTGAACCCGCGCCCCCCTGCGTGGGGAGTGTGGAGTTTTAGCCACTGGACCACCAGGGAAGTCCCCAATTTTAAATTTTAAATAAGTTAAACATCATTTCTCTTATGTGGGCAGTTGTATGGCATACCGGTGGTGACAGCACACAGCTCTCTTCAGAGGTGACTGAGTTGGGGGTGGGCTTGGAGAGTGTGCGAGAGCCTGGCAGGGGGCTCAAGCCACACAGAACTCACCACTGCTAAACTCTAGGTTCACCTGCGCTCCTCTCAATCACCCTTCATAGCCCTGGAATTGTAGTGTGAATGATGTATTGCAAAGTGCCTATGAGATTACACTTCATGGTATGTACTTTGAGGAGACATAGAAATAGTGAGAGCCACTGCTGTGTACTCTCTTATTCTCATTCCCTCAGCATGCACTTGAGGCCAATCTGTTCCCATCGCTAAAAATCCTCTTTTGACAACGGGCTTCTGAGATATTGCGATTTATGTGAAATATATATATTTGGTCATTCAGGTGTCCAAAATATATTTCTCAGATGCATTTGGTCTTCTTGCATAGTTCCTGGCTCACAGCTCCCCAAATCAGAATTTTCTGATTGATAAGAGCAATGGGCACATCGTTCGTTATAATATTTGGTCTCTTGTCCTCAGTTCCTGAAAATGCTTCAGAACCATAAAGGTGAAATGGGTGTTTTGTTATTCACAACAAGTCCCTTTCCATCATTACGGGGTTTATGTTTTTGAAGGTGATTTTTGGCTCCTACCCCAGGGTGGGGCTGGTTTGTCAGGAGAACCAGCCACGTGATTAGAGGGTGGGAACTTTCAGTCCCACCCCCAGACCTCCAGGGAGGAGAGAGGGGCTTGAAGTTGAATCAGTCATCATTGGCCAATGATTTAGTCCATCATGACTATGTAATGAAGCTTCCATTAAAAACCCCAAAGGAAACTTCCAGTTATAGGGTAAATAAGTACTAGGAATGTAATGTTCAACATGATAAATATAATTAACATTGCTGTATGTTATATATGAAAGTTAAGGGAGTAAATCCTAAGATTTCTCATCACAAAGAAAAAATTTTTTTTCTTTTTCTTTATCTTTTTATTTATATGTGATGATGGATGTTCACTAAACTTACTGTGGTCATCATTTCTTGATTCACGTTAAGTCCCATCATTATGCTGTACACCTCAACTTCTAGAGTGCTATATGTCAATTATATGGCAATCAAACTGGAAAACAAAAACAAAAACAAACCAAAAATAAACCTCAAAGGGGAGCTTTTTCACCCTTGTTGGAGAGCTTCTACATCACGGATCCAGAAAACTTCTGCTGCCACGTGGATGGGGCCCCAAGCTCCAGGAGGACGGAAGCCACTTGTTTGGAACCTCTCCCCCATGTATCTCTTCACCTGGTTCCATTTTCACTTTGTTTTCTCTATATTCTTAAAGTTATATTCTTACTGGTTACCCTTGGGATGACAGTTAACATCTTCACTTATAACAAAGCAGTTAAATTATCCACCTCACTTCAATTTTATGCTAAAACTCATCTCCTAGACAGCTCCATCCTCCTCCTTTATGTTGTTATCACAAATTACTTTTTACACATGTTGTACAACTAACATGGATTTAAAATTGTTTTTATACATTTGTCTTTTAAATCACACAGGGGAAAAAAGAGGGCTTACAGATCAAAAGCACAGTAATAACAGTCTTTATTCACTAATGTTTTTACCTTTAGCAGGATTCTTTATTTCTTCATATGGCTTTGATTCCACCATGACAGACTCCTTTTAGCATTTCTCTTAGGGCAGGTCTACTCATAATACACTCTCTCATCTTTTGTGTACCTAGAAATGTCTTAATTTATCCCTCATTTTTAAAGAATATTTTGCTGGATATAAAATTCTTGGTTAACATTTTTCTCTCTCAGCATTTTAAATGTTTCGTCTCACTGCCTTCTGTCTTCTGTAGTTTCTGATGGGAAACTGGCTGTTAATTTTACTGAGGTGTACTTTTAAGTTATGCATTATTTCTCTTGCTGCTTTCAAGGTTCCCTCTCTGTTTTTGACTTTCAACTATTTGATTATGTTTCCCATTTGTAGATTCATATATAGGGAAATTTTTGGCCATTATTTCTTCCAATACACCTTTACTCCTTTATTTCTCTCATCTTCTGGAAAGCTCACTCTGTCTGTGTTGGTATACGCAATGGTGTCATACAAGTCTCTCAGAATATTTACACGTTTCTTCATTCTGTTTTCTTTCTGCTCCTCAGGCTGGGTAATTTCAATTTTTTCTGAAGATGGACCATTCTTTCTCCTAGAACTCCTCTACTGAAATTTTCATTTCAGATAGTGTATTTTTGACTCTAGAATTTGTGTTTGGTTCCTTTTTATGAATTCTAGCTCTATTCATAATCTCAATTTGTCAAGATACCATTATCTTGGTTTCCTTTGGTTCTTTGTGCATGGTTCCTATAGCTTTTGATCATATATAAAGCAGTTGATTTAAAGTCTTTGTTGAGTAAGTCCAAGTTTGTCCTCTGAAGCGATCATTTTTGTCAATTCTTGTATTTCTTCTGAGTGGCCTGTACTTTTACATTTCTTTGAATGTCTCATAATTTCATGTTGAAGCCTAAACATTTTGAATATTATGATGTGATAAATCTGGAAATCAAATTGCTGACCGCTTTCAGTTTTGTTGTTATTCTTTACTACACATCGTAGTCATTTGTTGTTTAATACATTTGCTATACTATTTTTTTTTAAACATCTTTATTGGAGTATAATTGCTTTACAATGCTGTGTTAGTTTCTGCCTTATAACAAAGTGAATCAGTTATACATATACATATGTTCCCATATCTCTTCCCTCTTGCATCTCCCTCCCTCCCACCCTCCCTATCCCACCCCTCTAGGTGGTCACAATGCTATACTATTTTTTAAAGATTGTATTCTTTGTCATGTGTGGTTTCTGAAGTCTCTGTTCCTTTAGCTTATGGTAAGCTATTGGCTTGACACAGAATTCCTTAAATGTCTAGAGACACAGAAAGAAAAGAGGAAGGCTCTAGTGCCTGGGGTTTGCTGATTGGCTCTGTGCTGTGGCACTCCTTTGGTGCTTAGCCAGACTGTTTAGTTGTCTTCCTTAGCCTCCACTCTGCTTATACTGAGTCTAAAGATCAGCTGGAGGTGAAAGCCTAGGGTCTTCTCCATTTCTTCCTGAGCATGACTTTTTCCCTGAGTATGTGGCTGGCTTTCTAGATACCCTGTTATATGCCAGAGAATTTTGAAGTCCTTACGCCCTAAATTAACTCTCTCCCTGGCTTTCCCTCCAAGGCTTTTTGGCATGTCTATTTATGTCCCAACTGTAATCTTTCATCCCAGGCATCAGCAGCTTGTTAATTTCAATGTTGTCAAGCAATGCTGTTCACTTAGGGATTTTCACTCCCTAAGAGAATTCAAATTAAGCTAAACAGATGCAAATGTTTTGCATCAATCAGGGAACCATCAGAAAGGCTTAACAGACAACACAATTCCTTGAAAACAAAGCCCACTCTGCTCCCTCCATAACCAGACTGCCACCCTGGGAACATGGGCTACCATCCTCACCACCACCGAGTCAGACAGGGGAAGTGAAACAACTAAGTTAAAAGGCCACGAAGCCTTCCTACTATGTTTAAGTCAACTTTTTTCTGATTAAGTGTTCACTGTGTTTCTATAAATCTGATTATTTTCCAGAGTTCTGACAAATTTGATTCAGACAGATTTGGCTTGTTTTTCCCTCAATGTTTCTGTCGAGGGCCAGGTCCTTGGAGCTCCCTACTATGCCATTTTAACTGAAATGACCATTCTTGCCTAGTTCCTGACTTTAGCCGAACATTAAATAAGTAAATAAGTATGATGCTGGATTTTAGGCTGAGAATATATCTTTTACATATTAAAAAAGATACACGAATTCCTATTTTATATACTGTTTAGTTATTTTTTCAGGGTGGTGTTTTGCCTAATGTTTTCTGTGCAAGTATATAGATTATCACATTCTTTTTATATTAAGATTTATAAACATAAATGTTTGAATGTATAGTATATCTTAATTACGACGAACCTTTCACTCCTAGAATCAGTCCCATTTGGTTGTTATGTATTACTGTTTCAACGTGCAATTTAATTGTTTGTTTCTATTTTATTTGTGATTTGTATATTAATATTTGAAGTGAGATAGACTTAGCGTTGTCTATTGTATGCAATGTTTATGATATAGTTATATTTCTGTTTCTTAGAAAGAAGTTGGAATGTTTCCTTTCCTTTCTATGCTCTGGGGCGATTTAAATAGCCCTAGCACTATGTGACGTATGCCAGTGTTTTAAAACACTGCGAAGCTTAATATTATGGGGACTAGTAGACTTAGTTTGAGATGTTAAAAAGTATTTCTTTTGAGGTTTAATTTTTCAGGCCACTGCAATAAAATGAAGCAGAATGAATCAAACACATTATTCAGTATTTTAGTGTTAAAGAAGGATTAATCATCTTCCAAAGTAAAATTTAAGATTATTACTAACACTACTTGGGCCTACCCTCATCTTAGCCTATGATGCTCCCTGACATTTTTAAATGGAGAAATAGATAATATTACTTATCCTTCCTCTTTCAGGGTGAAAACAGACTGAATACATCAGGTGCACAATTTCATCATCTGAATAAAAACTCCCTTCAATTTAAAGGGGTGAACATAAATGTTAATCTTTCATTTATCTTCAATGAAACTGTTAATTAGATATTTCACACTTCTTCAGCTGCTTTTATCAAAACTTTGTAGGCTAGAATTTCTGATGCAGTCTTCTAGGCAGTAAGCAAATTATTAGGGAAAATACTGTGTTTGCAACTCATATTTAAGGAGACAGTGGGCTGAAAATACACTTAATTTGGGAGTGGATAAATGTAAAGGATAAATTTTTAATATTTTTTCAGTGGAAGAAAAGGTATGTATAATTTATGAATTATTTATAAAAGTAAGGCAAAAATTATTTGAAGAGGAAAATGGTATACCCACTTTTTAAAGAAAGAATATCATGTAGAATCAAATTGTCATTTTAACAGGACCAAACATTTAAATTATTTAATTTTTCCACCAAAATTTTCTTCCAGATAATGAGGGACACATATTCTTTGAATGACTGAATTTTATGTACTTCATAAAGAAACAAACTTCCTTTTTTAGGAAAAGTCAGAAGCTAGTAATGTATTCATATCCTTGCAAAATTATCTCTTTTTACTGAGAATGTTGTTAGATGTTTCAGAAAGGACTTAGAAAATTTTTGACCCAGTATCCTAAATTAACAGGGCAAACCACCATCACAGACTGTGGAGAGACAAGTGAATACAAAGAGATACAGATTTGTTTAGCTGGAGTGGAAGTCACAGGAGGTATAAACTGATAGTAACACTTAGATGGTAATATTGATGAACAGCGCTTCAGGATGAGTGTGAACTAGGGTGAGGGTGAGAAGCTCCTGGAGACCACAGTCTACGTGAGGGGTCTGCTTCCCTGGGCTCCACCTCCAGGAACCCCTTCAGGATCCGCATGGAAGGGTGTCTTCCTGGCTCTGGCAGAGAAAGGGGAAAGTGACCACTATGGAAACACTGAGAATTCTCCAAAGACTTACACTCTAGGGGAAAAAGTGCCAGAGCCCAACCCTGAAACTTTATGCCAAACTGGGGAAGGGACCTTACTCCTGCCCTCCCCAGCCTTCTTATATTACCTGGGGGAGGGTAACCCTTAGTCAGGAGTTAATAGTTCATAGAAATGCATTGAAAATCAATCAGGCAGGGAAGGGAGTAGGATCCAGAGGAGGGAAAAAGAAACCACGCCACTGGAGAAGCACTCAAGAAGATCAGAGACCCAAGACATCAGCCAAATAAAACACTAAGGCTTAGCTGGGACATTATAGAAAGTCCCTCCCACAAACTTACCGAAGCATACAATATGGAAGCCTACAGTCCAGAAGAAAGACAAAAACATAGATAGTAGAGAAATTTGAAGACTCTTGTACCTATACCTAAAAAAACAGTAGACACAGCCCAACTCTTAGCCAAATTAATGTAAATACTTACACTACAGACCTGTTTACTTTAATTCTACTACCTATATAACATTTCATATTGATAATAAAAAATTGTAAGACAGCCAAAAAGCAAGAGAAAACAGTCTAAAGAAACAAAGCAACCATCAGAACTAGATTCAAATATAATACAGATGTTGGGATTACCAGATAGACAATTTAAATAACAATGATTAATATTTTAAGAAATCTAACAGAAAAAGCAGACAGCATAAAAGAACAGTTAGATAATATAAGTAGAGAGATGGAAATGCTAAGAAAAAAGGAAATGTTAGAAAGTTAAAAGCACAGTATCATAAATGAAGAATATCTTCAATGAGCCCATTTATAGACTGAACAGGGCCAAGGAAAGAATAAGTGTTCTTGAAGATGTGTTAAAAGAAACTCCTCCAAACTGATATGCAAAGAGAAAAAAGAAAGGAAAATTAAAAGGAACATCCAGGGGCTATGGAACACTCAGGTTTATGGAGTCACAGAATGAGAAGAACATGAGAACAGAGCAGTAGAAATATTTGACATAGTGGCTGAGAAATGTCCAAAATAAATGGAGACATGTTCATATTCATGCATTAGAAGATTCAATATTTTTAAGATGTCAAATCTTGCCCAGTAGATTTATAGATTAAAAAAATTCACAGTAAAATTCCAGCAAGGTATTTCATAGGTGTCGACAAAATGATTCTGAGATTTTATAATATCAGAAGGCAAAGGACCTACAATAGCCAATACAATTCTGAAAAAGAAAAATAAGTTTAATGAACTCACATTTCCTGAGTTCAAACTTATTATAAGACTATCAAAACCAACTTGTTATTGGTGAAAGGATAGACATAAATTAAAGGCAGAGAATGGAGACCTCAGAAAGAACTTGCAAAGATATCTTTGACAAAGAAATGATCTTTCACAGAAGAGCAAAGACAATATGATGCAGAAAGAATAGCATTTTCAACAGGTGGCACTGGAAAAGCTGGGAATTCAAATGAGAAGAAAAAATCAGTGAAAATGATGACACAACAATTGAAATTATCTAGAGAATCAGAAAGTAAACAGAATGAAGAATGATTGACATATTCTAAGAAACCTGTAGGATACCATCAAGCAGATCAACATACACATTACAAGAAGAGAGTCAGTAAAGAGAAGGAGAAGAGAGCCATAAAGAGGCAGAAAGAATATTTGAAGAAAAAATGGCCAAAAACTTTATAAGTTTGAGGAAATACATGAATCCTCACATCTAAGGAGCTCAACGAACTCAATAGGCTAAATTCAGAGAGATCCACAGTGAAGAAAGTATGATCAGAATGTCAAGAGACAAAGAGATAATCTTGAATCTAGAGAGAAAGTAGCAGTGTGTTATGTGCAAGGGATACTCAGGCATATTAGCAGCTGAATTTTCATCATAAATCATGGCAGCCAGAGGAGGTGGGATAATATATTAAAAAAAATCTTGTCAGTCAAGAATTCCATACTAGCACCTGGCAAAATTATCTTATAAAAATGAAGGATAAATTAAGTCATTCTCAGATACACACAGGCTAATGGAGTTCATTACCAGTAGACCTGCCCTAAAAGGAGTCCTGCTTAAGGAAGTCCTACAGGTTGAAATAAAAGGACCCTATATAGTAACTTGAAGCCACAAGAAGAAACAAAGATCTCTAGTAAAAATAACTATATACGTATACACACACACACACACACACACACACACACACACACACACGCACTAATGGAATAGAATTGAGAGTACAACGATAAGCCCATACACCTATGACTGACTGATTTTCAATAAGGGTATCAACATGATTCAATGCAAAAGAATAGTCTCTTCAGTGGTCCTGGAATTACTGGATACCCACGTGCAAAAGAATGAAGTTGGACCCCTATCTCACATCATATAAAAAATTAATTAAAAATGGATCAACAACCTAAATATTAGAACTAAGACTATAAAACTCACAGAAGAAAACACAGGGGTAAACCTTTGTAATCTTGGATTTGTCAGTAGATTCTTAGATATGACTCCAAAAACACTGGCACAGAATTAAAAATAGATAAATATATGGGGATGGGGAAGGGTAAGCTGGGACAAAGTGAGAGTGGCATGGACATATAAACACTACCAGACATAAAATAGATAGCCAGTGGGAAGCAGCCGCATAGCACAGGGAGATCAGCTCGGTGCTTTGTGACCACCTAGAGGGGTGGGATAGGGAGGGTGGGAGGGAGGGAGACGCAAGAGGGAAGAGATATGGGGATATATGTATATGTATAACTGATTCAGTTTGTTATAAGGCAGAAACTAACACACCATTGTAAAGCAATTATACTCCAATAAAGATGTTAAAAAAACAAAACAACAACAACAACAACAACAAAATAGATAAATCTAACTATCAAAGCTAAAACTTTGTGTATCAGAAGACGTTATCAAGAAAGTGAAAAGACAACCTACAGAATGGGAGAAAATATTTGCAACTCTTAGACCTGATAAGGACTAGTATCAAGATTATATTAAATACTTTTACAACAAACAAAAACCAAAACAAAAATTAGGAAAATGTGCAAAGGACTTGAAAAACATTTTTTCAAAGAATATATGCAAATGTCCAACATGCACACAAAAGGATGCTCGACATCATTATTCCTTAGTGAAATGCAAGTCAAAACCACAATAGGGTACCATTCCTTGCCCACTGGATGGCTCTAATACATTTTTTTTAAAACAGGAAATAACAGGTTTGGGTGAGTTAAGGAGAAATTGGAATCCTCACAAATAGCTGGGGGGAATGTAAAATGCTCCAGCCTATGTGGAAATAGTTTGGTGACTCCTCAAAAAGTTAAACATAGAATTACCACTTGACCCTGTAATTCCACGCTTCAGTATATAACCAAAGAGTTGAAAACAGGTTCTCAGACCAGTGTACAGGTACACACATGTTCAGAGCAGTACTATTCACAACAGCAAAATGTGGAAACAGCCCAAATGCCCATCAACTGATGGATGGATAAACAAAACATGGCATGTGAATACAATGGAATATTATTCAGCCACAAAAAGACATGAAGAACTGGAACATGCTACAACATGGATGTATGCGGTAACATTTTTAGGATGCCTGATACAAAATTTCATATTGCACTGATTCCATTTATGTGAAATAACCAGAATAAACAAAGTCATAGAGACAGAAAGCTGATGGTTGTTGGCCAAGGGCAGACGTTGGGGAGGGCAGTAAGGAATGGGGAAAATTGCTTCATAGGTAGGGGTTTCACTCTGGATTGATAGAAATATTTCGGAACAAGATGGAGGTGGTGATTGTACAACATCGTGAATGTACTGAGTGCCACTGAATTGTTCACAGTAAATTTTTTTTTAATAGAATTAGAAAATAGAAAAAATGAAGTAAAAAAACCCAGAGAATTCTAAGTAGTTTTAAAAAATGTATTACTAGCATTAGGGATATTGGGAAGACAGTATTAAATTAGATTCTTAAGCTAGGAATGCATTTGGTGCCTAACCAGTTCTTGGGTGCTTAAAGCATATTTAGCTGACAGATGTTACTGAGACACTGATGCTTGCTAACACCTCCTGAGGGACAGGATGATTGGAGCCTGAGGCTGAAATCAATTTCAATGCATCAATGTCAGTGTTTCTTTTGAAATTTAGTTTTCTATAAGAGTAATTTGCTATATAGTTTAGACCCAAAAAATATGAAAGCAGAGAAAGCCAAGGGGAAAAAGGTTTTCAACTTTAAAGAAGATATGAATAATATCCAAATATTATGCCTGCTTCACATAACAAAAATAGTATTATTTGAAGTTCTATCCGTGCAAGACAGAATGAATTTGCCATTCATATATATTAAGAACTGTAATTAAAATCATCTAATGAGGTGTGATACGTGAAGCTGTTTTCAAGGCACTTAAAATCAGATGCAAAAGCAAGAAATTAAATTGAATCTACAATTGGACTTTTTAGAAAATAAAAGTAGATTTTACTGTTATAAAAGAATATTCCTAATGCTACTTCAGCAGTCCAGGCGGTGTGTTCAGAATCCTTTATCAGCTTTTCTTCACAATTAACAGAAAAGAAAAAGTCGAGGCACTATTGTCAGGACCTAAAACTCCTTGCCTGATTTACATTTTAAAATTAAAGTGCTATTGGATACTATAGAAAGTCTTATTAGAATGCAAATAATATCTGAACACAGAGATGTGAGAAGTCGGCGCATAGGTGTGGTAAATCGGGTCACTAAAGAAAAGAATAGCAAAGAATAGCTACACAGAGCAACAATCCAAAGTCAATACAGCCATCTACAAGTACAGAGCAGGGAGAATAACAGCCGGTGTCTAAATAGTTAGAAAAAGATTCATGATGCTGAAGGACTACGAAAGCTGAGGTGCCCATCTTTCTCCACTGATGATGGAGATGATGTATTCTCTCCTCACCTCTATTCTTCTTCACTGTTCTCCATCCATAAAATCCTACAACTACTCGAGTGTTCCTTTTCTTTACTTGGTCAGTGTGTTTAATTCTTCACTGAATAGGTGAATTTGGTTACTCTTTTCTTAATTACTGCCGGTCCTTTAAATTTTCCATGAAAAGGTAATTACTTAGAGTAACATTCCCTGCCCTTCAGCCTGATATATATCCTGTCTTTTGTGACAACCAGTATTCTCTTTATTTTTTATGTTATTTGATCAACTGTGAACAAGTAGGAAAATGTTAACTCTTAAAGAGAGAAGCGCATTGAATAGGTGTGGAGAGGTGAGGTAGGGAAGGAGACTTCCTCAGAAAAGAATATCTAAATATTAACACAGACTGTGAAAAACCCATAAGAAACCGCAGTTTTGCTGGGGTTGTTTTCCTGAAACCAGAGAGGCCCAAAGATGAAATCCTAGGCTGTGCAGGTCTCCTACCAAATACCAGACAGTGGGCTGTATAACTGAGTCCAAAAAGGAGGTGATGCAAAGGCAAGCAGATTAATACCAGGAGGGCTTGAGGTGCCAGCTGGGCAGATATCAAACGTTAGAGCTCAGGGACCTGAGTCCTGTAGGTTCGACAATGCAGGCAGGTACCCTGTGGGTCCTGTAAACCACATAAGGATTTGGTAGAACCATTCCAGCTGATCCAAGGTAGGGAAGTCCTGTTGGGTGGAGGTAAGGGTGTGTCACACAAAATAGCACAGATAAATCTCATAAGACAGTCCTGAGCCCTGATGCCATCCCCCGTCTTCAACAGGTCTGGGTCAGCAGTAGTCAGATGTGCAGACTGGCTGCAGGGGGAAGTGACCCCCAGCGAGTGTTGTTGCAGCAATGTGCTGTCTGCTCTTTGGGCCCCGATCCTCCCAGCATCCAGGTGTAACTGCCCAGGCGCCAGGGGGAGTCCATTACAGCTCTGGTCTCATGCTCTGGATCATTGCAGGTGATCCTTCCTTAGTAGGGACAACGGATTCTACTGGGCCAAGGAGGAAGGATGCAAAGAAACACGTGGTCTACAATCGCAAATGGGGTCGGCTGGACACAGAAAGCCAAAGGTTGATGCATTACCTGCATTTTCACTTCCGTGGCCCTGTCACCAACCCCCATCACACCACAGTGTTTTCCCTCCAACAGCTGTGTTTGAACCTCTGAGATATTCTGGACGTTCCTGGGCTTATTGGAACTGGAGGCCTTTAGTGGACGCCTTTTCTGCCTGGAATGTGCTTTAGAATTTTGAGTGAAGTTGAGGAATTTTAGAGGTTAATGGTCTATTCCTCACACCAAGGCAGCAGATAAACCCCAAGCAAAGGATGTGTCTGGAAGGAAAACGATGGGTGAGGCATGTTCTAGTTTTGTTGTTTATTTGTTTCAGTTTGATTTGTGCTAGATTTCTGTACTTATGAGCAAGGTGAGTTCTACTAGGAGGTATAAATATATAGTGACTGCTGCAGTTGTTAAGGTTTGTGTGGGGTGAGGTTGGTGAGAGGCCACTGAGAGAAGGAAAGATCCATGTACCAGGTAAGCAGAGGGAAGCGGACACGCAACTCAGTGAGTGCTGCAACAAATCAGCAGAAAGTACATTACCAGGTCATATTTCTGTTACTTTTAGGACTAAATATATTATATAGTATTAAATATAAAAATAAATTTATGTTTCATAGTTATTAATAGCTTTTATAATAATACAAAGGGAAGTATAACATTTATATTTTTAATGTATAAATGACCTTATTATAAGTTTTAAATATTTATAGAAAATAGTATTTCATAAATACTAAGGTACACAATTTTCTATATCTGTTGAGTTTTTATATAAACAAAGTTGTAAAAATTAGCACTGGAGCTAGTCATTAAAAGTCAAAAACTAAATTAGTCAAAGAGAATATTAATTGTCACTGTACCTGGAATACCAAAGAGCGTACTCACTCGCATGTTTTTTTCCTACCATGGTTTTCACATGAATGTTCCACTAGAAGAGGTTATGAATAAACTGGCTTAAATTTACAGATTCAATAAAAATATATGTCATTTTTATTGACTATTTAAATGTGTCATGCACTAAGTGTATAATACATATTTCAGTTTTTTTAATATTGAAGTGTTTGCTCTATTAGACTCACCCCACTTAAAAGGTCATAAAACTCAAAGCATAAGAAATTTGCCCAACATCACCCAGCCAGTAAGTGTTTAAGTCTGGATAAGAGCCCCACTGAGCTACTCCAGTTACTGTGTTTCTAACCTTTACCCGACACGGACATGCACATGAATCACCGATTCGGTACGTCTGAGGTGGAGCCTGAGATCCTGCATCTCTGATGAGCCCCCGGTGGTGCCGAAGCTGCTCCGCCAATCCAAGAGCCAGACTTTGCATAACGAGATTCCTCTCTAGACTTCCTCTATTCAAACATGACCATCACTATATTTGTGAGGCCGTGGCGTACCTTAGTGAGTCACTGTAGTTCTTAAAATAATGTTAAAGAAGGAAAATTACATGAACTGTTTTAAAAAAGTCATTTAGTATTTGTCCTGTAGGTGGATGCTTGTATTTTCTTCAGGCACATGGTTTGTGTGTTGTTTTGGTTCTGTATTTTTATTCTCTTCTAGTTCTTTAAAGATTGCACTCATCACCAAGATGGGTGTATAACTTGGGCATTGTACAGCTCTATGTGTCAGTACTTTCTAAATTTTTTGGGGGGAAATCCTCCTTTCTTGCATTATCTGGTTCTGATAGGGCTTCCAATAATCACATCTCATTCGCTTGTTTAGTTATTTATCCATGGGTGTACGAGAGAACAAAGCCATTTTTGATCAGGGGTCACTGATCAATGATGACATAACCCTGAAGGGGTCTGTAGCCTTGCCCTCCCTCTACACCTCCCACCCACACTTGGAGGAAGTATGCATGTCGTAGGGGAACATGGGGCTGACAAAAAAGGGACGATTTTGAACCAAGAATTCAGGTGACGTGCGAGTTAGTGGATATCCTTCCAATCTCTGAATTCTCTGAAGAGGACTTATTCCCAGATTTCCCAGTTATAAGGGCCAGTGCATTTTATTGTCGGCTTAATTAAGAATGGTTTGCTGTTCCATCCTGTACGAGTTAAAGCCCGCTGGGGTCAGGTCTATGTTTGTGTCTCAGCTTTATCACTTCCCAGCTTTGTCTGACCGTGAAAACTTTGCTTCGCTACCAACAATAGCAACTGTATCTGAAATAGTTTGAGGATTAAAAGGCATCGTGCACAACGCACAAACTAAGTGCCTAATAGACACGTGCGGTTATAAACCACAGCGCGTAAAACGAGACCCTGCACAGGATTCACACTGGTAGAAAAGAGAAGCGGGAAGATGAAGAGAAAGACAAACACTGCTCCTACACCCCTCTCAGATGCTCTACTTTTTTCTTTCTTCAGCAGCGCTTCTCACCTTCTATGGTACCATGCAATTTACTTTGTTGCTTATTATTTTATACTTTATTTCACATAGGATGTAAAATTCCACAGAGGAGGGGAAGTTTCTCTGTTTTTTTACTGATGCATCAAAGAACTTAGAACAGCGCTTCCTAGGGTCATAGAGACTGAGAACAAATGCTCAGTAAATATCTGTTGAATAAACTTAAAGAGGTCTGCTCTGCTGTGAGAGGACTGCAAAGGAATGTTTATGGTTATCACTCGGCGCTGATAGAAGGAATAGAAAAGTATTCCCCTGAGAATTTGTAACCAAAATCCAGGCTTCACGTGAGTTTGGAGCTTGAGTTCCAACTCCCTGTGTTTCTGAAAAACTCAGACAACTTATTTAGAGCTAGACTCTGGTCTATAGTGCCTCTAGGCACCTGGCAGAAACAAATGCTAATATTCTTCCAAGGAACAGACCTTTAGCCCAGGACTCATAATATTTGAAATTTGTGAGCCCAAAAATATGAGCTCAAAGTAAGCAAAACAAAACAGAACCAAAAACAAACACACAAAAACAAAAAACAAGACAAAAACAAATACCATGAAAGCCAGAAGGAACACCAGACATCAGAGTCACAGACTGCAGTCATGGTAGTCTCAGACTGGGAAATAAATCAAGAGAAATGCCAGAAAGCAGAGAAGGAGAAACCTAGACAGAAATTCCCTAAATAAGAAGGTAGAAATAAATCCATATGTATGACTAAGCATTATGAATGTAGGGATTAACTATCCATTGAAAAATCATAGATTGTCAAATTAGCTTTTTAAAAATACGGCATAACACAGCTATGAAGCAGAAAATGAAATGTGGGAATATAATAAACCACACTAAATAAAGTTGTAAAGCCATATTAATATCAGAAAAAGTAAACCTTAAGTAAAAAAGAAAGCATTACCAAAGATAAATGTGACTGCTACATAAGGACAAGAAAATAATTAATCAAGAAGACATAATTTGCTACTCGTAGCCAATGAATACCATAGCCTTCGTATACATAATTTGCACATTAACAGACCTACAAGGAGATATTAAGTCCATAAGAATAGAGGAGGATTTCATCACTATCTCCCAATTACTGATGATCATAAAAGTTTGTGAGATAGTTCGCTAGAAAAATTATTTCAAAAATGTTCATAGGAAAAAATGTGTTAGCAACAAACTGTAAGCTACATAAATATCTATTAATATCGAAAGGAAAGGCTAATTTACTATGATATATACTGAACTTTTGGGTATCTATCCAAGAGAAATGAAAATGGTGCACGAATGTTCATAGCAGGTTTACTTATAATAGTCAATAGCAGGAAACAACCCAGATGTCCATCAGCAAATGAATAGTTAAATAAATTATGGCACATCAATACCATGGGATACTACGCAGCAGTAAAAAACTCAAAATATTGACACATAACAACTGCATGGATCTCAAGGGGATACTGCTGATGAAAAAGGTCGATCTCAAAAGATTCAATAATGTATGATTCCATTTACATAACATTCTTGCAATGACAAAATTATAGACATGGAAAAAAGTTAATGATTACAAGGAATCAATTACTTGGAAATAAAGTCATCATCATTTACCTTTTGGGTCTAATGAACCCTTTCAAATTCTTTATATTTTAAGTCATTTTATTCATTTTATATTAAAGGAATAATGAAAAGCAACTTATCAGAAATTGTGATAAAACTTAACCATAGCAAACCCCAAATTTATTCCTCATTTCCCTGGTTTTCAATTTATATGTACCCAAAATGGGCAATGTCTTCTGGATGCAAATAACTGCTCATAATCATCATCATGGATCTGGAAAAATATCCAGCCTGTAAATGCTAATACTAGATTCCAAATATGTCAGTTCCAGCTTATCATTACTAGTGATTCCTCCTGCATTTCCAGCATCAAAGTACAATACTTGAATAATTTTTGAAAGCTCTGATCACTCATAATTATCTTGAAGAGAAGGTGACCATCTTCTTGCTATATTACTACATGTCTTTAATTTTTATTTGTAAGCATCACTCAGAATGATCTATCCAATAATTTTAAAATATCTACACCATTTATTTCCTTCCAATGACCTTTGTTTATTCACTTGCTTCACCATTTGTCAATTTCCAAAAAGCGTCAAGTAACTTTTGGCACATAAACATAATGAAGAATGAAAAATGTAAATTGGGATGGGCCAGGATCTTGTCACAAAATACTGCATGATGAAATCCTTCCTGTTGAATGGCTAAACTAATATGAACATCATATTGCCTTTTTAACTTCGGCATACGTTGTCTATCCATTATTCCTAAGTTTGAGAAGATTCGTCTAGGATGTTGTCATCTGAGTATTTCTCTGATATCTCATTTATATAATCAAATTCATCACCATCATTACAGTCTCAAGTGTTGCTATCTGTTTGCTCTCCTTTCTGAATTTTTAAAATAATTGTGACATGTCTTTCACTGCCAATTTTTTTTGTCTCTTTGCCATTTTTAGTGAAGGATACAAGATTCATTCTCAGCTGTTTTCAATAAAATTTAAAAAACAGTCTCTGAAGATGGTGTCTCCAGTCTTCTATACATTTTTGAAAATGCAGAACTCTGGGCAATGCAATAAGAAAATAGAATGATAATGCAATAGCGATAGTTTATTGTACTTTTATATCATCCTTTAAAGCAGGGGTAGGCAAATTGTTGCTGTAAAGAACCAAACAGTAAATATTTTAGCTTTGGGGGCTATATAGTCTGTGTCATCCTGTCTCATCTCTGTCTTTGCAGCGTGAAAGCAGATGAAGACAATATATAATGCATGCACTTGGAGGTGATCTCATAAATCTTTATTTATACAATCAGGAGGAAGGCTGGATTTGATCCACAGCTGCAGTAAGCCTGACCTGTCTAAGGATGCCATAATTCTTTTGTTTCCTCATTATTTCAGTGTATTTTAGACTCCTTGGGAATAATTTCTGTGCAGCAATAGTAAATTTTATTTTTGGTTTCTGAATGATATCTAAATAAGAATAAAATAACGAAATACCAATTCTTGCAAATTCTTTTAACAGCACAAAAAGCTCAAACTAAAAGTTCAGTGGATGCTGGTAGACTTTTTATCTGGAGATAAAGGAAGGTCCTGAACTGAGGTGAGAAAATGGACTCTCTCATCTGAATTTCTCCTCCAAAATTGTTACCTGATAACAAGTATCAGTGACAGTTAACCACAGAGGATGAAAAGGATTATCTGGAGGTGTGCACCCATAGCAGCTCTGCAGTCCAGCAATTAAACTTTGCAGTAGTAGCCAGGTGAGGAAAATGGACCTTTTTATAAATCTAAGGTACATTATGACAAAAGGAATCTGGAATGTTAAGCCTAGGAATCTTGAGTGATACTAAATTGATCCAATTTTGGTAGTGACCCTTGCTTTCCATAAGAAGGTATATACATTCTTTCTGAAGAAAGCTTGGCTAATTTAAGCCCTCAAAACACACACAAATGAAGATTGAGCACAAAAAAACACACAAGCAAAATCCAGCGTAAGAAATAAGCCACCGTGGATGAAGGACAGTAGAAACAGAATAGAAATATTGTCCCTACAACTTTAGATCCCCAAGTATTTTAGGTGTTATATTTATTATATAAAAAGTCACATCACAAAAGCACAAAGATAATAAAATAATAGTCACCAACTTCAGTTGATTTTTCATCCTAAATTCTTCTGTCTCAAACGCATCTCTTTTCTTTTTCTTTTGGCCGTGCCGCAGGTGGGATCTTAGTTCCCCGACCAGGGATCGAACCCGCGCCCCCTGCAGTGGGAGCACGGAGTCTTAACCGCTGGACCGCCGGGGAAGTCCTCAAGTGCATCTCTTCTCCTCCACGGTACCACCATAGCCTCTCCCAGGTGGCCGTCAGCTCTCCTCTGGATTCGACAGTATCTTCCAAACTGGCCTCCTTATACCAGCTCTCAACTCCTCACCCTCACTCGCTGTAAGTAGAGGATTTTGTTTTACAAATACGTATCTAATTATGTCACTCATTCCCTTATGTCTCAGTTACCTCCCCTCCACCTTCTCAGAATGTTTGCTAACTGGGAAGTTCTCGGGATAAGACCCAGCCAGTGTGGGTGTGCTGGGCGTTGCCTCCCCACCCTCATGTGCTCCCTTCCATCAGCCATACCTTTGGACCACCTTCTGTGCTCGCTGTGATGTTATCTCTTCCCCCTCTTTCTCCGGGTCGTGCCACTCTTCCTTCCTATGTGAGTACATCACCATGTCCTCATGGGAGAATCCTGTACTTTCCTCCTTGGGCTGTTCTCTTTATAATATAAAATTACATCACTTTGTATTCCTACTTGAGACTTACTTTAAAGAACGTAACTGTGTATTTATCTGAGTGGCTCTTTTATTGAAGTCATTCTAGCCTACCGACTGCAGATCCCAGGAGGGAAGGAAACAAAGAATTTTTGCCTAACATAATGCCTGTCATATTGTGGGTTTAAAAATATATCTACCAAGGAGAATGACTGAATAATCAGCATTTATGTGATGAAAACATAACTGGGCCAAGAAAATGCTACTACAGTTACTGTCACATGAATATCAGTTTGTTAAATGAAGAGATCAGTGTGGTGTGCCATGAACATAAAAATAAACAAAATGGAACAGAATAAATGGATTCCAAATTTATTATTTTTTATTATGTATGACACAGGAAGCATCACTTGTCATTGAGAATTAAATGGGTATTAAATAAACTGATATTTACATAACTGATTTGCACTTTTTAAATGAATACATTTAATTCCCCTATATATGGCTGTAAGAAAAAAATACTCATTACTTTTGACAATAATTCAGTTCTGAAAAAATGGTCTCAACTTTCCTTGGGATGACTTTGACCTTGCTGGCTGGCTGTCCTTGGCTGGTTATAATAGTAACTACATCTGTTTTCAGTCCACTGTAGACCCCAACCTACCTCTAGTTCTGATTCCGGAGCTGCTTTTCTTTTAAGCCTTCGTTTTTTATGAACAGTTTTAGGCTTACCATAAAAATGAAAGGAAGCTACAGGGATTTCCCACATAACCCCTGACCCTATGCATCCACAGCCTCTGCCGTTATCAACATCACTCCCCAGAATGGTACATTTTTTACCAAGGATGGACCTACGCTGACACATCATTATTCCGCAAAGTCCGCTATGGTTCACTCTTGGTGTTGTACGTCCTATGGGTTTGGACAAATGTATAATATCATACAGAGTATTTGCACGGCCCTGAAACCCTCTGTCTCCCACTCATCTCTCTGCTGCCACCGCACCCTGCAACCTCTGACCTTTCTACTGTCTCCATAGTTTTGCCTTTTCCAGAAGGTCGTACAGCGCGTAGAGTGTGTAGCCTTCTCAGATTGGCTTCTTGCACTTAGGAATATGCGTTTACAGTTTCCTCCATGGCTTGATAGCGCATTTCCTTTAAGCGCTAAATCATAGCTCCTGCTTTTCTAGCTGCCTGAGATATCGCCGTTCCTTTTCTCTCTCCATCTTCTCTCTCCCCCTAGCCTAACTAACGCCTACTCATTCTTCATTACTCATGACTTGTATTTTTCTCTACTTTACATTATCTATCTCCTCTTGTAAACTGGAACTTCCTTCCTTCCACAGCAGTACACCTCGTGCCTATCACAGAGCTTGACAAACAGTAAACTTAGTATAAAAAGTGCGGAAAGGAGCGAAGGCGGTTGTCCAGTTAGAGCAGAGCACCACCCTCACCCCAAATAAGCACAGCAGGTGCTATCAGTCTTCTCTTAGGTCTTCTGAATCACTGCTTTCATAGAGCAGGTAAACATAAATTTCTAAACAGAAAGGTGAGTTGATAAATAGGCACTGCTAAATTTATGATGTCATTTTGTATCAAAAGGTCAATTATGAAGTACCTAGAATTTTTCAACTAGAAGCATGTATATTCTGGGTTTTGCTATTTCCCTGACAGTGTTAGCTTAGTCATTTTCTAACAGTTAATAACACTTTTTGTTCACATTTACCTCATGGGCTTTATGTGCAAGTAATGTAACCGAGATTAGGGAGACACTATATTTATTGTTTATAAGATACATTAAATGAGGTGAGAAAAACACATGAAAGTATGATAAAGGTGAGTAATGTCATTATTTATAGTTTATTCTACTGCAGCAAACCTTGTGTCTACTACTACAACACAGAAATATCTTTATTTTCTTTTTAATTCCATACCATTAACAAAAGTCTTAGGAAATAATCTAATTTAGTTTTTAGCCCTCATACAAAACTAAACCCATGTTCAAATCTCACATTCAAAGGAAGCTATTTTATTAATGGTAAGGTAATTTGAAAGGAAGTCCCATCACTATATTCCAATGTTTGCCACCATTTAGTTAATTTCAAATTCAAACTTTCGTGTTCAATTTGGTTTAAATTCCACATAAAGAAGTCTTTACTCACATGATTTTTATTCAGTCTTAATGTAGTTGTGATAGTCTTAGTTATGATATCTTTCTGGCTAGAGGGAAGATATTGGTCTCGCTTTTTCAATATTCCTTTTGTAAAGGGATGTGAATGGGCCTTGATACCTTATTAAGGCATTCCAACTCCCAGCCCCCCAACCTAATGAGTCATATTACCAGGAAATATGAGCCAGTCAAAGTTGATTCATCTGATGGAGACCACCATGCAAGAGGTTGGTGACATCACACAATAAATGAATTGGCAGACAGTCAATACACTTTTATGGAGCCCCTAATTAATTTTTAAAAGATCTTTAAAAAATATTTGCTGTCTTTGTGTTAGATAACATATTATTATTCACAACTGAACACTTGAAAACTGAAGCTTAGCTACTTGGAATCCTCACCTATGATGAGCTAGTAAATCAGCTGATGCAGAATTTCAACCCAGGCCTTCTGACTCCAAGTCTGTAGCTCCACTGTACCTGGTTACTTTTTAATCTAGTTGAGTGGTTTTTGGAAGTCATGAAGTCTATGGCTCACTTTTACATGGCATAGATTGAATCCTAGAGAAACTGACTTGGGTAAATTCTCAAAGCAAGTTTTTGTCCAGGTGCAGAAGGAAGCCCACATCTCCTGATTTCATGCTCATTCCTCTATGCCAAGCAGCCCTTCTTAGTGAACTACAAACAGACAGATATTCATCCAACACAACACCAGGAGTGCTTGCAAGTGTTTCACAACAGGATTCCTGAACTTTAGAAAAATGTGATTTCGGTGCCCATTCTGTTTCAGTTTTTGTCATTTTCCTTGGTTTTGTTTTTGCTGTAATTGCTCAGATGTCACTGACAAACTGATAATATTGGATTTGTTGATGATCTAAAAATAGCCAGTAAAAAATGTTGTTTCACTTTTGAGTTTACTTGTTTTTGAAAAGAAAATAAGATGCTTCTTTCTGTGTTTGTTTGGTGAGGTTTACACCTACTTTTCTATAACTCTGAATCAAGAGGCATACACATATGCACTCTGTCAAAGTATCCTCTCTCAATCCCAAATTAAGAAGGCTTTTCCACTAAACGGATTGGAACGGCATTCCCAGATGAGGTACGTGCTGTTTCCAAAATCCCAGGAGGCCACTGAGGGTTGCAACCTTTCCTCGATGGAAAGAGGGAGCAGGTGCAACAATTGTCCTTCTTGCAAATACATCTTGACACGTCTTATAACGGGCGCTCTAAGATTCCCGAGGCGGCGTGTCCCTGAATTTCAGTGGGATTTCCCCCTAACCATTGGCACACGTGTGTCTCACCAAAATGCCTCAGGGAAGTTGCTACTCCCATCCCCCAAGGGCGTCAATGTAGTGGATTCGAACGAGGTCCAGTGGACAGATCGGAAATCACGGTTCCTGAGCCCTGGAGCCTGGCAGAGGGCTGAAGAGGGGGTGACAGACCTGCCACAGGACAGCAGAAGAAGGGTAATGTACCTCTGCTGCTTCAACCAAACTGCTTCCAATGTTCACTAGAGAGAGTCTGTCAGTTCAGGGGGGCACACGAGGGTTCCCTCCACCAAACGCGTCTGGAATAGCTCCTGGAGACCACTTGTTTAAGTGACTCTGTCGTTATCCTCTGAGGCGCTCTGTCTTGTGTCCCGGCCAAACAGACAAGCTGAATAGTGATGTGCTAGAAATCACCGCACCTGCACCTTTCTGGGTGTTGGTGACACTGCTCTGAAGTCCCGTTTCGCTGCTGGCTTGCGTTTGAGGTGGGCAGAGGTCTGCCTGGTGGGTGCACTTAGATCTCACCGTCAGGAGCGCCTCTGCGCCACGCGTCAGGGAACCAGGGCGTGGGCTGGGTTCCGCTGGTTACTGAATGCGTCCGTCCCAACTCTGCGTTTCAGAAGTGGGGCTAAACCCACTGGGTGGGTCCCAGCATATGTACCACTTGGGGATTGAGCGGGGACAAAATTCCATTCATCATCTGTCTCTAGGAATCACTGGGCAGCTCGGTCACGGTGTTGTTTCGCACCTTGAGGAATTAGTGACAGCTCTGAGTCAGGGTCCAGGAATATCGAAGTGTGGCTGTCTCCTCTTCCTCGGTGCACAGTTGCCCGGTCCATGGCTTCAGGTTCTGTGGATGAAGGTCAGTCGTACGATTTACAGCGTGGATTGGCAAACAACGGCTCACGGACCAAATCGGGCCCAGCGACTGACTTTTTGTAAATAAAGTTCTGCTTGAACACAGCCATTGCCCGTCCACATACACAGTCATTGCCCGTCCACATACACAGTCCATAGCTTCTCTCCTGCTGTGCAGCTGCAGCCCTGAGTACTGGCCACAAAGCCTCAAATATTCACATTCCTACCTTGCAGAGAACAAGTTTGCTGGCATTTGATTTACAGTATATACACTTTTGGAGATGTGCAGGGTCCTTCCTTGAAGTCCTGGCCTCTCTCTTTTGAGGATCTCTGGGTTTGTGAATTGGCTCAAGTCTGAGAATTGGTTAAGGGACCGTGACTTTCCTGCGACCTTCAAGTGAGACTTCCTTTCACCAGACCTGGAGATTTTCTGTTGTCAATTCACTTACGCTTTAGTAGACTTCCCATCTATTTAAGTCCTAGAAACACCGGGATCAATCAGCAAATGCCAAAGAGTTTTGAGGTTTAATGTGCATTCCACTCTATTGGGTTAAAAATGACAAACTATAAATTATCTAACAAGTGTCCTCTCGTATTTATTTTCTCAGCATTTCATCACATTGTTTCATTTTATTGTGTTTTTGTGTTTTTATATGTTGTTCTCACAATCTTTTAACACTGAATACTTATTACTTGGCAGCTACAAAGAATCAACTAGTTATACATAAATTCAACATTAAAATGTTTTTATTTAGTAGAGATTAAAATGGAAATCCTCTTTGGACTAAAACAGTAATAATAATAATAGTAATAATAATAATGGCATATTACTAATAATACAATACTACCTACATTTAATAGAATGTAATTACAAATATTTGTTTAAATGGGTTAAGTTAAAAAAAATCTTACTTTTTGGCATGCCTTTTCAGGGCCTAGAGCATGGATAACTTTCTAGTGTCTTAATTGTTTATATAAGTGAATTTGAGAGCAGTAAAAGCAATCATTTGAGGCCATTAGGTACGCCCAAAAATATTCTTTAAAAATTAAGTTTCTAGGGTGTGAATATGAGAAAGAGTTAACAAATGAAGCACATTTCAATTCAAGTGACACTATTTTTTAAGAGACAAAGTGGTAGCCATTGTGCCACCGGCCAAGCCCACCAACAATTCCTGGGGAAGAAAAATAGAATCTGGGCAATAAAATAAAGTCTAACCTTTTTTGTGTGTTTTCCTCTGTGCTGAGTCTAGTTTCCCAGCTCACAGGGCACCGCGTGCAGAGGCCTCGCCTGGGCCCTTGGGACGCGAGTTCCTGGTGAGGAAATGGCCCCGGCGACACCTCGGCTGCGGGCCGCAGGCAGAGATGCTGCGCCCAGCACTGAGATCTGGAGCTGCAAGCAGCCCAGCGGCGCTCCTCTGCCCGCCTTCGGCGCCTCCCCTCCCTGGAAAGCAGCTGCGCCCTCAGCCCTTCCGGCGCGGAACGCGCTCACAGCGCTCCATTCCTGGATCAGAGAGTAACACTCGCTCTGCTTCAGAACCAGACTCGGTGTCCTTCTGTTGGTGAGAGAGACACTAGGCAGAAGGGCTCTTGCTGGGGCCTGACTTGGAGGGTTGGTAACAATGGGGCTCAGGTCATTTAACTTTGCTTTCATGAAATGGAATTGGTGCATAAACCCAAGATTTTCAGCAAAATATTAACTACGCAAAGCCAAAATTACTTTCTTTCAATAGTGCTCACATAAAAAGAAATCCATGTCCTATAAAGTGCCAGGAAAATAAAAGCACACAGAAAAGTATTTTATGTATCTTTCACCGTTATTTGCAACTAAGGTTCATTTTTTTTTTTTGGCATACAGAAAATACACACATACATAGATACAAAAAAACTATATTTGCAAATATTCCCATTAGAGGAAAACGTTTCCTTCCAGATGGTTTGCAACAGAGTTCTTTTAAATTATGCCACTGGTAATTGTTTGGTATGACTTTACTAACTAAAAATCAAATCATAAGCATTTACCAGTACCTTTATTGTCTCAGTTTTTAAGTCTCTGTGTATAAAGGAAGATTAAATTCATATTTAGCACTCAAAATAGAAAAAAATACTATCTGAACTACACTTTCATTTTCTTTTTAGAAGGCTCTTTAAATTGCTACATTTCAGGATTTAAAAAAATCAGTTCATTTGTTTTTTGGCTATTTTTCTGATTTTTTACCAAGATAATAATACATATATTTTCATATAGAATGCATAATTTCTCAGATTCAAACAGTATTCATTCACTGGATTTCTGCAAGTAATAAGAGCATTATAAGGCATAATACACAGATATCTTATTCAGGAATGCCAGCTTAATCAGAGTTTTGGGAATTCATATTATGATTGTATTATTTTCCTTGGAGCAGTCTATTTGGAGATGTCTCTTTATCTTTCTGTCTATCATCTATTTGCTATTTTCTTTTTATTATTTTTTTTTGGCCTATCTATCATCTATCTGAACAATCTATCTTCATTAGAGTTTCCTTTATTTCATTTCTCCTGATTTAGCAGTGATGCTTAAGAGGTATCATCAATGACAATCCTATCAGTAACAGAATGAAGATTTAAAGTCCCACGGGTGAGTATGGGGGAGAACCCGTCCGTTATGGTGCATTATTCTAACATCGCTGTCTCCTTAATCCACTGATTCCTCAGGGAATTTTAAGATGAAATTCATCAAAACTTTTTTCAACAGTGCTATCTTTATTATCAAATCCAAAGATTACACAGAATTTGGCTTGATCTCCTTGGTTTACTGATTAGTTAGAAAGGACTAAAAGGAAAGTAGTAACTGGATTGACCAGTCTTTCCCCTTCTTTCTCTGTCATCATTTTCAGCATCAGTGTTTGGTTAGTACATGGAAGTAGCATGAATAAGAAAGGACATGACGGGGCTCCTTAGAACGTTCCTTCTTTTTGTGTTTGAAGAAAGTTTTAGTTTGAACAGAGCATCCGCCATAGTCAGTCACAGGGGCGACGGGCTCACCTGGCGCTCGCCGACTCCGTGAGGCCCCACCTGCTGAGCCCACCAATGCTGTGCCCGGGGGCATCACAGATGCTCTCGGGAGGGAGACAACCAGGAACAGCAGACACGTACACTGTGTCTCCTCGGCTCCCGCGCAGGATACTTTATCCCGCGGGACTTCAGGTACGAAACACCAACCCAAAGACCAAAGTATTGAGAATTTCAAGATGACACCAGCAGAGGATTAAACCAAGAGCGGGGCCCTTCCGAGCACGGGGCCTGCACAGTCGCCCAGGTCACAGGCCGTGAAGCTGGCTCTGCCCGAATTCCCGCAGCCCTGGACGCTGCACCACTGACCTCTGCTTCCCCTCCCCCGCTGCAGGGTGACCTTGTCCCCAGGCCGAGCCAGGGACCCTGAGGCGCTCCTTGTGTATTCCCCTTCTCCTGGGGATGACAACTCTCTAATGACTATCTAATACCTGAAAAACGTTACCTCATTTTTTTGTGCAGTTTTATAGCTATTTAAGGAAACATGTCAGGTCTGGTACCAGATACTCTCATGGATGAAAGCAGAAGTTGAATTAACTTTGTCATAATTTTGTCTGCAAATTCTTCTTAGCTGTGTCTTCTATGGAGTGGATACTAACGATTATTACAAAAACAAATCCACTTAAGAACTTTTAAGTCGTGGTGAATTATTCTATTAAATGAAGAACAACATCCTTATGTTAATCACGTTTGACACATCTGTTTCTGAGCATAGTTTTTAAAAGAATATATTTTCTTAAATTGCAATCTGGTGCTGTATAAGAGCCTGTGATTGTAGTCTCATGTGAGAGCAGCTGACTTGTGTATCTCATGTACTATTTCTACCTTCACGCTGATGATAAATGTTCTACATAAGGTAAAGACAGATGACAGACACAAAGTGTACTATGCATAATAAACCACTAGAATTGAAGATTTTATTCAGTGTAGAATATTTCAACTTAACTTCCCAAACAACTTGATTTACCATCTGTGTAGCTTTTATTTCTGATCCATGAACTAAGAATATTGGGTGAAGTGGTCTTTATGCTTCTATGCAATTCTTACATTCTCTATGTGTAACATATAAAAATACCATATTTTAGCATAGCCTATTTTAACATTTTACTTATTCTTTATCCTTTAATATGTAATGTATTCTGGAATGAATTTAGCTTCCTCTTATTACCATAGTTATGTTTGTTTAAGACTGTGATAAGAAGGTGAATGATGCCTGAGTACTTAAATTACACATAACTCAAATGAGGGCCACTGAAGTAGTCAGTTAGATTAAAATTGCTAAAATACGTCCTGCTGCTGTGTGAATTGCTAATAATTTGTGGATTAAAAGATGAGAAAAGATAAGAATAATAAGATGTAATTAAAATAACTCTGCTAAATATATAGTCTCACATTTTATGTTAAAATAAATTTAATCTACTTTAACATTTCTCAAAAGAACATTATACAACACTTGAAATAATTTCCTCTGCCCTGTATCTGCCATTCCTAGAAGATTACACAGAAAAAAATTATTTTCTTCTCTCTGACTAAATGCACTATTGTTGCTAGGATACAACCAATTTCAGTCTTTTTAAAGTTGTTTTTATAAAATTATCACTAAAATGTCTTTTTCTCAGTAGAATTATATAGGGGGCACCTCTCAAAATAGTCGCCACGCTCTCTTCACAAAAGGAGACATTTTTTACTTTAATGTGCATAATGATTAATATAATTCTATTCCTGGAAGAGAAGGAGCTTAAGAATTTTGACTATAAATGTCCTTTTAAAAATTTATTAATTTTAATATTTTTTATACAATTACAAAGGCACATTTGTTTAATTTGCTTCTTCAGAAGAAAAATATCTAAACAGAATGTTTTTCTCCCTGGGTTCAGAGATTTACTGCCTGAATATGTTTAAAATTTTAGTATATTGCATAGTTAAAATTACTTTTTCTACTATAAAATATTCTCATTTGAATATTAAATTCATTTATTGCCACTTTTTGATGGAAATCTGTGTAAACTAATAGAGTCACTTCTCACAATACTCAAGTACATTACTAATTACTATTCATAAATCCTTCTATCTCAGTGTTCTTCTTCAAGATATTTCTTGAGGATGTTTATTGAAAAGAAATATTTTCTTAGCATGTAAAATTGGGTATACTCTCTTTTTTTTTTTTAAATAAATTTATTTATTTATTTATTTATTTATTTATGGCTGTGTTGGGTCTTCGTTTCTGTGCGAGGGCTTTCTCTAGTTGCGGCAAGCGGGGGCCACTCTTCATCCCGGTGCGCGGCCTCTCTTGTTGCGGGGCACAGGCTCCAGATGCACAGGCTCAGTAGTTGTGGCTCACGGGCTTAGTTGCTCCGCGGCATGTGGGATCCTCCCAGACCAGGGCTCGAACCCGTGTCCCCTGCATTAGCAGGCAGATTCTCAACCACTGTGCCACCAGGGTATACTCTCTTAAATTGTGTGTTCTCCTGGAAGATCACTCATCTGTTAAAAAAATTTACGTAGATATAGATTACTTTTAATGCTGTAACACATTAGTTCCTTAGAAGGTATCGCCCATGACAGTTATGATACTGTAGCGGATATGTTAGCACTGTTTTTGTATTTCATATAATTATTCAAAAAAGAATACTAAATAAAAGATTCTACTTTTCTTGTTGGTGTGTGTGCATGTGTGTGTGCATGTGTGTGTGTGTGTGTATGGTCTTATTTTTAAGACAACAGGAACAATACCCTGCACAAATTAGGAGCAAAATTAATATGTTGAATGGATATAGAATTAAAAATAGGTAGATACTAAACTCTTATACTCAACAGTTTTTTGAAACTCTGAAAGAACAAAATTACTTTTTTTTTTTAAATTGAAGTACAGTTGATTTACAATATTATATTTGTTTCAGGTGTGCAGCATAGAGATTCATTATTTTTACAGATTATACTCCATTAAAAGTTATTACAAGATGATGGTTATAATTCCCTGTGTTGTACATTATATCTTTGTTGCTTATCTATTCATACATAGTAGTTTGTGTCTCTTAATCTCCTACCCCTATTTTGCCCCTCCCCCTTCCCACTGGTTACCACTAGTTTTTTATATCTGTGAGTCTTTTTCTGTTTTTGCTATATATATATATGTGTGTATATATATATATTCATTTGTTTTAATTTTAAGATTCCATATATAAGTGATATCATACAGTATTTGTATTTCTCTGCCTGACATTTCACTAAACGTAAGATTCTTTAGGTCCATCCATGTTGTTGCAAATGGCAGAATTTCATTCATTTTGATGGCTGAGTAATATTCCATTGTGTATATGTACCACATATTCTTTATTCATTCATCTTTTGTT
Source organism: Eubalaena glacialis (assembly GCF_028564815.1). Lineage (NCBI taxonomy): Eukaryota > Metazoa > Chordata > Mammalia > Artiodactyla > Balaenidae > Eubalaena > Eubalaena glacialis. The sequence goes on along the minus strand of NC_083732.1, from coordinate 2,078,015 downwards.
GCACACTTGGGTTGCTTCCATATCTTGGCTATTGTGAATAGTGCTGCTATGAACATTGGGGTGCGTGTGTCTTTTCAAATTAGTGGTTTTGTTTTTTCGTCATAGATACCCAGGAGTGGAATTTCTGGATCATAAGTTAGTTTTATTCTCACTACTTTTAAAAAATAATTGTTTCTAGTCTTTCTTTCTCATTTTTACCAAAGGATTAAACAGTTTTTCATAAACACACCAATCTACAAATTTGGGGGAGCTTATTTTAAATTGTAAAACATTACAAAATCTTTGGGAAACTTGGTAGAGTGATGACCTGCCAATTTTAGCCTAGATGTTTGACCCTGATTCTGCTCCCCAATTCCCATCTGCAAGCAGCTTTACTGATTAGATACATTAATATTCCTTAATGTTTTCAAAGTTCATATTTGTCTTTATAATTTTCCATGTGGATTCACAAAGGCATTTCCTATTATTTATGAAAATTTCAAGTAGTATGTTAGTTTCCTTAACTATCAAGCAAGAAAATTTACGGTTTGGAAGCTACTCCTCACCAACGAAATGTGCGTGTGTGTGTGTGTGTCCTGACATACGTGTTCTAAATGTTCACACATGCCTGATGACAGATGGCTGCAATAACAATAAGGTCCTTTCGATAAGAAAAAGTAATTAGATTTTCTAAAAACATCCCTCCCTTCAATGATTATATGTATAACGCCAAAAAATGTCTGACAGTCTTTCACTTCCTTCCTTTCATTTTCATTGCAGCCATTGTGAGAGGACCATGTTGCCATGGTAATTATTTATTACTCCGAGATAAGACTTGCTGTGGTAATAACATCCCAGGCAAATTTCAGGCAATCAAGTTAGAACTGCCTATATGTGATTGTGCATCTATATGAGAAAGAGGTATTTAAAACCCTTTAATGTTGTTTAAAAAAAAATCAAATGTATTCAGTGTACTGAGAGGTCCAGCTTGATCTCCACTACTCCACTTGCAGACGCATCCCTCCTTCCCATGTAGGCAAAGATGAGACAGACCATATGCTCCTTTTTGAATAAAATAGTTATCAACATGCTGCTGTCCAGCTGTCACCTGGCAGTGACTTGTTATGAAAACTGTTAGAAACAAGATGTATGATTCTGAATAATCACTACCTTGGTCAGCGTCAGTGTGTTAAATGGGCATTAGTGCTGGTTTATTCTTCCTCCCTCCTTCCTTTCTTTTCTTTTCCTTTCCTTCCTTCCTTTTTTCTTTCTTTCTCCCTTTCCTTCCTTCTCTCTTTCTCTTTCTTTCTTTCTTTCTCTCTTCCTTTCTTTCTTTCTTTCTTTCTTTCTTTTTCCTTCCTTCCTCCCTCCCTCCCTTCCTTCGTCCCTCCCTCCCTCCCTCTCTCCGTCCCTCCCTCTCTCTCTCTCTCTCCCTCTCTTTCTTTCTTTCTTTCTCCCTTTCCTTCCTTTCTACCTCCCTTCCTTCCTTCCTTCCATCAAGTACAGGCGAGAAGTAGAATATCCAGATAACTACAGCACGAGGCAGAACATGGTAAATGTACTGAGTTGTAGGGAGGTTCAAAGCCTTGGGAGACCCTATACATGTGGAAGGATTGGGGGAGGCCTCTTGGAGGTAGTGGCTTTAGAATTAGGTCACAATCTATGGGTCGGTCTGTGCCAGAGGCAGAAGGGCAAGAGAGATGGGAGGGCATTTCAGCAAGAGGAAATGGTGTGAACCAGTTGTGAAAAAGGGCACTTTGTGGGGTAGTGTTTGCAGCACAGGACATGTGCACACACTTGTTTTGAGTAAGAGACGCACAGCAGAGGACGGGGAGAAAGGTCTGAGAATACAGGTCAGTCCCTGACCATGGAGGAGCTTGACCACATGGCCAGGGAATGCGGAGCCTGCTCTGAGGGCTTCCTCCTTGGAAAAGCCCCACAGAGGCCCGGTGGGGTCGGCCACCCTTCAGGAGGGCACCTCCTCCGAGGGACGTGCAGGTCTCCAGGATGCTGGTCCTCACTGGGCCCCAGCCCCCTGCCTTTCCGGTCTCCTCTCTGCCCACTCGGTTCTCTCAGGGGCACCTCCCCCTGCCGCCATCGGCCTCCTCGCATCCTCCACAGCCAGTAAATGCCGACTTCTTCATTCACGTGTAGCTGCACGTCAGGGCCTCGGTCATTTCCGTCTGTTGAATGGGCATGACTTTCACCTTATGCTCCCTTACTTTCTAAACATAAAATCTGAGAAAATATTTAATAACTGGATTTCAGAACATTAATTCTCAGAAACAAGAATGATATTTTTTAAATGTAGAAAATCCCATTTCTTGAAAGTAGATGCTCTGCGTATTCATATTTACTAACATCAGGAGAGAAATGAGTCTAATATTTTGCAAAATTTGCCATGGATTAGAAAAGAGAAGAACATGCCCACTGTTTGCATGATAGCAGTGTAATGTTTATACCAAAACACAACAAGGGCATTGCAAGAAAGGCAAAATAGAAGCCAGTTTCACTCATAAACAGGAATGCAACAGTTATAAACAAAATATTACCAAATTGAAAGCTACCAGCATATAAACAGTATTGTGTATCACAACCAAGGTGTGATTGTGCAAGAATGCATATTTATGTTAACATTTTTAAATTAGTCAGTATAATTCCTATATTAAAAGAGAAAAGGACAAAAATTATATTTCATTGCAATAAATAATATGGAACACTTGATAATATTCAATATCTATTCATTAGAAGATTCAACTGCTTAGCAAAATGGGAATAAAATATAATGCCTTTTATCTGAAAAGGACATCCACTAAAAGACCAGCAATAAATACCACTTAATTATCATTTGCAGATAGATTCATTGTATTTGTTTAAATCTATAGATAAATTATTTAAAATAAAAAACAATTTTGGTAAGACTGATGAATTAAGATCAATGCCCCAAAAGTATTTTTACATCAATTTCAAAATTTGCTATGAAGCTACAGTAATACAGACACACATATACACATGTGCATGTGTGCATACACACACACACAAACACACACATGAACCTAGCCCCACCTGGGCTAAGAGATGATGGCTGCTGGTAACTGATATATATAACCACCTTTGGTCCCAAATTTCTACAAGCCCTCAAGTTAGCTGAGAAGTTTTCTCATAATAACACATGGTACTTTCCCCATCACTTTCTTTAGATGTAGACAAGAAGGAAATGAAAAAGACAGGACCTTACAGGGGTGGAACCAAGACTTGGGGACACATGAATCAGGAGTCATTAGACCCTAGGAGTCAAATCAGCACTTGATAAAAGTACGTTCTCTATCCACAGACTACCAGGTCTCCAAGTGACCTTTCAGAATTGCAAGGGATGAGGGGCAGCTCTGGGCTTCCGCCCCTTCCCGTACGGAACGGGAGTGATTGAGTTTATCCCCTGCCGTTACACTGGGTTGTGAGAGATGGATAGACATTCTACTTGTTTGGATCCGTAGGAGCCGGACTTGGACGTGATGTAGATCATGGGATTTTGAATTTTGTATGTGATTTCCAAAATGCCTTGAGTGATTTGGGGAAGCAGGATTGAGTGTATTTTGTGTGTCTGAAAGAAATAGAAACTCCTGGCCAATTGGATGGACTCAGACATTGTTCCTAATAATCTGCATCTGTCTATATGGCAGGATTGGGAATTCCCTGGTGGTCCAGTGGCTAGGACTTGGTGCTTTCAGTGCCGGGGGCCAGGGTTCAATCCCTGGTTGGGGAACTAAGATCCTGCAAGCCGTGGCATGGCCAAAAAATTTAAAAAAAAAAGATTATAGGGCAGGATTATACAGCCAGGCCTTCTCAATGCCTCTGGAAGCAGTGTGCATGTTGCTCTGGAGGACGCTGAGATTTTCCACGCAACTTAATGCAAGTGGAAGGTCCAGTTCTGAACAGAGGCTCTAAAAGGCAGTGGGTGTTTCTTCCCATCTCTCTCGCATGTGCTACAAGAAGACCATGCCCCAGAAAGCTTCTACTCCTTTGTGTCTTGGAATGAGAAAAATGAGAAATAATGTATTATAAGACACTGATAGTCTGGGATTGTTTGTTGTTCCAGCAAAGGTGACTAACGAACATGGTCTTTTGCAGGAAACCCAATCCAACCCTTAAAAACTATTATGTGGATTGACCCCATTAACTGTTTTAATAGAAAATCATGAGTTCACCAACTATAATTATAAATATTCTTTGTGCTGTAGATCCTCAAAATGCATAAGTACATTTACATTGCATTTCAGGGTCCTCATGGAATTCCCTGATGACCACCCTGGTCAAGAGCTCCTTTAATTTTTTATAAATACTTCCTGCCAAAACATGAAGATTCAGTATCAATGTGATACACGAATACATATTTAACTGAAATGAAATCGAAACTCTGAAGTGACTTCCAATCTCACGTCTTTAAAATTCCGTGGATGTACTAACAAAATTTTCTAAGTTATGATACATAAATTCATGATTCTTCTTGGTCTCTGGTTATTTCAGAAATGACTAAATCTACATTATTCTAAAGCTCATGCGAAGTGATGCCATTTTTGAAAATTGGAGAGTGACATGGTGATTTATGTTAGTGTGTAAGCTTATGTTTAAAGCATCCTATTTTAAGCACGAGGAGAGAAGTCAAAAGAAGAATTAGGTTTTCTTTTGGAAGAACTACATCTTTGTCCTTGGACAAGCTATGTTATATCATATCTTTGATTAATCTGCTTTGCACCTTGCTCACACAAGAACATTTGAATATTGTCTGTTGTCTTGTGCATTACTTTGTGCTGAGGCCACAGTGCATTGGTAGCTATCTGGCTTGTTTTCTTCAGCGAGGAACATGCTGTTTCATTTGACTGTTTTCAGTTTCTCCCCGCTCTGCTGTTTAGATAAGAGCCCGTTTGAGGAATTCACTCATCCGCGGTAACCTGCTGCCGATTTTCTAACAGGGCTGTGGAACCAAGTGAGGGAGGTCAGGTTTGCTCTACAAAGAATCTGAGTGTTGAGAAGAGGATGATTAGAAATAAAAGAGAGAGGCGATGTCTCCTGTGATGGCTGGACACTAGCCATTGCTCACCATTCCAGAGCTGCCTCGTCCCTGTCATTGCTAAAGTATGTTTATTTGATTCTCTGAGATACTCAGATGTCCATCCAATCAACCCTGCTTGCATAATCAGAGCCCATTAAGTTACTTGCAGCTAAAAAAAAAAATGCTACCATAAAATGCTGTGACAGCGGTGCCCACGCATCTCGGCAGGCCCCTTCTTTGAGTGCCATTTTTGTGACTGTGTGAAATAGTAGAAAGCATACTGGGTCAGAAATCAAGCTAGTTTCCCCATAATCACCTTAATTTCATTTCAACAATGACCATACAGACCCAGGCATTTATTATGGATTACCTGAAATACTACAATAATGTCCTGATTTGTCCTCCCCTGCCTACCCTGTACCTTATTATCAGAGGGACATTGTAAAATCAGGACTGCTAATGTCACTCACTTATTCAAAAACTTCCTACTGAATATTCTTTGTATTCCTCAGACCAGCATTCGAAATATGATTGGAGCTTTACGTTTAGTTATAAATTCTAAGCTTACCTCGCATGTGTTCTAAACATCTGAAAAACGAAACAGTGGCTACTCCACATATATGCTCCCTTGCATTGCGAGCTCATGCCTTTGCTCGTGTTATTACATCCGACTATATCTGACAAAATTCTACCCGGACGTTAGACCCATATTACAAATTCTGCCTCATCATAAAAAACCTTGACCCTAAGACAGCTTATCCAGCATACATATTTGTCTTATTTAATAATTAAGTCATACTTTTACGTACAAACTAAAATAAAATCTTAGAAGAAATATTGGTTTCCTGTGATCCTTCTACCACCTGGACAGTGCTTTATGTGATAGGTTCTGAGCAAATATTTTTAGATTGAACAGAAACTTGAATCATTCATACCCATTTTAGTTCTTAGTTGTACCAGTCAATTTATCAGATGGTTGTGTTACGCTACAAGCAATAGAAAATCCAAAATGGCTTAAGACATAAGAATGAGGTATTGGCTCCTGAAACTGATAAAGTCTAAGTGTAGGACTATGAAGAGGCCGGGACTTGCAATGTCCCCGTTTCCCAGGTGATGCCCTGTCTCTGCCCTGCTCCAAATACAGTTTTAGTCTCAGGCTGTGACAGGTCCTAGGTTGGTGCACGTGTCTGGATTTACACAGAGGAATAGAGACGGCCTCTTATGGCAGATTATTCCTCGAAGCAGAGGGAATTTCTAGGATGAAAACTTCCTTGGAATTTATTGACTGAAACTGGGTAAAATGCCTATGCTGATTCTAATCCCTACTGCAAATGCATCGCCATGTCGTGAGTGCTTTTCCTGGGTCACAGAACCTGGACCAGGGAGAAGTACCCTTAGACCATCAGGCACACCTAAGCGTTAGGAAAAGGGTCAGCTTCCTTGAGGCAATGGGTCTGCAGGGAAAAGAACAAGGGTGCTGAGGGAGCACCCAGGGTGCTCCCCACCACACCAAATCCGCCCCTTCTTTTCCAACTGTTCCCAGGGGCTGGCAGTTACCACCGTTCTGGGTGTGTTCCCTCCCAGGCCCAGTTCTCTGAGAGGTATAACCCTGTTTTCCTCATTAATCCTACTGTAAAGCATGTGTGACAGCCCACAGCACTGTCCTGTGATCAAGACGGAAAAGCCAGAGCATCACAGAGATGCCCACTGGTATCACTGGGCCCCTGAGACAGCTCCACTGCTGCCTTCGGATTCTTCCTTGTGTGAGAAAAATACAACTGCTCAGGTCAGTGTAATTGGGTTTTCTATTATGACGGGTAAAAGTAGACCTAAAGCATATGGTGGGAAAACAATCATTTTCACTTCAGTAAACACAGGAAGAGCTGTGAAATCCAAAACCTCAAGTGAGTGTAAGACGTGGCTCTGCCTTTGACAGACTCCAAGGTGAGAACATCACGTAACCTTAATTTCACCACCTGTAAATTCACCGTTAGTAAAAAGCGTGGTGCCAAAATACAAGGTGTCTGATACCTAAAACCCCTTCTTGCTCAGAAACTCTAGGAGTTTCTAATCCTATAAGAAGTTCCTATAAAATGTGGGTTGAATGATTTCTTTTCCAAAGTCTTTTTTGAAGTATTTCTTTTAATTTTTAAAGATTGTTAATATCTTTGAGAAGCACTAGTTACCTCATAATACCTGAGTAGCATTTTATCCCCTTATGATGGGGTGTGACCCTCACGGAGGCAGCGGTGCTGTTGATCTGGGGACCTGTGTGCACTCAGATTCCCTCAAGGACGCACACTTCGGGGGTTCCCTTCCGCGCAGCCCCACGCTGGCCTTGAGACCTTGTTTATAGATTTTCCCCTCCTGTGAGTTTGGACACAGAAGTTTCCACCTCTTTTCTAGCTCATTCTCTTCTGGGTTTCAAAGTTCCTTCCCCTCCTCCAAGGCAGTGATAATCAAAGTGTGCTTCATGGTCCCCCAGGGCCTCTGAGACCTGTTTGTTCGGAGGGTCTTTAAGTGGAAAACCTATTTTCATAATAATGATAGAATGTAGTTTGCCTTTTGCACTGTGTTAACATGTGACATACACGATGCTGACTAACCTGCTTGCTGGTTAGCATGAGTTAAGTCACTGGCACCAAACTATGCTACTAGTCACTGTAGCCTAACTGCCACACGCTATGGAAAGGAAAGGAAAGTCAGGTTCACGGTGAAATATCCTTGAGGATTCAGCAAAAATGTTCAATTTTATTAAACCTCAACCCTTGCATACACTGGGTTTTAGTATTTAGTGTGAAAACATGCACGAAGCATCTCTGACACAACCCGAAATACCACCCTTTTCTCCAGGAGAAGTGGTCCAGGACTGTCCGGGCTCATCTGGGTTCCGAGCTGAATTAACTGCTTTTTTCATGGAACAAACATCATGTTTCACTGGAAAGAATGATGGACACGCAAACTAGTTTGAGGCAAATTTGGATTCTTGATGGATATTTTCACAAAAATGGAAAAGGTGAGCGTATCCCATCCAGAAAATTCACCAATAGGTTTGTTTGATGTTTTGTTTGTTTTTGCTAAATTCAAGCATTTAAGTAAGGGTAAAATTTTGGAAAACTTATATCTGCCAGCAGCCAGGCAGCTTTCTGATATGCAAAGACTTTTGGATGAGATTGGGAATGGTATTATGAAAGGGACTTTTTTACTGTGATATAATGAAATGTGCCATTGTTTGGAATATCTACTTAACCGAATGAAAGGACAGTTGTTAAAGGATCAATGCATGCACTTGCAAAACCATGCATGAGTCAAAGGTAGATTCAAACAGCCTTAGAATAATGCATGCTGTGTAATAACCAGCAAAAAGTTCACTGAAGTGGCTTCAGATTCCATGTTGCTACTAAGAAACTACCACTTGTTGCGTTTCAGGGTAGTATTAAAGAAAAAGGGCCACAATTGTCCAAAAAGACTATTAAAATATGCCTTTCTCTTCAAACTAATATACATCTGTGTGACGTGAGATTGGCTTCATAGACTTCAACCAACGTAACTTAGCACAGAGTTTGCATGCAGAACCTCAGCTGCATTCTTTATGCTGTATGTTAAGGATTTATGAAACTAAACAATGCCACCACTCAGTCCACTGATTTTTGAAAATGGCTATTATTCTTTAAAGATATTTTGTTTATATATTTTATTCTTGAAATACTTTATATTAAAGTATTTCAAATATTTGAATTATTTACATTATGTAATAAGTTCAATATTGCTATTTTCACTGAATTAACATATAACACTTAAAATTTTTTAAAAAATTTTAACTTCTATGAGAAATAGTGATATATACATAACCCACATTAGAAAAAAGCACAATTAGTCCCCCAATAATTTTTAAGAGATGTTAAAATCGCTGAGAAGTATTCTCACACAGAACACCTTTTGTTCTTTTCCTTTGTAAGTCATCCAAAACCGAGTATTAATTCCATTTGTCTGTGAAAAGCAAAGTAATAATTATGTTTGGTCATAGGACAAAAATGTTTCCCTTTAGAATATATTAATCTACATTTATAAAATGATTATTCCAACTGTAAGCTCATGAAATTATTTGACTTTTAAGGCATATATATATAAATGTCTATATATATATGAATGATAAACACACAGATGCATGTATACATGTGTACACATATAGTGTACATATGAACATTAATTTATTTATAAATATTTATGCACATTAATATATAAATATAAATGTGTGGGTGTGAATGTTTATAGAGGGCAAAGATATGGATGAAACAAAAAGATATTTGGTTGCAGTAAACATACTTCATTTTCTTCACACTCATTAAAAAATTATTTTATTCACATACAAAACTATGCAAGATATTGTAAACAATCCAATAGGCAGACAGACACGTTTCTTACGCTCAGCCAAGTGACACGTAGTCTAATTAGTGTGACAACCTGAAAACAATACAGATACATTTTACTGCTAGATGAACCTGTGAAGATTATATAATTATACTTTTGCTTGTTAAAGAACTTAAGTGGAAAATCTAGGGTGTATATATGTTATACAATAACTTCACGTTATTCACTGTAACTGACCAAATGAACCCGAGTGTTATAGAGTTTGACCAGTATAACCCTCTACTTATCTCCCCACTTTTGCTGTTTTGTGACATGCCTTCCTCCAAAACACTTGAAAACAATAATTTAACCACTTGGCTAATGAAAAACTTGATGGCAGTGAAATTATTCACGGAGGCATAGGGTTTGATGTCCTAGATTCCTTCATCCTTCAGCCTACCGTTTCCAGTTTTTACCATTAGATTACCATCCTAATCCACTTTTATTGGCTACATTGTTACACCTTTTAAAAATAAAATTGGAAGAAATGATCTAAAAGAAGAGAATAAAAGTGATTTATGAATTAGGGAAATGAGATATGTGTGTATGACTTTTGTAAAACCCAAGGGAAAAGTAAAACAATTAGGATGACTTCAGCGAGCCAAAGAAAGATCGAACGTTGCCCTATTAACTATCTCTAGGTAGAAAGCATCAGCACCGAGGAGACCGCCCAGCTGTTCCCCATCCATAAGAAGGACAGAACAAGACAAATCTGCTTATTTCCGGAAGCAGGGACATTGAGTTTGCTAGATATACGGAAGTTTTCTATATGAAGATTTTTAAATGTGTAAGAACTCCTTGAAAGGTTTAGCGCAGTAGAATGTGCACCTTGTTTTAGAGTGTATGAAATTTAAAAAGTCCATTGAATCAGCTGTATAACTAAACAGCAGGCACAAAAGGACGTGGAGACCTTGGTGGAACAGGGGGCGTGATGTTCCTCAGATGTCTTTTCCTGAACCTGACCTGAAACTCGGTCACTCTAGTGAAAAGCCTTCCTTGCTAATCCCAACCCTGGAAGTGGCTTTCTGAAGGACATAGGTGAAAACAGATTGATGTCTCTTCTCTCTGTTACCTGGTATAAGACTTTGGCTGTTTTCCTTGTTATGTAAAATTCTGTTGTCTTCTAAGGGAGAGAATTGTGTAGACTGAATATCTTGATATCTTGGAGAATAAAAATTGGAGGGTATAATATATGGAGCTGGGAAGAATTGTTCTGCAGAGGGAAGCGGGGAGCAAGTTGGGGGTGTATGTCTGATTTCAACAGGGAAGAAAGAAGACTCGAGCGTTCGTTTTGTTCCACTTCTCGTGTTCTGTCTCTGAATACCGAAAGAAGGACTTAAAACTCTGAGTGTGGCAGCACGTGCCCAGCCCTGCAAAAAGGAATATAAAAAATGATGTTTTTACAAAAGTTCTGTGAAATCTGCAATGGTAATAGTCACTCCTCTTCCTTTCTTGTGGAAGGTACGAAGTTTTTCATTATCCAGTCAAAATGGATAAGTGAAGAACTACTTATGCGGATAAATGTAAAATTCACACACCTACTCTACCTACTTTGTAGTTCTTTATGAAGCTTGAAGAGTAGGAGAGACATAATATTTTTTGGATAAACAAAGATAATTATATAACATGTAGGTTATTATTCCTAGAAACATGTTACTTCTCAGTTGTGTATTCAATTTAAAAAGAAGAATCTTACATTTAAGCTATATCTATAATTAAGAAATAAGCCATTATATAATAGATAATTAAAACATTTGAATGAGAGTCTACTTTATATCTGGAACTGTGGATATAACAATGAAAGACTTCTAATTTTAAATGATAATTGAATATGATAAATGTCATAAAATGACTTTTTTCCAAAGTCTTAATATATTAACTCATTGTGCTAATGCAACCAGCCAGAGCAAAACACCCAGGGAGATCACTTAAGACATTATTGCAAGCAAGGGAGAAATTTTATTTTGTATATGAAACCTCGTATGTCTGAGATTGGAATAATCTTTATACATATTTCTAGCAAGTCAAAGATAGAGAGCTAAAATGATCAAGAAAAATGGAAAGATTTTTTTGAGGCAAGATTAAAAGATGAAAACTCTGGTAAAGGCTGAGAGATTTGATCATAGCCTGAAAATGTTTAATGCCAGAGAAGGATGAACTTATGTTCTAAAATGTTCAAAGACTTTAAATAGTCAAGTTTTTTTTTTTTAAACTAAAACAGTGATTGACATCAAGGATGACTATTACCCTGAGGATAACGGGGTGGGGTGGACTCCATCCAGGTAGGGAAAGAAGACCACAGCCTTCTAGGTCACTAGTCAAAGGCAAGTTCAACTTTACAGGATAAAATCGACCTTGTCACCTTCGCATGTCAGGGAAAAATTAAGTGAGATGGAACAGAAGCTTTTTGTGCTTTAGAGCCTGGTGACACTTGAGGGAATGCAAAAAGGGTAGCTAGCCTGAGGTATCCCCCAAGTCCCCCTAAGAGGAGTGTCAAGGTCTCATTGTAGACAGCACTGCAGCTGCTGCTAAGATGACAGATATAGTGATGCTTCCCTAAGAACCTGACGTAATGGCCTTGGGTTTGAGGAAGACAGTCTACAGCTTCAACGATGCAATTTGGTAGAAACAATCAATAGGAATAAAGAATATACATGAACAACTTTAAATGATCTGGTCACACTCAAGCTAAGATTTTGGGTTACTCAACATAGACTTTTCTAAGACAGATATTACTTCTTTAGTATTTTATAAATGTAGACTTATTACAAAATACGCATCTTTATCTTTTAATAAAGCACCACTCAAAAAAGTGGAAGTATTAGTTCAGTAATATGCCACTGGAAAACTAATACCAAGTGAATAAAATATATCTACACACAGTACAAAAGAGCAAAAACAGTGATTCTGATTAGTTACTAACACTGTAAATGGAGTAAAAATGATTTACAACTCAAATAATCAGCCTGCAAGGTTTATGTGTCTATTTTCATTATTCTTACATCATAAATGGAGATTTACTGTGCATTTGACATTCCAAATTTAAATATGAATATTACTGGTATCATCATCTTTTGAATGTATATATGTCAGCATCTCTCCCGCTACTCATTAACATATGAAATCTAGAGTGGACGGTGTATCTAACAGGAATGAATAGTAAATCATGTTCATACTCGTGAAACATAATTAGCAAATTTTGTCTAGCGTCGTCTTTGGAATCAGGATTAGTAATTTGAAGCCAGACTATTTGCTTTCAGGCTATCAGTTATCAGGGTTATATGTATGTTTCAGAGATTTCTGTAACTCTGTTGAATCACAGGCTACATTTTAATCAAGAACCCAGAACTCAGAAAAAAATGTGTAAATGAACATATTTCTTTTAACATATATTCTTGACCTGTTACGTATAATTTAGTGGATACCTAAAGCATTGTATGTTAAAAAATAATTTGAATAAAGAGATTTTAGAAGTCATCTTTCATTTTAAAAATGCTTAAGGCAATCTGAAAGTACTAAGCATTGATGTAGAATATATTTTACATCAATATGTTTGAGAGTTTCAAACAAGTGTAATTTAAAAGGCACAGCCCTTTCCAGTGTTTCTGTCTCACTTAAGAGTGGGTGAGGTTAAGAAGCACTTGAGAAAGTCACACACCAGGGACACACACCTCTAAAGATTCAGATTTAAGAGTAAAATTATACAATGCTTCCCCCCTACACCTTAACACCACACAAGAGGGCTCCAGTGAAATAACGGTGAATTACGGCTGTAAAAGCTACATGACACAGTCTCTATTTGGGAAGGACTTCTCAGAGAAGCCCCAGACAACAAGACAAAACCCGGGACACTTGGGGAACTTGAAGCTCCCACATCTACAGGTAAACAAACATGAAACATAGCACAGAACAAATCCTCGCACTAAGGGCCTATTTACCCCATTACTATTGCCCCCAAGTCATGTCCGGCTTTAAACAAAAATTATCAGCCATGCTAAAAGGCAAAAGAAAACGCAGTCAGAAGAGACAGAGCAGCAAGCAGAACTGCACTCCGATATGATACAGGTTTTGGAATTACAGGAAATTTAAAAAAACTCTGATTAATAGAGTCAGATCTCTAATGGACAAAGCAAACTATATACAGGAATAAGTGTGTAATGTACGCAGAGAGGTGAAAACTCAAAGGCAAACGCTTGGAAAAAAAAGCCACCACTGTGAAATGAAAAATGCCTTTGACGGTCTCATCAACAGCATGAGCGGAGCCAAGGAAGATTCAGTGACCTTCGAAGATCGTTCAATAGGCCATTTATTCCCTGAACTAAGTACGTTCATGCATTCTGACAGTCTCCCAGCGATTGTTAAAAGGCTAGCAAATACATATGTGATCTCTAAAAAGTTCCCTTTTTGACTCTGTCTCTCCCTCTGGTTCTTTCACAGGCCGACAGCTGTAAAGACTCTTTCTTTCTTCCCTTCCCTTTTACAAATCCACCCCCTCTCCCCGGTGTGCTCTCCCTAACCCAGGACACGTGGGCTCTGGTGCGCTGGCAGTCTGCTTACTAGGAAACACAGGAAATAGTCATGTTTCCAGCTACATACCTCTCCCTCTGTTTCTCGTTTCTTCCTGAGGTTGATTACCTTCATCAGCCAGAAATCTCCTAGAAATCAGCTGAGCAGAGTTCACAAGACCTACTGCCTAACTGGGAGCTGTGAACACACACAGCCAATATATCTCAGAGGATATTTATTTGATTCCTTTTAAAAATATACTTTTCTGAGGCTCAGTCAGTTTTGAATTCTCTATTGCACCCTTTTCTATTTCCTGGTTATAGGAGCGTTATTTGAGAGAAGCCGACGGACTGAATTGAGTCAATAATCCAGTGAATCAGAAAGGAAGCACTGAATGTTTGTCCACTCTTCCGAATACATCAAATGTCAAGGAAAAGGCAAAGGTGAATCTCACATGATCAAGCTCTCTCTCAAGGCTTGCTTCTGTTTGCTGCTTATCAAGCCGTGGAATCCTAAAGGAATACTTTGACTCTTTTGTACTTGGTGTTCATAATGGAACAAAAACTTCCTTTGAACTTTCTATCACAGGCAAATCTTTTCCATACTTCAGAAATTCTGTTTTTAAATCAATCTCAGGTTCACAAAAAGAATAATTTACAAAACTCTGAAACAAAATGAAACTCGGTAAAAACTTCTAAGTCAGGAAAAGGACAGGATGTGAATAGATGATGCAAGGTAGACATTTCTAGAGAGACGGGCAGGTAATAGAGCTAATGAAGAATCCTTTTTAAAGAAAATATATTGGGAATACAGTACTTTACACAGAGTACACTTAAATTACCATTCTTAAGGTGATTGCTACTGACATTTATATTTTTGAAAGCTAAATGAATTGTCTTTCACTTTCTCTGTGCACACATACACACACATGCCACTGTGCCACGGCATTAAAAAATTAGTGAGTTGAGCAATTAATAAAAATTCTTACCCTAGGAGAATATTGGTTGCCCCGGTAGCTGGAGAAGTTCTTGGTTTCTCAGCTTGCTGCTGGAATAGCTTCAAGTCCTTTATCCCAACCTCCAGACTTTCAAACTCCTGTACAGATCAGGTTCAACTATCGCTGCCTAGATTCCTTCTATATAACAGACAGGATAGTAAACTTCAAAGGAGTTTCTAAGAGGAGAAAAAGAAAACAAAAGTCTTCAAATGATTAAAACTGGTGTTTTTTTGTGTTTGTTTGTTTTTTTCATCTTAAGCCTGGAGGTAGAGAAAGGAATTTCAAAAGGAAAAGGCAACTTCTGGAAATGTTTGAAAAAACAGAGAAAGGGGAAACGCAATCAGATTAGCGAAAGAATTTCTTTTTTTTGTAATTATATAAGTTTCAGGTGTACAGCGTTATAATATGATATCTGCATACACCACAAAGTGATCATCACCATGAGACTAACTACCATCCATCACCACACAGTGGACCTCCATCGCCCATTTTTGCCCGCCCTGCAATCTCCTTCCCCTCTGATTGCTTATATATGAGTTTGTTTTTGTTTTACTTTGTTTTGTTTTTTAAACTTCTACATATGGGTGAAATCACATGGTATTTGTCTTTCACTTAGCATGATCCTTCAAAGTCCATCCATGTTGTTGCAAATGGCAGGATCTCATTCTTTTTTTTAATGGCTGAGTAATATTTATTGAATATATACACCACATCTTCTTTATCAGTTCATCCAGTGATAGATACTTAAGTTGTTCCTATAGCTTGGCTATAAGTAATGCTGCAATGAACGTAGGGGTGCCTGTATCATTTCGAATTAGCATTTTCATGTTCTTTGGATAAATACCCAGAAGTGGAAGAGCTGGGCCACGTGTTAGTTAGTTCTGTTCTTAACTTTCTGAGGAATCTCCATAGCTATGTTCCATAGTGGCTGCACCAATGTATAATTCTACCAGCAGTGCACAAGGGCTCCCTTTTCTCCACTTCCTCTCCAACATTTATTTCTTGTCTTTTTGATAATAGCCATCCTAACAGGCGTGAGGTGATATCTCATTATAGTTTTGATTTACATTCTCCCTAATACATAGTGATGTTGAACATCTTTTCATGTGCTTGTTGGACATTTCTATGTCTTCTTTGGAAAAATGTCGATTTAGGTCCTCTGCCCATTTTTTAATCAGATTTTTTGTCACATTCTTATGAATAGTCTTTGCATATAAGGAAAACTGTATTCTTCATCTATCGTATGACTTGCAAATATTTTCTCTTTTCCCCTTGTTTTAAACTCGACTTACGGTAACTTTCATGTTACGAGCATTCGTAATTATTAGTAGCTGTATTTGTCTTATTTTTCCTTTGCGGTTACATATATTTCCCAGGGAAGACTCCTCCCGTCCCAATATCATAACAAAATTATTTTCTATGATTTTTCTAATGATTTTATTGTTTTTAGAAGCTTTTTTGGTCTGTATTTGATCATTTACAACCTCAGGAAAACCAGTTCTGCATAAAGAACTGTACAAATAGGATCATTTATGACCTGAGCACCAAGGTATTGTTCATTCTGCCCACCGGTAGAGCCAAGCAGAGGGCGATGACTCTTGAAAGGCATTCGTTCTTCAGCTCCAGGACTCGTGGGAGAGGCGTGCAGATATGCTTGCCATAAAGTGAATGCCACTGTCCCCCTGTGGGACGTGAGCATGCTGGAGGGTGCCCTGGTAGACGCGGTCGTTCTACAGCATCGGGCAGCTACTGGCTTCTTCAGGGTTGCACAGCCCATGGAACAGCTGTGCTCCATCACCTGGAGACATCACGTCCGTACCTGTGAGGGGAGGACGGAGATGAAGCCAATGACACTCATGGCCCATAACAGTGAACAGCTGCTTCTGTGCAGCAATTAAAGCCGGGCCTGGTCTCCTCATTCTGCTCTGCTACTTCGATGCATCAATCACAGTCTCAGACTCTCTAAAATCCGCTCCGTTATTCCCTGGAATAAGTCAAGGGCATATGTCTTTTACATGACTGGAAACCAAAACCATCAGCATCCGATCACAGTCTCGTACGCCAAGCTCCCAAGATGCTGAGTAGCCTCTCAAAGCTACAGAGTGTTTGCCTTACCATTTCTGTTGAGCTCAAGAAAGTTTGAAAAAACAATGACAAAGATTCAGATAAACTCATACACTATGTGATGTTACCAAAACTTATGTGTGTAAAAACTTTGTTCTAAATGAGCATACTTTAAAGCTTCTTTATTAGCAGTTGAATTAACATTTTAAAATTTAACTTTCAGTCCTTGGAAAACAAAATCTAGATGTCCTGGGAGAAAAGTCTCTCTAGAAGGACGCTTGCTTTTTTTCATTATTAACCTTTTATTCTTTCATATTTTTGACTATAATCCAGGAAATAGGCATAGTTTACAAAGATGATCTATACTGAAGTATTGAAGTTTTGTAACTATAAATTAAAAATTGCAAAATTAACAGATTCTCTGAAGGCAAAGTACACATTTAGAATAAATGACCATGTTGGACTCTAGCTAGTTGCTAGTATTCTTATTGAGTGTTGCAGAAGAGGTAATTTAATACATAGGTCTGTGGTGCTATAGGTTCAATAAATATTTGCGCAATTGAAATTAAACAATTTATTTGCTGTATTTACTTTCTGAAATCAAGTTCTTTATTTATGAAATTATTATGTGCACTTAGCTCTACAAGGAGACTAAATGCTTGTAAAATGCAAATAGGTAAAGTCATCAGGCTCTCTACCATTTCACTAGGTTCCCTAATGCCTGTGCCTGAACATCTCCTATCTTATTCCTGGGGTTGGCAAATCCAGAAGGGAAAATATCTCAGTATAAATGGGGCAGTCCATAGCTATTAAGACATTTAAAATCAAGGGCAAATAATAAAGTGGCCGCTTAGCTCATTCTATATCATTTAATTTTAGTTCCAGCTGCTGACACCAGGCAATTAAAGATACATGTGTTTTCGACAGCATGGATTACAGTAAAGACAAGGGCACTTTGGATGGATAAAACTAAGAAAAATAAGACAACTCTCACAGTGCCTCTCAAGAAACTTTGAGTGTCTAATTTGTGCAAGAGGCTCTCTTGGGCAGTGTGTACACAACTAAATATATATTTTTAATTTAATTGCTTCTAGAACCTAAATTTGCACGAACTTATTTTCTACAATGTCTTAAAATAAAAATTAAATCAAAAGTGTTATAAAAAATGCTACCATACTCTTGGTTTAAACACAGATACTGGGGCTTCCCTGGTGGTACAGTGGTTGAGAATCCGCCTGCCAATGCAGGGGACACAGGTTCGAGCCCTGGTCCGGGAAGATCCCACGTGCTGTGGAGCAACTAAGCCCGTGCGCCACAGCTACTGAGCCTGCGCGCCTAGAGCCCATGAGCCACAACTACTGAAGCCCATGTGCCACAACTACTGAAGCCCGCGCACCTAGAGCCTGTGCTCCGCAACAGGAGAAGCCACCACAATGAGAAGCCCGCGCACAGCAACGAAGAGTAGCCCCCGCTCGCTGCAAGTAGAGAAAGCCCGCGCACAGCAACGAAGACCCAATGCAGCCAAAAATAAATAAATTTATTAAAAAAACACAGATACTCACACCAAATATTTATGTATCAAAGCCTATGATTGGAAGAGGAGGAGGGCATTAAAGAAGAGAAAAAATAGCTTCAATGGATTTCTAATTTTTTACCCTTTTCTGAGGAAAAATGGTCAAAAACAAATAA
The DNA here is from genome assembly GCF_028564815.1 of Eubalaena glacialis. NCBI lineage: Eukaryota > Metazoa > Chordata > Mammalia > Artiodactyla > Balaenidae > Eubalaena > Eubalaena glacialis. The sequence goes on along the minus strand of NC_083732.1, from coordinate 2,059,320 downwards.
ATAAAAAACCCAGATATGGACAGTTTGTAGACTCTCTTGACAAATCCTTCCAGTTTTGTTTTGTTTTATTCACCATGACTCCAGAGTTTCTCCCATGCAATTTACCTTAGACAAGTAAGATGTGGCCATGGCAACCTGTTTTTGGTAATGAAATGTGAGCAGAGGTATTTGTATAGCATCTACTTTCTCTGCAGTTTTAAAGTCAGGCCAGTTCTCCTGAAAATTCTCTCTTTTTCCTCCATCCTCTGGGAGTTAAATCTGGATGTGAATCCAAGCATCTTGGATCCCAGCAAGGAAATCACCCAAAAAATGATGAAAGGAAAAATGGAAAGAATCTGACCAAGAGTGATCCATGTATTCGAGCTGCCTGTCTGCTCTGGGGCGTATCCTAACTCCAAACTCTCATTACAGAGAGAAATAAACATTCATCTTTTTAAAGATAGTCTTGGGATCTCTTTATTTTAGCAACATAGTCTATAACCTTGTCAGTGAATCTTCCTGTCTGTAGGAATATTTTTCTTATCTCATTTTACACCTACTTCAACAGATTAAATCTGTTATCCTCAGGCTTCAGGATATGGATAACTTCCCCAAGTGTTTATTCCTGGCTCCTAAATTAGGTTGTGGTTGGTGAACTCCAAGGTACCGTATTACAGAATTTTAAAACTCTTTAATAGATAGAGTAATAGACAGATTTTCTTATTATTCTTTTCCAGTTTTGACTGATTATCTTTCTTAAACACAGGTAAACTATTTATTAAATATCACCAAATATTGTTAAATACATTATCTCACCACATATCATGTTCGAGTTAAAACATCAGAAACAGGGCTACCCTGGTGGCGCAGTGGTTAAGAATCAACCTGCCAATGCAGGGGACACAGGTTCGAGCCCTGGTCCGGGAAGATCCCACACGCCACGGAGCAACTAAGCCCGTGCGCCACAACTACTGAGCCTGTGCTCTAGAACCTGCGAGCCACAGCTACTGAGCCCACGTGCTACAACTACTGAAACCCACGCCCATGCTCTGCAACAAGAGCCCACGCTCTGCAACAAGAGAAGCCACCACAAGGAGAAGCCCCTGCACCGCAGCGAAAAGTAGCCCCCGCTCCCTGCAACTAGAGAAAGCCCGCGCGCAGAAACAAAGACCCAATGCAGCCAAAAATAAATAAATTTTAAAAAATGTCAGAAACGAAAGCCAATATTTACAACTGTTTTAAAGAATGTTATACAGTGACACATTAAGGTATAAATTCTGTTGGCTTATAATTCTTAAAAGAATGATAATAGCAGAAGCGATGCAAAATTCTCAGTGTGATATTATGATTAAGCTACATTTTACAAAGATACAGTATAAAAGGATAAAAATCCCATTCGCATCCTCAGTTAGATCTTTTCAGAAAGGACTGATCATTTTTAGAGTCAAACATTTACAGATAAAGGCAGTTGAATACGGCCAGTGAGAAGTGCGTCTCTTAACATGTATGACTTTCAGTCCACAGTTTTGAAGGTCTGAAGCATCAAGTTTGTTTGATGAATTAGTTAATGGGCACTTATGAACAGTTTTATTGCCTTGCCGCCTTTAAAATACATTTTCAGAGTATCACTGAAATTTTTTAGTTCTATAATTATTTCTTTTTTTTTTCTTTCTTTCTTTTCTTTTCTTTTTATTCTTTTTTTGGTGAGCCAGCACTCTGTGCCTCTGGTATGGATATTTCTTGAAGACATTCGCTGTATCAAAGAAGTTCTTTTCTTGCACTTTTTATATGCTTGTCTGCGGATACATCTCTCTGTCGTTGCTCTCAGCTGCAGTCTTAGATAATTTGTTTGTGCCTTTTCACGTAGGTCCTGGAATTCTAGCTCTGGTAGTTGCCATATCCTTTTTTACATTGTCAGCTGCTGTACACAGAGGGTTTCTGTGAAGTTAACTTCTACACTTTTTTTTCCCTAAAATTTTCACCACACTCTGTTTCTAAGCTTCAGACACACTGGCTTTGGAAGAGATGTATATGGCGAGGTGGGAGCATGGAGCTTCCCTGCCCTCTCTAGGTGCACCTCCTCCCAGAACTTCAGTGTATTAGCTAATGTGGAAGCTCTGGTTATCTTTTACTAGAATGAAAAAAAAAGATAGAGAAAGGGATGTAGCTAAATTTTCACTGACTTGAAACTGACAGTCTTAAACATATGTGCTACTGTCAAGTGGAGATTAGCTGAGAAATGCAAAGCTAGTTCAAAATTTGACAATCCATTAGTGTAATTCACGTATGAACCAATTAAATAAGGAAAAACACATGTGGAAGGCGTCTTTTCATCGTTTGATAGTTCATTTTTTCAGGGTTGAATAATATGACATGGTCTGTACCACAGTTTATTTATTCATTTGCCTACCAAGGGACATCATAGTTGCTTCCAAATTTTGGCCATTATGAATAAAGCTTATAAACATATGGGTGCATGTTTTTGTGTGGCTGTAAGTTTTCAACTTCTTTGGCTAAATACCAAGTTTCTTTAACTTTTTGTTTTGGAATAATCATAGATTAATCAGAATTTTTTAAAAATGTACATATCGATCCCATGTAAGCTTCAGCCAAGTAGTCTGGCCCTACAGTTTTTGCTCTTAAGAATTTTACTGTCTCAAATATGCAACCTAGAAATGCCTAAACTATTTCAATGTTAAATAAAGAAATAACTGAATGAAATAGAAAATGAAACAGAAAAACATTGCAAGGTATTATAATGATTGTCAAGAACTGTGAAGGCTCTGAGATTTACCTGAATGTCAGCTCTCAACCTCATGGCTGTCAGCAGAAGACAGGAGACTCCCAGGTATGTGCTGATGGTTAGTTTATTAGTCTCAGTGATGGCAACAGGCAGAGCTTCATTACTTTGGTACTGGATTCCTGACCTTCAGTTCCCGTGGAGCAGTGAAAAGAGGGCCGGCTGATACATGACCAGGGCTGCCTCACCGCAGAGAAGCCCAGAGCTGTAAGGAAAGTAAGCGCTCCTGAACAGGGCTTCAGTGGACGCTGTCATCTTATTATACTGAGTAGTAAGCATGCCTGCCCTCTGCTCTGGGCGGAGCCATTATCTCTATTTCCCAAGGCTGAAAGCAAAAATGTTATTTCCTATTTAGGGAGCCACTAGTTCTACCGTCCAAGGCACTTGGCTAGAAAAACATCCTTGCTAATATAATTCAGAAAAAGAGGCAGCCAGTGCCTCACTTGCAAGATGTGTGAATCATGGGAGACATAGGGGAAAATTTTCTCCAAAAAATGATCTGAGCAGGAGGGAAGCATTTTATATCTAAAAATAAAAGAAGTCATCAAGAAAAAGTTGGTGGGTGTTAACTAGGTAATAATTTGAGACATACACATGTCAAACAACAGGCAAACAACATCTCAAATAATAGGCAAATGTTAAATTGGAAAACAATATAAAATAATTATAAACACTGTAAAATAAATTTTAATATTGTATATTAATGTACATGCAAGACCATATGTAATAAATCAATGGACAAATTGCAAAAAATGCTATAGGAATAAATGGATACTTTAAAAAATAATCAGTGACTATTTGAAAAGAAACTTCAACCCTTTTAGTTATTAAATCAATAAGCCAACCATACCACAATCAGTTCTTGTCCTATGGATATATATGGCTAAAAGTCATGTAAATTGATAGAATATTTCTTTGGGACATTCATTAAATATGTATGAAGAATTTCAAATTATTTATACCTTTGTTTTTTTATTTTTTATTTTTTTAAATTTTTAAACATCTTTATTGGAGTATAATTGCTTTACAATGGTGTGTTAGTTTCTGCTACATAACAAAGTGAATTGGCTATATGTATACATATATCCCCATATGCCCTTCCTCTTGCGTCTCCCTCCCACCCTCCCTATCCCACCCCTCTAGGTGGTCACAAAGCACCGAGCTGATCTCCCTGTGCTATGCGGCTGCTTCCCACTAGCTATCGATTTTACATTTGGTAGTATATATATGTCCATGCCACTCTCTCACTTCGTCCCAGCTTCCCCTTCCCCTTCCCCGTGTCCTCAAGTCCATTCTCCACGTGAGTCTTTATTCCTGTCCTGCCCGTAGGTTCGTCAGAACCTTTTTTTTTTTAGATTCCATATGTATGTGTTAGCATATGGTAGTTATTTTTCTCTTTCTGACTTACTTCATTCTGTATGACTGACTCTAGGTCCATCCACCTCACTACAAATAACTCCATTTCTTTTTATGGCTGAGTAATATTCCATTGTATATATGTGCCACATCTTCTTTATCCATTCATCTGTAAATGGACACTTAAGTTGCTTCCATAACCTGGCTATCATAAATAGAGCTGCTCAAAATATTTATACCTTTGATCTTATAATTCTACTTTCAGGAATTTGTCCAGCTCTGTTATAAGAAATCTTTATATATGTGGATCCATAATAAGTGAATTTAAAGAGGTTGGTATTTCAATTGGTATCAATCCAGGTAGGAAATAATATAATTGTTTTAAAATAATAGACAAATAAAAGGATACCTCAGCCATCAAAAGATATTTATATAAGAAATATGAAATGAGAAGAAAAAATATCCTCAGTATATTTTCTTTTTTCAAATTAATTTTTTTATACAGCAGGTTCTTATTAGTTATCTATTTTATCCACATCAGTGTATACATGTCAATCCCAATCGCCCAATTCATCCCACCCCCACCCCCACCCCCCCACAGCTTTCCCCCCTTGGTGTCCATATGTTTGTTCTCTACATCTGTGTCTCTGTCTCTGCCTTATAAACCAGTTCATCTGTACCATTTTTCTAGATTCCACATATATGCGTTAACATACAATATTTGTTTTTCTCCTCTGTACGACAGTCTCTAGGTCCATCCACTTCTGTACAAATGACCCAGTTTCATTCCTTTTTATGGCTGAGTAATATTCCATTGTGTATATGTACCACATCTTCTTTATCCATTCATCTGTCGATGGGCATTTAGGTTGCTTCCATGTCCTGGCTATTGTAAATAGAGCTGCAGTGAACATTGTGGTACATGATTCTTTTTGAATTATGGTTGTCTCAGGGTATATGCCCAGTATTGGGATTGCTGGGTCGTATGGTAGTTCTATTTTCAGTTTTTTAAGGAACGTCCATACTGTTCTCCATAGTGGCTGTATCAATTTACATTCCCACCAACAGTGCAAGAGGGTTCCCTTTTTCTCCACACCCTCTCCAGCATTTATTGTTTGTAGATTTTTTGATGATGGCCATTCTGACTGGTGTGAGATGATACCTCACTGAAGTTTTGATTTGCAATTCTTTAATGATTAGTGATGTTGAGCAACTTTTCATGTGACTCTTGGCCATCTGTATGTCTTCTTTGGAGAAATGTCTATTTAGGTCTTCTGCCCATTTTTTGATTGGGTTGTTAGCTTTTTTAATATAGAGCTGCATGAGCTCCTTATATATTTTGGAGATTAATCCTTTGTCAGTTGCTTCATTTGCAAATATTTTCTCCCATTCTGAGGGCTGTCTTTTTGTCTTGTTTATAGTTTCTTTTGCTGTGCAAAATCCTTTAAGTTTCATTAGGTCCCATTTGTTTATTTTTGTTTTTATTTCCATTACTCTAGGAGGTGGGTCAAAAAAGATCTTGCCATGATTTATGTCATAGAGTGTTCTTCCTATGTTTTCCTCTAAGAGTTTTATAATGTCTGGTCTTACATTTAGGTCTTTAATCCATTTTGAGTTTATTTTTGTGTATGGTGTTAGGTAGTGTCCTAATTTCATTCTTTTACATGTAGCTGTCCAGTTTTCCCAGCACCACTTATTGAAGAGACTGTCTTTTCTCCATTGTATATCCTTGCCTCCTTTGTATAGATTAGTTGACCATAGGTGTGTGGGTTTATCTCTGGGCTTTCTATCCTCTTCCATTGATCTATATTTCTGTTTTTGTGCCAGTACCATATTGTCTTGATTACTGTAGCTTTGTAGTATAGTCTGAAGTCAGGGAGTCTGATTCCTCCAGCTCCGTTTTTTTCCCTCAATACTGCTTTGACTATTCGGGGACTTTTGTGTCTCCATACGTATTTTAAGATTTTTGTTCTAGTTCTGTAAAAAATGCCATTGGTAATTTGATAGGGATTGCAGTGAATCTGTAGATTGCTTTGGGTAGTATAGTCATTTTCACAATATTGATTTTTCCAGTCCAAGAACATGGTATATCTCTCCATCTGTTTGTATCATCTTTAATTTCTTTCATCAGTGTCTTATAGTTTTCTGCATACAGGTCTTTTGTGTTCCTAAGTAGGTTTATTCCTAGGTATTTTATTCTTTTTGTTGCAATGGTAAATGGGAGTGTTTCCTTAAATTCCCTTTCAGATTTTTCATCATTAGTGTAGAGGAATGCAAGAGATTTCTGTGTATTAATTTTGTATCCTGTTACTTTACCAAATTCATTGATTAGCTCTAGTAGTTTACTGGTGGAATCTTTAGCATTATCTATGTACAGCATGGTGTCATCTGCAAACTGACAGTTTTATTTCTTCTTTTCCAATGTATTACTTTTATTTCTTTTTCTTCTCTGATTGCTGTGGCTAGGACTTCCAAAACTATGTTGAATAATAGTGGCGAGAGTGGACATCCTTGTCTTGTTCCTGATCTTAGAGGAAATGCTTTCAGTTTTTCACCATTGAGAAAGCTGTTTGCTGTGGGTTTGTCATATATGGCCTTTATTATATTGAGGTAGGTTCCCTCTATGCCCACTTTCTGGAGAGTTTTTATCATAAATGGGTGTTGAATTTTGTCAAAAGCTTTTTCTGCATCTATTGAGATGATCATATGGTTTTTATTCTTTAGTTTGTTAATATGGTGTATCACATTGATTAATTTGCATATATTGAAGAATCCTGGCTTCCCTGGGATAAATCCTACTTGATCATGGTGTATGATCCTTTTAATGTGCTGTTGGATTCTGTTTGCTAGTATTTTGTTGAGGATTTTTGCACCTATATTCATCAGTGATATTGGTCAGTAATTTTCTTTTTCTGTAGTATCTTTGTCTGGTTTTGGTGTCAGGGTGATGGTGGCCTCGTAGAATGAGTTTGAGAGTGTTCCTCCCTCTGCAATTTTTTGGAAGAGTTTGAGAAGGATGGGTGTTAGCTCTTCTCTAAATGTTTGATGGAATTCACCTGTGAAGCCATCTGGTCCTGGACTTTTGTTTGTTGGAAGATTTTTAATCACAGTTTCAATTTCATTACTTGTGATTGGCCTGTTCATATTTTCTATTTCTTCCTGGTTCAGCCTTGGAAGGTTATACCTTTCTACGAATTTGTCCATTTCTTCCAAGGTGTCCATTTTATTGGCATCAAGCTGCTTTAGTAGTCTCTTATGATGTTTTGTATTTCTGCGGTGTCCTTCGTAACTTTTCCTTTTTCATCTCTAATTTTATTGATTTGAGTCCTCTCCCTCTTTTTCTTGATGAGTCTGGCTAAAGGTTTATCAATTTTGTTTATCTTCTCAAAGAATCAGCTTTTAGTTTTATCGATCTTTGCTATTGTTTTCTTTGTTTCTATTTCATTTATTTCTGCTCTGATCTTTATGGTTTCTTTCCTTCTACTAACTTTGGGTCTTGTTTGTTCTTCTTTCTCTAGTTCCTAAAGGTGTAAGGTTAGATTGTTTATTTGAGATTTTTCTTATTTCTTGAGGTAGGATTGTATTGCTATAAACTTTCCTCTTAGAACTGGTTTTGCTGCATCCCATAGGTTTTGGATCATCGTGTTTTCATTGTCATTTTTCTCTAGGTATTTTTTGATTTCCTCTATGATTTCTTCAGTGATCTCTTGGTTATTTAATAACGTATTGTTTAGCCGGCATGTGTTTGTGTTTTTTATGCTTTTCCCCCTGTAATTGATTTCTAATCTCCTAGCATTGTGGTCGGAAAAGATGCTTAATATGATTTCAATTTTCTTAAATTTACCGAGGTTTGATTTGTGACCCAAGATGCGATCTATCCTGGAGAATGTTCCGGGTGCACTTGAGAAGAAAATGTAATCTGCTGTTTTCAGATGGAATGTCCTATACATATCAATTAAATCTATCTGGTCTATGTGTCATTTAAAGCTTGTGTTTCCTTATTAATTTTCTGTCTGGATGATCTGTCCATTGGTGTAAGTGAGGTGTTAAAGTCCCCCACTATTATTGCATTAGAGGAAATTACTGTCCATTTCGTCTTTTACAGCTGTTAGCATTTGCCTTATGTATTGAGGTGCTCCTATGTTGGGTTTATATATATTTATAATTGTTATATCTTCTTCTTGTTTTGATCCCTTGATCATTATGTAGTGTCCTTCCTTGTCTCTTGTAACATTCTTTATTTTAAAGTCTATTTTATCTGTAATGAGTATTGCTACTCCAGCTTTCTTTTGATTTCCATTTGCATGGAATATCATTTTCCATCCCCTCACCTTCAGTCTGTATGTGTCCCTAGGTCTGAAGTGGTCTCTTGTAGACAGCATATATATGGGTCTTGTTTTTGTATCTATTCAGTGAGCCTGTGTCTTTTGGTTGGAGCATTTAATCCAGTCACACTTAAGGTAATTATTGATCTGTATGTTCCTATTACCATTTTCTTAATTGTTTTGGGTTTATTTTTGTAGGTCCTTTTCTTCTCTTGTGTTTCCCACTTAGAGAAATTCCTTTAGCATTTGTTGTAGAGCTGGTTTGGTGGTGCAGGATTCTCTTACCTTTTGCTTGTCTGTAAAGCTTTTGATTTCTCCATCAAATCTGAATGAGATCCTTGCCGGGTAGAGTAATCTTGGTTGTAGGTTCTTCCCTTTCATCACTTTAAATACATCCTGCCACCCCCTTCTGGCTTGTAGAGTTTCTGCTGAGAAATCAGCTGTTAACCTTATGGGAGTTCCCTTGATGTTATTTGTTGTTTTTCCCTTGTTGCTTTTAATAATTTTTCTTTGTCTTTAATTTTTGTCAACTTGATTACTATGTGTCTCAGCATGTTTCTCCTTGGGTTTATCCTGCCTGGGACTCTCTGTGCTTCCTTTACTTATGTGGCTATTTCCTTTCCCATGTTAGGGAAGTTTTCGACCATAATCTCTTCAAATATTTTCTCAGGTCCTTTCTCTCTTCTCCTTCTGGACCCCTATAATGTGAATGTTGTTGCGTTTAATGTTGTCCCAGAGCTCTTTTATGCTGTCTTCATTTCTTTTCAATCTTTTGTCTTTATTCTGTTCCATGGCAGTGAATTCCACCATTCTGTCTTCCAGGTCACTTATCCATTCTTCTGCCTCAGTTATGCTGCTATTGATTCCTTCTAGTGTAGTTTTCATTTCAGTTATTGTGTTGTTCATCTCTGTTTGTTCTTCAATTCTTTTAGGTGTTTGTTCTTTAATTCTTCTAGGTCTTTGTTAAACATGTCTTTCATCTTCTCGATCTTTGTCTGCATTCTTTTCCCGAGGTCCAGGATCATCTTCACTATCATTATTCTGAATTCTTTTTCTGGAAGGTTGCCTATCTCCACTTCATTTAGTTGCTTTTCTGGGGTTTTATCTTTTTCCTTCATCTGGTACAAAGTTCTCTGCCTTTTCATCTTGTCTATCTTTCTGTGAATGTGGTTTTCATTCCACAGGCTGCAGGGTTGTAGTTCTTCTTGCTTCTGCTGTCTGCCCTCTGGTGGATGAGGCTACCTAAGAGGCTTGTGTAAGCTTCCTGATGGGAGGGACTGGTGGTGGGTAGAGCTGGCTGTTGCCCTGGTAGGCAGAACTCAGTAAAACTTTAATCTGCTTGTCTGCTGATGAGTGAGGCTTGGTTCTCCAATATATATAGTATATATATGCAACAAATCAAATGCAACCTAATCCTTACACCTTATACTTTATACAAAAATTAAGTCTAAATGGTTCATAGGTTTAAATGTAAAACGCAGGAGAAAATCTTGAGGACATAGGGCTTGGTGAGATGTTCTTAGACTTGACACCAAAAGCATGAGGCATAAAAAAAAAAACAAAAAATGATAAATTGGAGATCATCAAAATTAAACCATTTGCCCTGCTAGTTGAGTTTTACATTTTTCTTTTTACCTGCCACAATGAATTACTAAGTCATTTGAGGATAAATTTTATGTCTGTTTATATTAAGTTTGTCTATTATTGGTGCCAGAAAATGATTAATTATGATTGAATAGGCAAGTGCTTCTGTATATTACAATATTTAGCTATGTTCAGGAATTAATGTTTATTGAATATTTATAGTGCACTGTGCTAAATCTACACTGTGGAAAGTCTCTAGTGCTCAGCAGGCATGTAATAAGTGATCATAATATATTCACCAACCAAAAGAATAAATAATCAGAGGGAAAGAAGGGAGGTTAGTACACTTTCCAAAAAGTAAACAGTATTTGGAGAGACAATATTTACCTATATAGAAAAAATATGCAAAGGAGTCAAACTATAGAGTATTAGAGAAAAAAAGGTGTGTGGCTCAAGACAGGATACAGCAGGAGCTTAGGAGGAAGAAGACAAAGGACACATCAAGAGACTAGAAAAAGGACACTGGGTCCTTGGAGACTAACTCTGGTCACTCTTTTTACACAGAAGGTGACAATCATTTTCTATCAAAAAGGAGTCAGTAAAACAAAGTCTAAAATTGAAAGTATGGACATAATATGGAATCAATAAAATAACGATTTAAACTATATTTTTAAAAACCTTACAGGACGAAAATCCCATGAACAACTCCCTGCTTCTTGCTTGCTTGTTTAGTTTTATTTTTCTGAAAGGGAAAATACTCCTTCCTCTTTCTAAACTCTGTGCCTACCATTCTTTCTGCTTCTGTTCGCTTTCCCTGGAAAGATAAAACTTCATGACAGAAGGAAGCGCATCTAGAATGTCAGGGCAAAGACCTCTGACAATCCAGTCCTCCATAAAGAAAAGAGAGTACTAGAAAAAATTGTCAAAATACACTTATTCAGAGCACAGGAAATTAACCCAAAGCTTGTAAAAACCCAAAAGTGTTTATCAAGAAAGAATGGATGCATCACGGTAGAGACAGCAAGGTTTGTGGGGTTTAACCTTGCCCTATATGCCCAACGCCAAGGCAGGCATGAATATCAACAGCCTTTTAACTATGGTAGGTGTGAAAACAGTCTGGTGGACACCTGAGAGGGCGAGTGGCTTAGAGCTCCTCCAGGAGATCTCCCCTCCCCAGAGAATTTTAATAGTTTGAGTTGCCTGGCAGCTCCCTGAAAAGCTCCATCCTCAGGGATTCCCTTTGTTAGACTCACCAGAGCTTGTTCCTTTGGAAGAGCCCTATTCCCACGGCATTTATCAAATAGAATCTATGGCGATGTTTTAACACTGCAGCCACCTGAAGTGATGTTAGCCCCAACGGGCACTAGCAAAAGACTGTCCCCAAAACTTAAGAGGAGACTCTGGGAAGTGACATATCCATAGGGGGCTTTGAAAGCTCCAAAACAGTGCTTGGAACCCAGGGGCATGTACAGGCCATGCACAGGACTTGAAAGGGCTGAGCACTAAGGTGTCAGGTCGGCTGACCCGCAGGCTCTGTGCAAAAGCAGCGCGCGAAGGCTGTAACCTCCAGAAGGACACAGGCGTGCCACGACACACACGGACCCCTCAGCCCAAAGCCTTTAAGGAAATCTCTGTCCAGCCATTAGCTGGTCGGTAAACTAAGCAAGCTGAGACTCCAGAGGCTGCTCCTAACACAAAACCCAGGCTTCACGGAATTGTGCAGAGAAACGACTAAACAAACAAATGCAACAACATTACAGCAAATAGCAACAACAAACACTGGGAAGGGAGCAACCAATTTCCATAGTTGCCACATTATACAACATAAAATGTACAATTGTCAACAACAACAAAATTAAGACATGCAAAAACACAGGAAAGTACGTCCAATACACAGGAAGAAAAACAGGCAAAATTGCCGAAGTAAGCCCGGCCGCTGGGGTGAGGAGACAAAGATCAACCCTTCCTAAAATGTACAAAGATTTAAATAAAACCCTGTCTAAAGAATTTTTAAAAGTATGATGGTAGTATTTTATTAAACAGAGAATATCAGCAAAGAGGAATTATAATAAAGACCAAATAGGTATTTCGGATTTAAAATAAAAATTTTCCTAGAGTGATTTTACTTGCAGAAAAAAGAATCAGTGAACTTGAAAACAGGACAACTGAGATTTTCCAGTTCGAGCAACAGAAAGGGGAAAGGATAAAGAAAAAAAGAACAGAAACTCAGCCACGTGTATGACAATAGCAAGGATAACGTAACAGGAGAACTGAGGAATAGGTAGAGAGAAAAAGACAGGAAATACACTTGCAGAAATAATGGCCCAAACATCCAAAATTTCATTAAAAATTTTAATTAAAAACATTAATCTATAGATTTAAGAAGCTTAAATGAGAAGAGATCCACACCCAGACATTATTGTCAAACAATCAAAAGTCAGAGGCAAGAGAGAGGTGATTCATCATGTACAAGAAATTCTAAATAAGATAAAAAGCTCAATTCACATCAGAAACCTTAGAGTTCCAGAAATCAGGGAGATAACATTTGCAAAACGAAGAAAGCGAAAGACTGTCAACCAAGAAGTCTTTATTCAGCAAAACTATTCTTCAAAAATTAAGAAAAACTTAAGATTTCCCAGATAATCAAAAACAGTAAATGTATTGCTAGCAGATCTACCCTGTAAGAAGAACTAAAGGAATCATTCAGGCTGAAAAGAAAGGGCTCTAGGGTGGTAACTTCCATCCACACAAGGAAATCAAGAGCTCTGATAAGGTGGTACACAGGGGAAGAGAAAAAATAGTGTGTACGAATTTTTGTTTGTAACTCTTTTCTTCTACTAACTGATTTAAAAGGCTGCTGCATAAAAGTAATTGAAAAACTGTATTGATCTTTTAATGTACCAAGCTGCAATAAATATGACAGTAACAGCACAAAGGAGGGGAGAAAGAAAGGGGCTATATTGGAGCATATTTTTTTGTATACTATTGAAATTAATTTAGTACTAATCCAAGCTGTATTGTTTCAAGTTAAGATATTAATTTAATCCCCAGAGTACCTACTAAGAAAATGATAAACACATAATAAGAAAAACCACAGGGAATTTAAAATAAATTTTAAATGGAGGAATGAGACCATGTAAAGTATAATTTCTGAACCCAGTGGAATGAAATTAAAAGTCGATAATGGAAGAAAAGCTGGAAAATGTATTATTATTTGAAAATTAAACCCACTTCTAAATAAAAAATGGGGTAAAGAAGACACAGAAAAGAGGTAAGAGAGCACTGTGATATGAATGAAAAAAACACAACATACCAAAACCTATTGATGCAATTAAAAGAGAGTTCAAAAATTTATAGCAATAAATGCCTATATTAAAACCAGAAAGGTCTAAGAAGAATATAAATAAAGATTAGAGCAGAAATAAATACAATAGATAAAGAAAAACAATATAGAAAATCGACAAATCCCAAACTTGGTCCTTTGGAAAGATCAACAAAATTGAAAACCCTTTAGCTAGATTGACCAAAAATAAGAGAGAAGAATCAAATTACTAAAATCAAGAATGAAGGAGCATCTTTAATGCATAAATAAATGCATTCATGTGGATTTATCCTAGAAGACAAGGTTGCTTTAATGTTAAAAAAAATTAAGGCAATACACCATATCGGTAGAATAAAGAACCAAAAAAATCACAATCATATCAATCAGATGCAGAAAAAACACTGGCCTAATCAAAACATCTTTCAAAATAAGAACACTCAACAAACTAAAAAAGAGAAGGGAGTTTCTTAATCTGACAATAGACATTTAAAAACACCCACAGCTAACATCATTGTTCATGCTGAAAAATTTAATTATTTCCCTTTAAGATCAGGAAAAAGACAGGGATATCTGCACTTCTGTTCAAAATTTTTGTGGAGGATTTAGCAAAGACAAATAGAAAAGGAAAAAAAAAAAAAAAGTCATCCAGATTTGAAAGAAAAAAGAATAAAGCTATCCTTACTCACAGATGTTGTGATCTTGTAGAACACAAGAAATTCCTGAGGAACCCACAACAAAACCCCCAAACTCTTAGAACTAATAAACAAGTTCAGAAAGGTTTCAGGATACAAGGCCAACATAAAAAATCAAATTTATTTGTAAACACTAGTAATGAAAAATCGAAAGTGAGATCAAGAAAACAACTTTAGTTAAATCAGAGCAATAAAATAGTCAGGAATATATTTTTAAGAAAGAGTCGCAAGATTTGTATACAGAAAACAGCAAAACATTGCTGCAAGAAAGTAAAGAAGACCAGAAAGTAAAAAACAACCCAAATGTCCATCAGTTGATGACTAGATAAACCAAATATGTTATCCATGTAACAGAATGTTACTTGACAATAAAAAGAAGTGAAGTACTGATCCTGTCACAACATGGGTGAACCTTAGAAACAGCATTATAACTGAAAGAAGACAGCCAAAAGGAGCACATATGGTCTGTTTATAAGTTGGTTAGTAGTGTCGGAGACTGGGGAAATGGGTCATTTAGTAGGGAGTATTAATGGGTCTGGAGTTTCTTTCTGTGGTGATGAAAATATTTTGGAATTAGGCAGTGGTGATGGTTACACTACTCTGAAAAGACTAAAAAAACCCGCTGTATTGGACATTTCAGGAGGGTGAATTTTGTATTATTTGAATTATACCCAATAAACCTGTTGTTTAAAAAAAGACCTTCATAATACTTAAAAGTAAATACATGTGTGAAATCAAGCTAACAATTGGTCAACTAATATAAATTTACATAATTCTTAAAATGTCACCTATTTTATTAGTAATACTGTTTATTGCTTGTCACTAGAAAGTTTGCACACTAACATTTATGTGGTAGCAAGTATGAGTTAGATTGCTGTATTTATAATAAACAGAGACAATGAAAAAGTTATAAAAATGTTCTGTACAGTTTACAGCAAAATAAAAATAAGTAATACAACTGGATATAGCTGTTAAGTTTATCACAAAGCTCATAAAATAAGTTCCGTATACTCTTGTATCTGTCTTTGAATGGTCTGTTTATGCTGGATTCACACATGAAAGAAATGCTCATCTAAGACTAAAGTCTATGACAACAGAACTGATTGCTTCCAAAATTTGATGTATGTTTGGAATTAAAGATGTAATATTGAAAGTTTATGTCAAAACCTTTTCCAGATCTTATATTGAAATTATCTCTGATAATACTAAATAGAACTTTCTGTTATTTAGATTTATTTTTGGAAAAATTCATTGATTTTTTTTAAACATAAATTTAGACAATATATTCCATTTACACTGCCAAGTTAAGTTATAGGAAACTTTAAAATTTTATTTTATGTATCTTTATACATGACTGTAAAAACAACAAAATTTTAGGTACATGTTAGGTGTTTTTCATAATTTTGCTTTTTGCGAGAGAGTTTCTTGTGAGTGAAGGAAAAATAGTTTAAAACAGTAACTTCTGGCTTCTTATTGCCCTTTTTTGCCATCTTCAATATATTTGTTTTATCCATTTTGAATGAATTCATCTCTGTATTTAATAAAAGGGCTATTTCTAGCAGTATTTTTATTTGCTTGGTTTTTTTTTTTTAAGTTTTTTTTGATGTGGACCATTTTTAAACACTTTATTGAATTTGTTACAATCTGTTTTATGTTTTTGGTTTTTTGGCTGTGAGGCCTGTGGGATCTTAGCTCCCTGACCAGGGATCAAACCTGTACCGCCAGAATTGGAAGGCGAAGTCTTAACCAGTGGACCACCAGGGAAGTCCCTGCTTGTTTGTTTATCAGTGTCTTTTACAGAAGGAATAGAACAGGATTTTTTCCTGACCTAATTACTGAAAATAGTTGAGAAGTTTATGAGCAATTGATAAAATGATCTCGTAGACACTGCCAATCAATAATAGCTCCTCATATTAATAACTGGAAAGCTCATAGCAAAATCAGTGGAATGGGAAAATGAGTGTATACACTTATGCAAAGAAAGGAAAAAAATCTTTGGGGTCTTTGACAGTATAACATAATTGACTAGGCCTATGATTAGAAATGCATAATACAATAATAAAAATAAGTAGAATATAGACACAGTTTTTAGAAAAAAATTTAAAACTTCAGTGTTGGGAAAGAAGCAGCATAGAGAATTAAGCTTTTTATTTACATGTGACAGATACATGTTTTCTTATAATAACACTAAAAACATCTCAACTCTTCATGTCATCACAATATAAAAAATGGCTTTCTACTTTCATTATGCATAAATTTAGGAATCAAAATAGGTTTGACTAGGTCAGGCTGAAGAAAATGTGTTCTACATTTGGAGGTCTTACATATTAATATTTCAGATAGGTAGAAAATTAGAAGATATTAATTATTAAACTATCTCCATTAGAAAAGACATGAACTGAATCTAAATTATAAAAATTAAACTAAAAGAAGCAATAATCTTACACATACACGTAATGACTCATACCCACAGAATTAAACAGTGATTCTCCAAATCTTTCACTTAAATGTTGCCATAAGAACATTAGGAATTCCAAAAATTTAGATTTGAACATACCATCTGCTGAAAATATTAATGTCTGAACAAGTACAGCTGTGAGCTCAATTAGCTACACAGTCATTCAAACGAAGCATGCTTAAAAAAAGTAACCCTTTTAAAAATAAAAGCTAACATATTTAATTCATACAAATGTTCTCTGGCGTGGATGCCCTATTCTCACAGAAGGGGATAGCTGAAAAATGCCTGAATCCACACATGCAGATTGCAGATACCACCTCAGAACTGCTTTCTCTGGCTATTTTCCCAAGAATCTTGAAATCCACAGCACTCTGCCCAGAAGCTGCATGGAGACGTATTTCATCAAAATATTGCTCTGCACGGAAACAAGTAACATCTGTAAAATTAGTAAGGCAGAGCAAACTTCTTGATTCTGTAGACTTTTAAGATGTTCTATTTCCTTATAAACCTTTTAGATCTTGTAAATTCTCTGGTAATATGAAACATTTAGCAAAGCTTGTTAATGTCAGTTACTTTCAGCTGTTTCCGAGACATGGGGTTGATGAGGTTGAGTCCATGAGTTTGAAATATATCTGAGTGTGTCATTCAATCAAAGCAATCTCAAAGAATGTACACACTTGTTTGAGGTGCTATCATTTCATTAAATATTTGTTTCCCTTGATAAAAGGCATTTATTGAGCTTGATATATTAAAAAAAAGTGTTGCTGAGAATTCCATCTTTGTAGTTTTTATATTTATAATTGAATCATACTTGAGTGATGTTTTGATAACGTCTATTCTCAATGAGGTGAAGAAATTATTTCTTCTTGCTCACACTTGTGGAAATTTTATAATGCAGAGGAGTTACAGATAACAGCGCTTCATAAGCAACTTTTATAAACTGTATGTAGGGGAAACTATTCATGTGAAAGGACTTATATTGGACAAAGTGATATGAAGGATCCCACATCCTTATTCTGACATTCATTATTAATTTTTAATTTGCATATAGTATGTATTAAATTACTATTAGACCCCAAGCATTGTTCTTACACAGAGGATACATTGATGGATACGAAACAGCTCCAGCAGTCATGCACTCATAGTCTCTGTGGATACTGATAAATAGACAATTATAAGTATATTCTACAATCTTCTGAGACATTACAGAATTTATCCTGGAAATACAAAAGCAGGGCATGTAAAGGAGCTTCTGGCTGGAGTTTCAAGGTAGACAAAAGTCAGAAGAGCCTCTTCACTATATGAAATAGCAGAAGTAGTTCTAAAGGACAAGGAAGAGTAATACAGGTACAGGGGAGGGCATCCAGGTAAAGAAGATGTGAAAACGCCGTGTAAAACAGATATGACACGGCCAGTAGTTCCGTATAGTTTCGTATGATTAAAATACACACTGTAGAGGGGAAGCGGTGAGAAGGCAGACAGGAGCCAGGTCATCCATTTTTCTCTGTGTCATGTTAACTGATTGAAATTTACAATAAAGGTGTGGGAAGTTCCTGAAAACTATCGAATAGGGGGGGTGACACAGTCAGATCTTTGTTTCTGAAAGGTCCCTGTGGCTGCATCCTGGTGGGTTTTTAGGACAGGTCAAAACTTTGAGCCCAGAGACCAAACAGGAAGGAGATGAGTATTCTCAGCAGGAGATGATAGTAGCCTGAACGTGGTGACGTATAGGAATTATGACAGGTGATGCTTCTCTCAGATCCCATCACGTTCCTTTGAACGTTTCCAGGGGCCCATCTCCTCACTTCTGCGTGCTTCTGTTCCTAAAGCTCACTCCTAAAATAATTCTGTGCCAACCAAGCAGTGTGCACTAGTTGCACACTCACCAGTTTGGAAGTATGAAAGTCCACCTCCCTGGCCTCCTGGACAAATCAGTTCCCTGAGGACTTGAGCTAAAGCTGGGATTTGACTGTAATCGCATGTTTGTTTGTCTTTTTCCCTTGACCTGTCCTGCTTTCCTGATTTTTCCATGCATGTAGGTGTACCACTGATCCTGCACCATTTGTTGAAAAGTCTGTCCTTTTTCCATTTAACCGTCTTTGTTACATGTCAAAGATTGGTGGGTAATATTTGTATAGGTCTATTTCTGGGCGCTACATTCAACATCCATTGATCTCTGTGTCTATTATTTTACCAGTATCATGCTGCACTGGTTATTATAACCTTATATTAAATCTTGAACTTGGATAATGTGAGTCATCCAACTTTGTCCTTCTTCTGCAGTATCGTGTTGGCTTTTCTGGGCCTTTTCTTTTTGAAATAAACTGTAAATCAGTTTTTGGTTATCCATAAAACAGCTAGCTGGAGTTTCAGTTGGGGACTGCTTTGAATCTATAGATCAAGTTTAGTAAAATTGACAATTTAACAATATTGAGTCTTCCAATCCATTAACACAGAATATCTTTCAATTACTATATCCACTCTTGCTTCCTTTTGCTAATGTTTGCATGACTTCTATTTGTTCTCTCTGTTTCTTTTTCGTGTGTGTGTGTGTGTGTGTGTGTGTGTGTGTGTTTTCTCATCCTTTTTTCTGCCTCACTATAGTTTTCTTGAACAATTTGTTTGGAATTCTATTTGGATTTATCTTTAGTGTTCTTAAGTGTGTGTCTGCATAGCTTTTTTTCCTTGAGTGTGGTAGGTGATACATTGTATCTTCATAACATGTCTATTTCTGTTGTCATTTACCAGTGAAAGTGAAGCATAGCCCTCTTACTTTCCTTTACATCTGTCTATCCTTCTCCGTTTATAATTAATTGCCTTGAGAACTTCATCAACCAGTGTTAATATTTTTGCTTTGACCATTAGTCATAATTTAGAAAAGTCAAATGAGAAGCTAAGTCTACTGTCGTTAATCATACGCTGATTTTTCTGCTGTTCTTTCTTTCCTAACAGTAATTTCTTTTCTGTTTAGAAAATATCCTTCAGCCATTCTTTTGGGATAAGTGTGCTGCCCATACATTTCCTTGCTTTTACTTAATCTAAGAATGTTTGTATTTCTCCGATATCTCCACTGGATATAGGATTGTAGGCTGTTAATGCATTTCTTTCAGTGCTTGCAAAGTAATGTGTGCTACTCGCTTCTGGCCACAAAGGTTTCTGAAGTGAAACTATTATCACTGTAACTGTTTTTTTCCTCCTATAGGGAAGGCATCCTTTCTCTCTTATTACTTTCAGTTTCTTTGCCTTTAGTTTGACAATAGAAGTGTCTTGACTTTGATACAGTTTGACTGTGACATATTTTTGTCATGGATTTCCTTGACTTTATCAGTTCACTCAGATTCTTGAATTTATGTGTGTATCTTTTGCACATTTGGGCGGTTTTCAGCCATTAGTTCTTCAATACTGTTTTAACCCTGCCTTCTTTTTCCTCTCCTTTTGGAACTCCCCCGACAAAAATGTTAGATTTTTTTGGTTGTGAGCCCACACATCCCTGGGGCTCTGCTTGTTTCTTTTCAGTCAGTTTCTTTTCTCTTTCTTGTCCTGTTTTCATAGCGTCTACCATCCTGTCTTCACACCTGTTGATGACTTCTGTTGTCCACGTGTTTTCCGTCTGGCTAGCTCATCCGTTACCGGCCCCCAGGGTTGCAGAGAACATGCTTTCCGTGGAGCCGTTTTTCTTCCGTGCTCCCTGGTGTTCTGGGCTGTGATTCCTCCAGAAGCCCGTCTGGGACACAGGAGACAACAGGAAGCTCTGGGATCCCCTGCCTTTCCCTCGCTCGGGTCCTGACTTTCCAGGGTGCTGTCTGCTGTCCATGCTTCCTGTTGCTAAGAGACTTGTCACCTCCGGCCTGTCTCGTTCACCCTCTGCTTAGCCTTGTACAAACCAACAGGCTGCCTTTCTCAGTGTCCTTATGTACAAAAAGGAGGTCACGAAATGTGACTCACAGGTCTCGGTGATGGTGGCGGGAAGGAGTGGCGTCAGGGAAAGGTGTGTTGAAAAGTGACATTTCAAACGAAACGACGCTGGGGTGAGTAGAAGCGAGCCATGTGTGTCGGTGGATGAGTCCTGCCAACTGGAAACTGCCACTCGCCACCTGCCTCTACGAGGATTAAATCAGGTGTCGCTGCAGCCGCCGGCCTTCAGCACCCCCTGAAAGGAGCTCAGGGTGGAGATCAGGAATGAGGCGCTCTGGGCTCCGGGAAAAGCTGGCGGAACAGGCCTTCAGATAGGGGAAGATTTTATGAGCCCAATTCTTGTATCTCGTCGTATCTAGAAAAGCACTAAAATCATGAACGGTGACGTCTGCTCCTCGTGAGGAGCAGCCAGCCTCTGGCAACGTGTGTGCTTGACGGCACGCCCGCCCTTCACTAAAATCCTGTCTACACTGACTCCCCCCGACCGCTCTGCAGCAGCTCCTCAGAGCTCCCCGAGATGCTGTCTCCTGGGCGCTAGTCCTCATTTTGCCCTAAACAAGACAACTCACAACTCTCACGCTGTGTATTTTTTTTCAGTCGACAGAGTCCCCGGCGGGGGCGGGGGGACCACAGGGCAACAGAGACCTAGAAAAAGTCCGGAGAGGGTGGGTCGAGTGGACTTGGCTTAGAGGAACCCGGGGGGGCACAGGGGACACACAGGTGAGCCAGCGACAGGGCCGAGGCCAGGTAGGTCCCGCTGTGGTAGCGCCTGCCCGTCTCGGGGCCTCCTGAGTGTCATGTGGTTACTAAACAACTCACAGCAGGGAGTCTCCGTGTAATCTACTCCCAACTCACAGAGACGGTGTTCGCCGGAGGGATGCCCCTGCTGCCCGCTAACGGTGCCAGAGATTCCTCCCCGAAGGCGCCGGTTGGAATTCAGTGTGTTTGAGGCACCAAGCATCCCGCAGAAAACATGTTGAGACGTGAACCCCTCAGGGGAGTCCACAAGGCCAAACCGTCAATCACTGGCAGCATCATTGACCTCTGCTTCGTGGTCTGATCCCAAGCAAAAAGCAAACAAGTGAAAAAGCTGACCCATTGTTTTGGTGATCCTCCTTTCAGTTAGTTACTGGAACTAAAATCACACTTAAGTGCTATTCAAAAATAATTTGAACGCTAGTAATGCTTTACTCATTCTTCTTGCTTTTGTAACTTACTGGAGGATTTGGGGAAATCTATCTTAACTCTATATTCTTGTAATAATAATAATAATAGTACCTACTACAAAGGTTGTTATGAGGATTACGTGAGTTAATATACGTAAAGAACTTAGAATCATGCTGGACGCGTAGTAAGGGCCATCAAAGTGTCACCTGTTGTCATTCATATCCATTCATTTGAATTCACTCAGATTTTTTCCCCAATACTTCTCTTAGCTTATTGGAACTTAGGGAATAAGAAGTTTGATAAAATAGAGATGGAAATATCATAATTTTGGAGCATGCTAGGCAACAGTAAGACAAGAAGTCTTGAGAAGGTTCGAGCACTATACAAATTATTCAAATTATGCAGGCACATGCGAGGAGGAGGAGGAGAAAACTGGCCCAATTTCAAAGACAAATTGTGTCCATTTGTTTGCTTTCTAGTGGCCATTCCGGATCCAGCCATGGACTTGGGATTCTCCACTGTATCCTCTGCCCCCAGCACTAGTGTCTCCCCTGCCACGGGGACTTGGAGCTCAGGTGAGCAGAATTATTACCTGCCTTTTGTGTGTTATCTGGGTGGTTGGCTAGTCAGCCATAAGAAGGAATGAAGAAGCGATTCACACAACAGCCTAGATGAGCCTGGAACACACTCAGCTGAGTGACAGGAGCCGCAAAGGCCACATACTGTGTCATTCCACTTACAGGAAATACCAGAGGAGATTAACCCATGGAGACAGGATGCAGACTGATGGCTGTCGAGGGCTGGGGGAGGGGAAGGGGGAGACACGGCCGCTGGATCAGGGAGTTTACTGTGGAATGAGGGAAATGACTTGAACTAGACAGAGGTGGTGGTGAGGCTGGTGGCATAGCCAACGTTGTGATGACCCTCAATGTCACTGACTTGTTTCCTTTAAAATAGTTAATTTTATGTCATGTGTCTTTCACCTCAATATGTTACTTGAGAGTAGTTGGTGGTCATTTACAACACTTTCTATGGATTCCCATATACAGAGTCATAAATAATTACCATACAATAAAGTTTAGAACTTAACTGGATCATGGAGCTGAAAGTGCTCTGTATTTTCCAGGGAAAACCAACTGGAAATAAGAAATTAGATCTAGTGTTCCTGACAAAGGTGACCATGCCAATGCAATCATTTTTCAGGAGTGATATGATTTTGTTCCACATAATCATTTGTGGGAAGTGCTGCAAAGCCGATCTGCAATTCCTATTACTGCATGCTCAAAGTCAATTAGGAATGTCCGCATACCATACCCAGGGTTATTTGACTCTGATTCCTTGGTTTCACTTATTTATTGAATAAAATCGCTAATAAAATCAAGAAGAGAAGAGTGGACGTAGTTTATTTTACCCTGAATATTCTTCAGAAAGCTAGCTGTTTTCTGCTAGATAGCGAAGAGGAACCTAACCCTCCATGGGAGGGATTCTGATAGTTTCATCTTTCAGAGTGCACTTCACAAAAATAGTAATTTGAGCTCCTCTGTGCAATTCCATATCCGTATATATTTTTCATTGTTTACTTTGCAATGCCTTAATTTTGCAGAGTTTTCTTTTACATTTGCTTTTGGGAAAATTCACTTTAAATAAAGAACTTAGTTGTTCTGTAGAGAACAACTAAAATTTGACAATGTTGAAAATTTGTCAACACACATTATATATGTTACTGGATGATGCTTTGAACAAAAGGATAATGCAAGACGAGAAACAGCAGACCTAAAAAAAGAGAGAAGAAAAGTATGAAGTAGTAACAATTCTTGTTTTCCTATTTGTCAGGTATTGTTTATACAATTAGCAGTTCCCTATAAGAGCAAACTCTCCAACTAAGTGTTTTCTTGGAGAAGTAAGCAATTATGTCAGGATAAATTTGTAATGTCATTCCCTTTAATTCTGAACAAAACCTCCCTTTTAATTATTATTTTTATTAAAATCATTTAGCAGTAACACCGTTCACTAAACACCTTCTGTGTTCCAGCCATGGAGCTCAGTGGTGAAGGTACAAAGGTAAGCAAAGTAGCCACAGCCACTGCCTTTGCAGAAACTAAGGCTTGAGAGAGAGAGAGAGATGGTAAATTCAGCCAGAGCAATAAAGGTGGCCAAGCGACATGAATACATGTCAGAAAAAATTCAGCGTTTTTGGTGGAAGAGAAGAGGGAAAAAGCTTTCCATTATAGGGGACATTTAAGCTGAAACCTAAAGGACTGTTATGGGTTGAAATGTGCCCCCCCAGAATTGATAGGATAAAGTTCTAACCCCAGGACATCAGATGCAACCTTATTTGAAATAAGGTTGTTGACAATACAGTTAGTTAAGACGAGGTCATATCAGAGAATGGCAGACCCCTAATTCAGTTCGACTGGTGTCCTTACAGAAAAGGACACGCACCCAAGGAGAATGCCATGTGAAGACTGCCATTACATGGACGCGAGCCCAGGACCACCGGGCGCTGGGACTGTCCGGGAGGAGATCCTTCCTTAGAGCCCTCAGAGGAGCGTGGCCCCAGGACACCTCGATCCTGGGCTTCCCGCCTCCCAAACTGTGAGCTAATCCATCTCGGTTGTTTAAGCCACTCAGGTTGCGGTACTTTGTGACAGCAGCCTAGCAAACAAAGACTAAGAGGAGTTTCCATCTGAAACAGTTGGGAAGACTAGGAGCTGCCAGACTGAGAACTGAGAATCTTATTCTACTCGTGGTTAAACGCAGACACGACACACCTATGAGAAGAACCAAAATCAGAACGCTGACACCACCAGGTGCCGGGGAGGAGGTGGAGCGCGGGATCTCACACGTTATTGGCAGGAGCGCGCAACGGTGCTGCCACTTAGAAGACAGTTCGGCAGTTTCTTGAAAAACTCAACATATTCCTGCCATGTGATCTGGCAGTCATCCTCCTTGGTATTTCCGCAAATAAGTGGAAAACTTGTGTCTACATAAAAGTGAACTCGTGCATCCCCTTGAATTCAAATGTTCTGATTGTGGATGTTCCCTGAGTGGAGCTCACTCTACAAGAATGTGTTTCTTTGCTTCCCTCTCCACGTGCTCACGAGGGGAGCAGCTCCTGACTGATGCCTGCAAGACCCTAAAGCTGGTTGGGGTGTCTCTGACAGAAGACAGGTGGGCTCCTGTGGACAAAGGGCAAAGGTGTTTGTAGAATATTTATGGACACAACGAAAGGGGTCAGGATTGGTATCCTCTTTTGTTTATGTTTATTTTTTAATTTTTTTATTTGTATATTTCATTTATTACCTTTTATGTTCTTTCTTTAAAAACATCTTTATTGGAGTATAATTGTTTTACAATGGTGTCTTAGTTTCTGCTGTATAACAAAGTGAATCAGCTATACGTATACATCTATCCCCATATCCCCTCCCTCTTGCGTCTCCCTCCCACCCTCCCTAGCCCACCCCTCTAGGTGGTCACAAAGCACTGAGCTGATCTCCCTGTGCTATGCAGCTGTTTCCCACTAGCTATCTATTTTACGTTTGGTAGTGTAAATATGTCAGTGCCACTCTCTCACTTCATCCCAGCTTACCCTTCCCCCTCCCCGTGTCCTCAAGTCCATTCTCTACGTTTGCATCTTTATTCCTGTCCTGCCCCTAGGTTCTTCAGTACCTTTTTTTTTTTTTTTGAGATTCCATATATATGTGTTAGCTTATGGTATTTGTTTTTCTCTTTCTGACTTACTTCACTCTGTATGACAGACCTAGGTCCATCCACCTCACCACAAATAACTCAATTTCATTTCTTTTTATGGCTGAGTAATATTCCATTGTATATATGTGCCACATCCTCTTTTTCCATTCATCTGTCAATGGACCCTTAGGTTGCTTCCATGTCCTGGCTATTGTAAATAGTGCTGCAATGAACATTGTGGTACATGACTCTTTTTGAATTATGGTTTTCTCAGGGTATATGCCCAGTAGTGGGATTGCTGGGTCGTATGGTAGTTCTATTTTAAGTTTTTCAAGGAGCCTCCATACTGTTCTCCATATTGGCTGTATCAATTTACTTTCCCACCAACAGTGCAAGAGGGTTCCCTTTTCTCCACACCCTCTCCAGCATTTATTGATTGTAGATTTTTTTGATGATGGCCATTCTGACTGGTGTGAGGTGATACCTCATTGAAGTTTTGATTTGCATTTCTCTAATGATTAGTGATGTTGAGCATCCTTTCATGTGTTTGTTGGCAATCTGTATATCTTCTTTGGAGAAATATCTATTTAGGTCTTCTGCCCATTTTTGGATTGGGTTGTTTGTTTTTTTGATATTGAGCTGCATGAGCTGCTTGTAAAATTTGGAGATTAATCCTTTGTCAGTTGCTTCACTTGCAAATATTTTCTCCCATTCTGAGGGTTGTCTTTTCATCTTGTTTATGGTTTCCTTTGCTGTGCAAAAGCTTTTAAGTTTCATTAGGTCCCATTTGTTTATTTTTGTTTTTATTTCCATTTCTCTAGGAGGTGGGAGGTGGTTCAAAAAGGATCTTGCTGTGATTTATGTCATAGAGTGTTCTGCCTATGTTTTCCTCTAAGAGTTTTATAGTATCTGGCCTTACATTTAGGTTTTTCATCCATTTTGAGTTTATTTTTGTGTATGGTGTTAGGGAGTGTTCTAATTTCATTCTTTTACATGGAGCTGTCCAGTTTTCCCAGCACCACGTATTGAAGAGGCTGTCTTTTCTCCAGTGTATAGTCTTGCCTCCTTTATCAAAGATAAGGTGACCATATGTGCATGGGTTTATCTCTGGGCTTTCTATCCTGTTCCATTGATCTATATTTCTGTTTTTGTGCCAGTACAGTACTGTCTTGATTACTGTAGCTTTGTAGTATAGTCTGAAGTCCGGGAGCCTGGTTCCTCCAGCTCCATTTTTCTTTCTCAAGATTGCTTTGGCTTTTTGGGGTCTTTTGTGTTTCCATACAAATTGTGAAGTGTTTTGTTCTAGTTCTGTGAAAAATGCCATTGGTAGTTTGATAGGGATTGCATTGAATCTGTAGATTGCTTTGGGTAGTATAGTCATTTTCACAATGTTGATTCTTCCAATCCAAGAACATGGTATATCTCTCCATCTGTTTGTATCATCTTTAATTTCTTTCATCAGTGTCTTATAGTTTTCTGCATAAAGGTCTTTTGTCTCCTTAGGTGGGTTTATTCCTAGGTATTTTATTCTTTTTTTGCAATGGTAAATGGGATGTTTCCTTAATTTCTCTTTCAGATTTTTGATCATTAGTGTATAGGAATGCAAGAGATTTCTGTGCATTAATTTTGTATCCTGCTACATTAGCAAATTCATTGATTAGCTCTAGTAGTTTTCTGGTAGCATCTTTAGGATTCTCTATATATAGTATCATGTCATCTGCAAACAGTGACAGTTTTACTTCTTCTTTTCCAATTTTGATTCCTTTTATTTCTTTTTCTACTCTGGTTGCTGTGGCTAAAACTTCCAAACCTATGTTGAATAGTAGTGGCGAGAGTGGACAACCTTGTCTTGTTCCTGATCTTAGAGGAAGTGGTTTCAGCTTTTCACCATTGAGAACAATGTTGGCTATGGGTTTGTCATATATGGCCTTTATTATGTTGAGGTAAGTTCCCTCTATGCCTTCTTTCTGGAGGGTTTTTATCATAAATGGGTGTCAAATTTTGTCAAAAGCTTTTTCTGAATCTGTTGAGATGATCGTATGGTTTTTATGCTTCAGTTTGTTAATATGATGTATCACATTGATTGATTTGCGTATATTGAAGAATCTTTGCATTCCTGGGATAAACCCCACTTGATCATGGTGTATGATCCTTTTAATGTGCTGTTGGATTCTGTTTGCTAGTATTTTGTTCAGGTATCCTCTTAAGAGAACATTCCCAGAAAGACTTTCTTGAGAGAAGTGATCCCCAAAAAGAGAATAATCGCAAAAGACAATATCTCATACATTTCAATTTGCAAAGGGAAACCTATGGGACATAAAGCAGATCAACAGTTGACAAGGTTCAGGAGTAGCAGAGGGGTTGACACTGGGGACTTACAGGTGAGAGTGAACTGTTCTGTATTTTGAACTTGGTGGTGGTTCCCAATCATACTCATTATTTGGAACTTACAAAACTACACTCTGAAAAGTTTGATTTTTCTTGTAATGTCCAAAATTTGCCTCAATTTATCTTAAAAATTTTTTAAAAGAGAATATTCTTGAGGTCATGATCCCCTTAAAATATATTCATAATTTCACTTTTAGCTAATATGTAGGTAACTTTCAAAAATTCACATTTTGCTATTCTTGTTCATATATTCCTCCAAGACATAGTAATCTATTTATTTTATATTGTATTTTTTGCTGCAATATATTTACATAAGCATTTAAATCTATGTAGTTGTACATCAACTAATTATATTTCTTTTTACCTTTATGTAAACATAGATATATGTATAGAATAAAGTTCATCAAAAATGAATTGTGCTTATTTTTTTGTGGTGGTGAGACTTAATATGATATCTATTTGAATTTTTTGTATTCTTTTTAATTGCTTTAATTACTTATGATGAACATGTGTTAATTTTTCAGCAGAGCTTTTTCTGAAACTAAAAAATGAGAGAAGGTAAAGATGTGCATTCAACAACTAGAATAATGTACATATCAGAGTTGTTTTAAAATTATTTCTATGATCACTCATGCTCATGGCACTGTAATTACCTGAAAGACAACTGTGGTCTTTTATGACATAAAGTGATGAGCTTCTTCTCAGGTACAAATGACCAGCAAATGATGCCCACTCAGACCAGTCCTCTCGGTATAGATTCAGCTCATAATGGGCCATTGTGAGGCTATCAAAGTTGTCTTGTTTTCAAATGTTGTAACTCTCATTGCTTAAGTAATTTGGCAAATATCATCTTTGTTTAGTCTTTAAGGCCTTTTAGGGGTCAGATAGGTAATCTTCATAAATATTGATGGACCAGAATAAATCATGTCTTAAGAGGTATGCACCCAAGGCAGGCTGCTCACCACTGGCCCTGTTCATGGCAGCTAAGTCTTCCAAGGTCATGCTCTAAATATCTGTAAAACTTACAAATCAAACCCAAGAAGTGAAAACACAGATGTAGAAAAAAGTATCTGTTTTTATTTTCCAGTATGCATCATTAAAAAAGGTACAGTTTTACTAGTAGTACGTTAATGAACTTAAAGAACAAAGTGACAAGCTTTTGTCACAGATATTAATTAAAAACACAGGTAATGTTTTTACAAACATCCACCAAAACAATTAAAAATGAAATAAATACATTTCATATTTCTGGTATTTTCATTGCATTTTAATATGTATAAAATATATAACATTTATAATATTTTATTTATCTTTAAAAGCAACTTCAAATGTGCAAAGAAGTGAATTATGATTTTAAAGTATTCAGGAATAAGAATAAATCATAAACAAGAGTTTTAGAGGAATGAATAAAGCATTTCCTTGTGGAGAGTCATCAGGACTTCAGTATTAAGGGTAGCAACATGTGTGTTAATATTATCAGAAATCGACACTTACCTTAAAAAGTTAAGCACGAGATCGTCCTTGTGCTTTTAAAGCTTCCCCACATTGCTGCTTTGTAGTGATAATTCTAAATCATTGTTAGGATGATTACTTTTCCACAGTAATAGATCAAGCATTTCTCAAATCCAGCATGCCATGTAAACAAAGTTGATGACAAGCTTTGCTTTAGAAAATGAGGGAAATCTCTAACTTTAAACTAATGTACAAAAGGAAAGTCTCTCTGCTGACTTAATGAATATGGGACTGACATTTATTTTCAGGGAATTATTACGTTTCTTCTTGCCAAATGAGTTTTGTGATCAAAGGCTTTAAAACGCTTAGCTGGTACATGCCTGAAAAATGGGCAAGAAATGATAACGCTTATTATTTTCCCTTAAAAACAGTGTTGGATGGTACATGTTGGGGTACACATTATACTTACATTATCTACTAAAGTATTTGAAATAAATACTTGTTGCAATATAACAAATTAAAAATGCCCCTGCTTTAATATACTTAAGCTTAAATGAATTGTTATTCTTAATCAGGCAAAATACATGATTATAGTAGTTAGCAAAGATTTCCCTTCTCTGACCCAAGTACGTATAATGTAATGTTCCCTTCAAGCTTGTACTATGTACACTATCATTATATAACCCTTAGTGTGTATATATATACATACATATGTATACATATATGTATATATATGTATAATGTGTATGCACACACACACACACATACACACATATACCAAGGCACTGGAGAGGTTAATACATAATTAAGCATTCTGTTGTTAAAATGTGCCCTAGTACAAACTAGGATATGATGAATAAATCTCATGCATCTAAACCTAAATTACATGAGAAATAGAGATTTATCTGAGTATTTTTGTTCATTTCTAAATTTTCTCATTCGAGTAGTCCAAGTTATAGCAAATGACAGTGTCTACTCACTGCACTGTGAAAGGAAACATTCAATGCTATTTGCTAACTGAGGAAAATCAAAATAATAATTTTTAGTAGGTGGCTTCTCCACTAATCATGTTAAGTAGCAATTTGGGCCCGTGGCTTTTTTTTTCAAGAGTATCAAAACTAAAAACAATATGGTATTATCATAAATTTTAATTCAGGCTACAATTTACAGTGTAAATTTAAAGCATATTAATATATTTATTTGAAATATATTCTTCTATATAATATGGGATTAGCGTTTTATTATATATATACATATGTGTGTGTGTGCGTGTTGTACAAGGAGATATATACCCACACATATCTCATTGTGCACCTTTTCCTTTATCGTACACGTAAGTACAGCCTAGAAGGTTTTTATGACACACAAAAAGGATATTTAATTAAATCGCCTTTTTGTATTTTTTAAATGGAGCTTTTACAAAACCTGACATTGTTTTTTTAATGATTACGTTACACTTGTAGAAAGTTTTAAAACTCTTTTTCTTTCTTTAGGCTAAGCAGCCTATTTCATATTGCCTGTAGACCCACTGACTCTCACACCACGGACACACAGACGTCCCCCTAACGCGGGGCGGGCTGACACGAAACTCGAGCTGGTAACAGAGGGTCTGTGCTGAGCTGGCCGCTGCGGCTGCGGATCCGAAGGCAGCTGCCCCTCCCTCCACTCCTGCCCCTGAGCTGGTGGCCTCCTGAAGCCTGTTTCTGGTGGGCTTCTGATTTTACTGGGTTGGCCAAAAAGATCTTACGGACACGCCCGAACGAACTTTTTGGCCAACCCAATAAAAGGACTGTTCTGTTTGATCCAAAACACAGTGAGCAATAATTCCACAGTGATATCCCAATGATGGATATGTATTTAGTTTGATGTTTAATATAAATTATATTAAACTGTATACTGTCCAGTTTGCCCCAGTTCTTTTTATTTTTTTATTTTTTGGCTGCGTTGGGTCTTCGTTGCTGCGTGCGGGCTTTCTCTAGTTGCGGCGAGCGGGGGCTACTCTTGGTTGCGGTGCGCGGGCTTCTCATTGCAGTGGCTTCTCCTGTTGCGGAGCACGGGCTCTAGGCATGTGGGCTTCAGTAGTTGTGGCTCGTGGGCTCAGTAGTTGTGGCTCGCGGGCTCTAGAGCGCAGGCTCAGTAGTTGTGGCTCACGGGCTTAGTTGCTCCACAGCATGTGGGATCTTCCCGGACCAGGGCTCGAACCTGTGTCCCTTACGTTGGCAGGTGGATTCTTAACCATTGCACCACCAGGGAAGTCCTGCCCCAGTTCTTTTTAAAAGTCATCCTAGATAGAACTTAACACTTGCCCCGGTACAACTGTGAACCTTCACTTTTCCTTTTCAATTTAATGCACTTAAGAGTTAATCAGATGCAAAGTGAATTAATAATTTATAATGATTATGGAAATAGTTTGATGTTTATTTTTTAATTATAATTTTCATGTGTCCTTTTTACAAATAATGTTGTTTCCTTCTTGAGTGACTTTTTTCCTTCTTAGTAAAAAAAAAAAAATCAATCCACCTTATTAGATGCTTGGTCATTTTCACAAGGAAGGATCCAATGTTTGATTTAGTTGGGAACATGTGTATTAAAAAAAGCAATTTTTTTCTTAATGGGGAGGTGGTTGTTTAAAAGCAGATTTCAGTACAGCTGCTTTGAAGGAAAGAAAACGTTATACAAATAGTTATGTAACACCTGGGATCCCAGTTGTGTGCACACAACTTCAGGGCTTTCAAATTTCCAATCTCTTCACACTTACATTCCTAAGACAAGATGCCTAAAATAACTCAAACCGTTTGGCATTACATAATGACTTTTCATGACATGATAAGTCAGAAATTTTAAATTTTATTTTCATCTCTCACCTCATTCTCTCATAAACTCTAACTAAAATGGAAAGATGTCATTCACCCAACATAAGTCATAGCTTTGAGAATGCTTCCTGGGGACACTGAGGTTCAGCATTAACGGGTAGGGTCAGAATTACAGAGAACTGTTTCTTACACCACATGGGTTGATATTATTTTCTCTACAAAAGTTTTTGGGGGTCACTGAAAATTCATGAAATTTTAATTTAATAATAAATCCCAGGTAAAATATGAATCTCCTTAAATGAAGGAAAGAACAAGAGGTCCATGGATGTTTCCTTCATTCATCATTAAAGTTAACACATTTTGGGATCTTTGAATGACACTGGCTGCAAATAAAACACTCAGTGTCAGTGACCCAAGGAAGAAATAGTCTGTTTCACATTGTGTCTACCATAGGTAACATGTAATGATCCTTTTGCAATTCTCAGCAGTATTCTACAATAAGATAAACAAAATTGGAGTGCCAGTGTCAAATCATGGGATGAGGGTACAAGGAGAAATCCACACCAGTGAGTTAAAGTGCTTTCTTCTTGGACGAGGGTTTTGCCTGCTGGTCTCTGTGCAACTGTCTCCTTTCCGTTGTTCCTGATACAACGATGGGGCATTTGTTCCTGACCAGGCCCATCACGTATTTGTCATACCAAATAATCTAAAATACAGAAATGACCATTTAATGGGTATTTTTATTTATAGGTAGCTTACAATTTTTTATATTATTTACATACTCCAGTCATTCATTCTTTCCTCTTCTCTTCTGATGAAAGCAACATACTGGCACCGACCCACCGACAGAGAGCAAGCTATCCTGTTCATTCAGGATGATTCCCAGAGGCCTTCCAAACAGAAATGCTTCTGAGATCCGTATGAGCTTCTTCTTTTCTGCTGAAATTTCAACTTGGCTTCACTGTTGACTTGATGATGTGATTGCTTCTCCAGTGTCTATAGCGACGAGTATGACTGTTCTGTTTATAAGTCAAGGTAAGAGGGATGCCAAGCTCAGGCTGTCAGGTCATGTACTTGGCTTTGCTCATCATGCCGGAGCTGGGAGTGGCGGAAGCAGTGGCCTGACTGCCTAAGAAGAGAGGGTCCAAACAAGCCACCTTGGCAGCAAAGAAAGAGTGAATGCAGTGAAGAACAGCAAATAGGTTCGAAAATTCTAGCTCCTGAAAGGGCAAGAGAGATGGGTCACATAAAATAAAAACCAGTTTCCTGAAAATAAAAACTACACAACTAGATAATAGCTAGAGCTTTTCTTTCAAGTGCAATAAACTTAACTAGAACCAATGATATCTAACTTATGGAAATGGTAGGCATTTTTGTTCAATATGTTACTTTCAAATGCATTGCCAATTTACTTCAAAATATGGTGGCCCGAGAGTCAGAAGAACTAAGCATTCTTATCACCCATGAGAGTCTTTTCAATATTGATAAATGCTGCATAGAAATATATTTGGCCAGATTAAAATTCTACTTTTGACATAGTGTGAGTAAAGAGAAACAGCAGGTTTAAAAGTATTTTTCTCACTTTACACACAATTCAAATGAAAACTTCGGACTGGAATGATTAAAAAGTATTCTTCACTACTATCTAGAATAAGTTGCTGTTTGTCATAGGACATTGACTATGAAATACTGAGAGCAAGGGGATATGAATGTTTAAGGCACTAGAAGCCAAATGGTTCACTTCCAAAATATAATGAATGCATTCATTTTAAATTTAAGTAATTCTGATTATCATACTTGGTTGTTAAAAAAAAGTTAGCCAGGGCCCACTAACTGTTTGGATTTTTGGAAATATATTTCCCATTTGGGTACTTAAGGAAATGTAGCACCAACCAGTAGCACCAAATGATATATATTGAAATGAAAATAGAAAGAAGTTACTTCAAACCACAAATCATATCAGATTAGCTGTAAAATCATGAGTTGGTGCTCAGGATAGGTTTTGAAAGCTGACGTCACAAGTATTTTTATGAAAACCCATCAATAGTCCCATAAAAATGATCTAATTCCAAAAGGATTGAGAGAAGAAAAATAAAAATATGTGCTTGATGAGGTCTATTTGATAAACTTGTCACAAAGAGGATAACTAGAGCATAGTAAACCATATGGAATTGTTGACGAAACTGATGCTATATCAATACATATTAGTAATAAAGGATGCAGAATTGCAATTAATAGGCACATTGCTGATGGTGTTTTCAATTCATGGTATGTGGCAATGGAAAATAATATAAAGTATTCATTCACTTAGGACATATTGTAATATCTGTCATGTACCAAGGAACTATTTAAATAAAATAGTTCACTTCAGGAGTACTTTCTCAGATATGTAATAGGAGGACAATAGGCCACAATATAGATTCATAGTTCGGTACAATGTAGATGAAATAGCTATGCTGTCAAAGTGATTCCCTCCAAAACTTCAGAATATCTTAGTAATTTTCCTATGGCAAATGTTAAAACAGCAAAGATCTGGTTTAACTATTTTAAATTCCTAAAATGATTCCACCTCAAAATGATTTTACTCAGTCATTATGATTTCAGGAGCCGTATTTTTAGCAACCTGCTTCATGTCACCGCGATGTGTTATTGGTCACCTAGCAGGTTTCCTCTGGCCTTAATTCAACCCCAAAATTCACACCTTCATTCTTTGTGCAGCCAGCTTATTTCATGTGCAGATTTTGAATACGTTCAGTGTCAACCCCTAAAAATCCACTAGCTGTAAAAAGGATGGGAAAGTTTTGGAAAGCATGAGATATGCTTGTATATTATTAAAAAACAAAACAATAAAAAACATACAATTTACTCTTGGTGAAGGGGAGAATGTTGAATGTTGCAACTAGGCAAAAATATAACAACTTTTTCTCAAAAATAATTTTGCCATACTTTATTAAATTGGAGATTATATCTTGCTTGTCAAAAAACAAATAGTCTAAATATATAGATATTTTGGGGATGATTAATATTTTCAGTGATTCATACCTTGTCAAGTATATGTCAATTATTTGATGCAGACTGGCACTTTAAAATTTTTACGCCTTTTTTTGGATGTGGGTAAGCAGGAAATGATAGGTAATTAGAAGATAAAACAAGAGGCAGAGATGCGTTCAAGTTTGGTCCTTGATTCCAGAGTCAACTCATCTTCCCTCGGGCTCAGTAGTCACCTTTGGTCATCACATCCACTCCTAAGGCTTCGATTTGCATTTCTGTATACACTAGTAACACTCTTTCCCTCATTTCTAATGTAAATTCTGACCTACGGAATTTACCTATCTACTGAGCATCCACAGGTGACGTCCACCAAGCTATTTACCATCTCCTTGTAATAGAGCTCTTCTGAACCCCATGAATCTCACTAAACATAATTCTTCTCAAAATTTAATCATTCATCCATTCAATGAATATTATTGAGTGGTTACTATGAATCTAGTCTTTTTCTTGGTGAAAAGATAAAGTAGTGAGCAGAACAGACAGAAAAAACGGTCTAATGGGAGTTACATTCTTGTGGCAGGACACAACATATAAGGGCATAAACAAGTTAAATATAATATTTCTGAATATAATAATAAGTATACTCAAGAAAATAAAGCATGGAAGAGAGCAGAGTGTGGGAGGGCATGCAGGACAAGGAAATCCATATTGTCCTGGAGGTGAAACTTAACAGGACAAAGGAGTAAACCATCTGGCTATTTGTGAGAGAAACATTCCCGGCAGAAGTCAATTTCAAAGGCCCTGAGATGGAGACATTCTAGGAGAGCTTGAGGAAAGCCAGGGACTTTCAGCTCTGGGATGGAGTGAATTATGGAGTAATTAATAGGAAATGAGGTCAAAGATGTAACTCAGGCCAGAAACTGTAGTGCATACGAGCCCTTTATGAGCTTTACTCTGATTGACATGGAAAACCACTGGAGATTTTTCAGCACAGAGTGACAAGAATTGGTATTGAGTATTAAAATGATAATTCTGGTCACACTGTTGATAATAAACTCTTTGGGAATAAGATTGAAAGAAGGGAAGTTGTGAAGTTTTCAGTTAAAAAATGTGTGGGATTGAAAGTAAAATTGAGTCAAGGATGATTCCAAGATCTTTGGCTGAGCATCTGAAAGAAGGACTTTCAAATCATTTATCTGATAAGGGCTTACTATCCAAAACGTATAAAAATTCATATAACTCAACAGCAAAAAAACAACCTGATTAAAGAATGAGCAGAAGATATGAATAGACATTTTTTCAAAGAAGACACGTAGATGGCCAGCACGTACATGAAAAGATGATCAGCCTCAGTCATCATCAGAGAGATGAAAATGAAGCCCACAGTGAGACACCACCTCACACCTGTTACAACCGGAATCACCAACTCAGTTCGCTGTAGTCTTACAAAAATTGCTGCTAACTGTTTTCAACACATACCTCGGGATGGGTTTTCCCAATGAACAAGTTCTTAGTCACGTCAAGTAATGACAAGCACTGCAAATATGGGCTTTCCCAGGGAGCTTCCAGATAGATCCAATAATTACTGTTTTCATAATCAAATAGTTAATTTTTCAGGTCAAAATTCAGTTTACTTTTTTCCACTTTCAAATGCTTTCATGCTTTTTGTAATTTTGCTTTTTTTTTTATTACGAGATGATAACACCAGACCTGATTATTTTGAGTTACTTTACCTCCTTGGAAAATGCTTTCAAGTGTATCTTTATTTTTAAAATTCTGATTTTCAAAATGTTTTTACTTATATTAAATAAAAATACAATTACATTTCTTCTATAGATAAATGGTGACTTTTGGCAAAAAGGAAGAAAAATGCATCATACCATGGACATGTTCCCTTTAACAGCTACTTGTTTTGGAGGTGGTTAATATATTTGTTTTACCTAAAAAATGCCAGTTTAAGTTTTCTAGTTTACCAAGTTAGAGAATAATTTGGATTCTTAACACACATGGGTAAATAAAAGTCAATATCCCTATGGAGAATATAAGAGGCTTGAAAAATAAATTATGTACAAGGAGAAAAAACCTTCTCAGTGAGAAATAAACATGATTCAGAACCCTCATGATTCCCAGGTGTTTAGGCGCTCTTTTAAAGGTAGAGGAATATCCTGTCCAGAGTTCTCCTTTATCACATATTACTTTTCCTAATCCAATTGTTTGAAATAAAATTTTAGATGAAATAAGTGGTATATAACTCACACAGACACACACACAGACATACACACACAATTACTAATTTCCCCGATTTATTTCCAGCTGCTCCAGTTTCTTCTATACTATGAGGCACCACCAAACAGGATTGATGAAGGACCTGCATTACCAAGCAGGAGCCTGCCCTGTCCTCATTTTTCTTCCCCATAATCTAAACAGCTGGGGCTCTGGAGAGTTTGCAGTGAAAGCAGAAAGGTCTCGGCGTTTTTGAAAACCTTTGGTTCCAGATGCCAAAAAGAGTCAGAAATTGTGAAAAGCAGGATAGGTAGGAAGCTGATCCTTCATCTTTTATGCAGAGGGAGAGCCTTCATCCTCAATACCTGCCCAGTTTTGTGAATATTAAATGTCCTAATTTATGAGACCTCAAATGCCAAATAGGAATTTGCTTAGACGACTGGCTATTTTCTTCCAAAAGGCAAATTTCAGCACATCATGAATTCTTCAGTGGGATCTTTGACAGACACTTACTGAGCATACAAAATGTTCCATTCACTGTGTTATATATTCAGTCTTTACCTTCAAGCCAGGGAACATACTGTCCCAAGGGCAACCCTTTTAGGCAGACACTTAGCCACAATTTATAATGAGAAAATGAAGATTTATAGAGAATAGCTGGAAAGTAGCATTACTGGAACTCAATCCTCAATTTCTGATTTAAGTCTTACTAAACCTTATATTGTGCGAGAAGGTCTCTTACGGCAGCTTGAAGTCTCTGAGGCCATGGAGATTGGGGGCAGGAAAGGGTTTTGGGGAAGAAGTCTATTCAGAAATGTTTCCAAACTCTGCACGGTTCCACTAAATAAAAAATCAATTTTCTTTTTCCTTCTCTTATTGTACAAAAAGTACTGCCTCGGCTGCCAGACCTCAAATCCAGTAATTTAGGATTAATATGCTGTACACACTAGTTTAGGAAATATTATAACAGTGTTTTCATGGGGGGAATGGTCATGAATTTCAATGAATAAAGCGACAACAATGCTTTTAGAAGGCAGCCTGTTTTGAAGTCAGGGGATCGTCTAGCCATATTATCAAATTACAATTTAAAAATAGATATACCTAAAGATAATAAATGCTAAAACTACCAAACAAAAAATGTATTTTTTACCTGGAAAATTTAGTTATGGACAACTATGAGTATATGGTAGTAATACTTGATGTACTAGTACCTATGCTAACAACATAAATTAAGCACTTTTTAAAAAGTACCCAATACAGTAAAATGAGCTTTTTAATAAATTGTCAAATAACTACAATATTACGCATGATTTCAATTGGGAACCATTCCCCTGTTCTACTAGGAAAATTCTGGGAAGTTTAATGAGGCTTTGGAAAACAGATGGGAAATTTATTAAGCTTTCTGAGTAACGAAGTGAGAATTTATGAATTTCTACTTTCAGAGAAAAAATATATAACAGGTTTTGTATTATAACATTGTCCTTCTATAGCCATAAAACAACAAAAACAAAAAACAAAGTATGTTTCCCCAACTCCCGTCTTTTTTCAGTATTTCTGAGACTTTTCACAACCAAAAATTTAAACACTACTTAGAACTTTTAATCTTGTAATACATATGGCAACTCAAACACTCATATTCCCCAAACAAACAATATCTCTGGTTAAATAAACTCTGGTTGTAATGTATTTGCCTTGTAACCGGGAATGTATTAATGTACTATTAGAGCGTGTTTTATTTAAAGTTGTCTACTTATCACAAATAGCAAGATCTGAGTCCATTTGCTAAATCATTTTATCACTTTTAAAATCATTTTTAAAAGAAAAGAAACACTGCAACAGTGTCCGTATTTAAAACATTGGCTCAAGTTTTCTTTTGTAAAGCTTTATTATGATATTTTAGACATATAACACTATGTATTTAAGGTGCATGACTTGATGTTCTGATATATGTATACATTGCAAAAAGTGTACCACAGTCAGGCTAATTTACATACCATCACCTCTATAACTACTATAGTGTGTGTTGGGGGTGGTTTATTTACTATCTATCCTCGCTGCAAATTTCAAGTATTCAATATTGTTACTTACAATCATCACATTATATGTTAGCTCTCTATTAATCTTATCTAACTGAAGCTTTGTTCCCTTGGACGAACATCACTCCATTTCCCTCCCCCTCCCCCTGAGCCCCTGGCAACCACCATTCTACTCTCTGCTTCTGAACGTGACTATTTCAGATGCTACACGTAAGTGAGATCACGCAGTATTTCTCTTTCTGTGTCTTGCTTATTTTGCTTAGCATAATATACTCCAGCTCCACCCATGTCACAAATAACAAGATGTCCTCTTTCTGTAAGGTTGAATAATATTACATTTTATGTGTATGCATATACCTCTATCCCTATGTATCTATGTATCCATGTATCTATGTATCTATCCATCTATCTGATCTATTTTCTTTATCCATTCATCTATTAAAGGACATTTAGGGTTTTTGCCATGTCTTGATTATTGTGAATAGTGCTGTAATGAACATGGGGGTGCAGATATATTTTCAAGACACAGATTTCATTTTATTTGGAAATATACCCAGAAGTAGAATTGCTGGATAATGTGGCAATCCTATTTAATTATTTTGAGGAATATTCATACTGTTTTCCATAAGAGTTGTACCAATTTACATTCCCGCTAGCAGTACACAAGGGTTCCCTTCTTCACATCCTTGCCAACATTGTTATCCTTTGTCCTTTTGATAATAGTTGCCCTAATTGGTGTAAGGTGATATCTCATTGTGGTTTTGATTTGCATTTCCCTGAGAACTAGAAACATTGAGCAACTTCTCGTATATTTGTTAGTTATTTAAGTTTCTTTTTTTTTTTTGAGAAGTGTCTCTTAGACCCTTTGCTCATTTTTAACTGAGTTATTTGTAATTTTGGTATTGAGATGTATGAGTTCCTTATATATTTTGGAAATTAACTCATTATTGGATATATGGCTTGCAAATAATAATTTTTCCCATTCTGTAGAGTGCCTTTTTATTTTTATTTTTTTAAAATTATTTTCTTTGCTGTGCAAAGCTTTTTAATTTAATATAGTACCACTTGCCCACTTTGGCTTTTGTTGCTTATTCTTTTGGAGTCATATCCAAAATATTATTGGCAAGACCAATGTCAAGAAGTTTTTTCCCTACGTTTTCTCCTAGGAGTTTCATGGTATCAGGTATTATATTTAAGTCTTTAATCCATTTTAAGTTGATTTTTATGTATGGTGTGAGATAGTGGTCCAATTTCCTTCTTTTGCATGTAGCTGTCCAGTTTTTCCAGCATCATTTTTTTACAGAGACTGTCCTCTCATTGTGTGTTCTTGGAACCTTTGTCAATGATCAGTTGACCATAAATGTGTGGATTTATTTCTGGAATCTCTATTCTGTTCCATTGGTCTATATGTCTATCTTTATACCTGTACCATACTGTTTTGATTACTATAGCTTTGTAATACAATTTGAAGTTAGGAAGTGTGATGCCTCCAGCTTTGTTCTTCTTGCTCAAGATTGCTTTAGCTATTTGGGGTCTTTTGCAATTCCATCTGAATTTAGAATATTTTCTACTTCTGGAAAAATTATCGTTATGATTGATAGGTATTTCATTGAATCTATAGATCACCTTGTGTAATGTGGATATTTTAGCAATATTAATTCTTCCATTTCATGAACATGGGCTGTCTTTCCATTTATTTGTGCCTTTTAAAATTTCCTTCATCAATGTTTTATAAATTTCATTGTACAAGTCTTTCACCTTTTAAAGTTAATTCCTAAGTAATTTATTCTTTTTTGTTGCTATTGTGCATGGGATCGTTTTCTTAATTTCCCTTTCAGATAGTTCCTTGTTAGTGCATAGCGATGCCACTGACTTTTATTTGTCAATTTTGTATCCTGTGACTTTGTAAAATTTGTTTATTATTATTATTAGTATTATTAGTTATAACAATTTTTATGGTGTCTTTAGGTTTTTTGAATATATATATATGATAATGTCATCTGCAAACAGAAATAATTTTACTTCTTTCTTTCCAATTTGGATGCCTTTTATTTCCTTTTCTTGCCTAATTGCTCTGGCTAGCACTTTCAATACTATGTTGAATAGTAGTGACATGAGTGGGCATCCTTGCCTTGTTCCAGGTCTTAGAAGAAACAGTTTCAGTTTTTCCCTATTGATTATGATGTTAGTTGTGGGTTTTTCAAATATAGCCTTATTGTGTTGAGGGATGTTTCTTCTGTACCTATTTTGTTGAGACTTCTTATCATGAAAGGATGTTGAATTTTATCAAATGCTTTTCTGAATTTATTGAAATATTTTTTTTAATCTTTTATTCTGTTAATGTGGTGTATCACATTGATTGATTTTTGTATGTTGAACCATACTTATATCCCGGGCATAAATTCCAGTTGGATATGTTACATAATTCTTTTAATATGCTTTCAAATTTGACTTGCTAGTATTTCACCAAGGATTTTTGTATCAGTGTTCATCAGGGATACTGGCCTGTAGTTTTCTTTTCTAATGCTGTCCTTGTTTGGATTTGGAATCAGGGTGATGCTGGCTTCATAACTTCATTTTAGGAGTGTTTTATATATTTTAGAAGGGTTTAAGAAAGTTTGGTATTAACTCTTATTTGAATGTTTTTTAGAGTTGACCTATGCAGCCTTTCGGTCCTGGGCTTTTCTTTTTGGAAAGTTTTGTTTACTATTTGTAATCCTTGTTTGTTATTATTCTGTTCAGACTTTCTATTTCTTCTTGATTCAGTATTTAGTTTTTATGTCTCTAGGAATTTATCAGTTTCTTCCTGGTTATCCAATTTGTTGGTGTATCCTTTTTTATTTCTGTGTTATCCATTGTAATGTCTCCTCTTTCATTTCTGAATTTATTTATTTGAGTATATCTCTTTTTTCTTTATCTAAGAGTTTTTAAATTTTATTTTTCTTTTCAAAAAATACAATTCTTAGATTTACTGAAAGTGGGATATTGAAGTCTCCTACTATTGTTGTGTTTCTGTCAATTTTTCCCTTCATATCTGTCAATATTTTTATATATTAGGTGCTCTGATGTTGGATGCATATATATTTACAATTGTTATAACTTTTTGTTGAATTGACCCTTTTTTTCATTATATAATGCCCTTCTCTATCTTTGGAAAATTTTTGTTTTAAAGACTATTTTGTCTTATACAAGTATAGTATTTGAGATAAGGTCATATCTTGGACTGTAAGAAAAAGAAAAAAAAAGTGAAATCATATGGAGTATGTTCTCTGACTAACTGTATCAGACTAGTAATCAATTCTATAAATATAACAAAAATCCCCAGATACTTAGAACATAGACATCACACTTCTAAAAAGAAAATCCACCTGTCAAAGAGGAAGCCTTGAGGGAAATTAAAAACACATTGAATTGAATGAAAACAGAAATACAATATATCAAAATTTGTGGAATGCAGTGAATGCAGTTCTAAGAAGGAAATTATAGAATTAAATGTTTATGTTAGAAACAAGGAAGTTTCAAGTTAACAATTTTAAAATCCCACCGTGTGAAATCAGAAAAAGAAGAGCAATATAAATCCAAAGCAACTAACAAGAAGTAAATAAGAAAGATAAGAGCAGAATTCATTAAATTGATCACAGAACTCAATAGAGAAAATAAATGAGAAAGTAATCCTGGTTCTTTGAATAGTCTCTAGCAAGCCTGACAGAAAAAGAGAGAGAATGCATCAATTATTAGTATCAGGAATGACTCAGGGGTGTCATTACAGAATCTGCAGACTTCAAAGTGACAATAAGGAAATACTATGGAAAAGTCTACACACACAAATTTGACAACTTAGATGAAATTAATGAAGACCTTGCAAAGTAAAAATTACCACAAATCATCTGATAAGAATAGATAATTTGAATAGTTATTTACTAAGTAAGTTAAATTCATAATTTTTAAAAATCCCCAAAATGAAATCTCCTGGCCCAGATGGTTCCACTAGAGAGCTCTACTAAACCTTTAAGAAAGAATCAACAATCTGTATATCTTCTTTGGAGAAATGTCTATTTGGGTCTTCTGCCCATTTTTGGATTGGGTTGTTTGTTTTTTTGATATTGAGCTGCATGAGCTGCTTGTAAATTTTGGAGATTAATCCTTTGTCAGTTGCTTCATTTGCAAATATTTTCTCCCATTCTGCTTCATTTGCAAATATTTTGGTCTTGTTTATGGTTTCCTTTGCTGTGCAAAAGCTTTTAAGTTTCATTAGGTCCCATTTGTTTATTTTTGTTTTTATTTCCATTTCTCTAGGAGGTGGGTCAAAAAGGATCTTGCTGTGATTTATGTCATAGAGTGTTCTGCCTATGTTTTCCTCTAAGAGTTTGATAGTGTCTGGCCTTACATTTAGGTCTTTAATCCATTTTGAGTTAGACATTTCTCCAAAGAAGATATACAGATTGCCAACAAACACATGAAAGAATGCTCAACATCATTAATTATTAGAGAAATGCAAATCAAAACTACAATGAGATATCATCTCACATCGGTCAGAATGGCCATCATCAAAAAATCTAGAAACAATAAATGCTGGAGAGGGTGTGGAGAAAAGGGAACACTCTTGCACTGTTGGTGGGAATAAATTGATACAGCCACTATGGAGAACACTATGGAGGTTCCTTAAGAAACTAAAAATAGAACTACTGTACGACCCAGCAATCCCACTACTGGGCATATACCCTGAGAAAACCAGAATTCAAAAAGAGTCAAGTACCAAAATGTTCATTGCAGCTCT
Source organism: Eubalaena glacialis (assembly GCF_028564815.1). Taxonomy (NCBI): domain Eukaryota; kingdom Metazoa; phylum Chordata; class Mammalia; order Artiodactyla; family Balaenidae; genus Eubalaena; species Eubalaena glacialis. The sequence continues at coordinate 2,015,352 of NC_083732.1, read as the reverse complement.
ATTTACAATAGCCAGGACATGGAAGCAACCTAAGTGTCCATCAACAGATGAATGGATAAAGAAGATGTGGCACATATATACAATGGAATATTACTCAGCCATAAAAAGAAACAAAATTGAGTTATTTGTAGTGAGGCAGATGGACCTAGAGTCTGTCATACAGAGTGAAGTAAGTCAGAAAGAGAAAAAGAAATACTGTATGCTAACACATATATATGGAATCTAAGAAAAAAAAAAAAAAAAGGTCATGAAGAACCTAGTGGCAAGACGGGAATAAAGACACAGACCTACTAGAGAATGGACTTGAGGATATGGGGAGGGGGAAGGGTAAGCTGGGACAAAGTGAGAGAGTGGCATGGACATATATACACTACCAAATGTAAAATAGATAGCTAGTGGGAAGCAGCTGCATAGCACAGGGAGATCAGCTCGGTGCTTTGTGACCACCTAGAGGGGTGGGGTAGGGAGGGTGGGAGGGAGGGAGACGCAGGAGGGAAGAGATATGGGAACATATGTATATGTATAACTGATTCACTTTGTTATGAAGCAGAAACTAACACACCATTGTAAAGCAATTATACTCCAATAAAGATGTTAAAAAAAAAAAGAAAGGATCAACAAAAATAGTATACAATATCTTCCAGAAAGTAAAAGAGGAGGAACATTTTCAACTCATTTTATAAAGACAGTTTGTCCCAATACCAAAACCAGGCAAAGACAGTACCAAACAAAGCAAAATAAAATAAGCATAAAACAACAACAAAAGAACCTACAGACCAAATCTCTCATAGATGTGAAAGCAAAAATACTTAAAATTTTGACAAATAAAATTCAGCAATATATATAAAAATTCCACATCATTATGTAGGGTTTATTCCTGAAATGTAAGACAGGGTCAGTATTTGAAAATCAATGAACATAAACCACTACATTAACAAGCTAAGCAAGAAAACTGACATTGTGATATTAATTGATACCCATTCATAGTAAAAACTTTCAGAAAAATGGAGATAGAGGGGACCTAACTCAACCTGAGAAAAAAATTTCTATTAGACCGCTAAATTTAACATCATACTTAATGGTGAAAAGCTAAATGACTTTCCCCTAAAATAAGGAACAAATGAAGAATGTCTGCACTCACCACTGGTATTCAATATGGTATTTAAATTTGTAGGCAACAAAATAGTCAAGAAAGGGGCTTCCCTGGTAGCGCAGTGGTTGAGAATCTGCCTGCCAACGCAGGCGACACGGGTTCGAGCCCTGGTCTGGGAAGATCCCACATGCCGCGGAGCAACTAGGCCCGTGAGCCACAACTACTGAGCCTGCGCGTCTGGAGCTTGTGCTCCGCAACAAGAGAGGCCGCGATAGTGAGAGGCCCGCGCACCGCGATGAAGAGTGGCCCCCACTTGCCGGAATTGGGGAAAGCCCTCGCACAGAAGTGAAGACCCAACACAGCCATGAATAAATAAATAAATAAATAAAATTAAAAAAAAAAAAAAAAAGGCAAGAAAAAGATTGTAATGTGATACGGGTCTGAAAAAAGGAACATATCTATCCTGATTTGCACATGTCTTAATAATCTGTGTAAATAAATGCAAAGAATTTTAAAAATCAAAAATAGAAACAAAAGACCTAGAACTAAGTGCACATATATATATACGTGTGTGTGTGTGTGCGCGTATATATATATATATATATATATATATATATATATATATACAGGATTCAGGATGCAATGTAAATATATAAACGTTAATTATATTGCTACATAGTAGCATTGATATTTGAAAAATAAAAGTTTCAAAATATCATTTATATTCCCTCAAAAAAAGAAGAAATGATTTACCTAAATGCCAATCTAACAAAACATGCATAGGATTTATATGATGAAAACTACACAATACTGAAGAAATAAATCAAAAGGTCAAAAAATAGAAAAATATTCTGTTTTCATTGCTTTAAGTAATCAACATAGTAAAGATGTCAATTCTCCTGAAATTGATATATAGGTTATGCCATCCCTACCGAAGGGGCAGTGACATTATTCATAGATATAGAGAAGGTAATTGTAAAATGTCTGTGGAAATACAAAGCAACTAGAACAGCTAACGCATTCTGAAAAATAACAGTAAAGTGGACAGAATCATCCATTTCAAGGATTATTATATAGCTACTGTATCCAAGAATGTATAATACTGGCAAAGAGATAGATGCAAGAAACAGCACCACAGAGGTAGGACCAAGTAATTTTCGATGAAGCTGCTAAAATAATTCAATAGAAGAAGAATGGTCTTTACAACAAATGATGCTGTTGTAACTGGATAACCACAGGCAAAACAGAGAAGGTCAGCTAAACCCCACAACTTACAGAAAAAAAATGAACTCAGATGTGTCATATATTTAACTGTAAATGGCAAGCTTATAAGACATTTTGAAAGTAGCATAGGAGAAAACCTTTGGCACCTGTGATGTGCTGAAGAAGTTTTGACATGACACCAAAATTATAATTTTTAAGAGAAAGAGCTGATAAATTGGGTTTGTAAAAATTTTTTAATTTCTCTGCAAGATACCCTGTTAAAAAGATGAAAGATAAATTACAAAATGGAAGAAAATATTTGCAAACAACACATCTAACAAATCCTCATATACAAAATACATAATAACTCATAAAACTCTAAGTAAAACAAATCACAAAATACAATTTGAAAATAGGCAAAAAACAGGAAAAGACATTCACCAAAGGGAACATATATAGAGAGAAAATAGTCATGTAAAATGTTATTCATCATTGCTAGCCATTAGGGAAATGCAAATTAAAACTATGATGAGAACTGCTAAAGTAAAAAGTAGCGATCATTCCAAATGCTGGTGAGGATGTAGAGAGACTGGGTTTCTCATACATTGCTGGTGGGAATGTAAAATGTGACCACTACTTTGAAAAGCAATTTGGCGTTTTCCTTAAAACTAAATAAACATTTTCCATATGACTGAGCAACTGCCCTCCTGGGCATTTATCCCAGAGAAATGAAATGTCACGTCTACATAGAAGCGTGTACGCTATTATTCATAGCAGCAATAACTAAACACTGCAGTCAGATGTCCCTCAACAGATAAATGGTTAAACAAAACGAGGTCCATATTCCATATTCCATATCATGGAAAACTACTCAGCAATAACAAGGAACAAACGATCAATATGCATACATAGGGCATTATGCTCAATGAAAAAAGTCAATCTCAGAATTTCACATAGTGTACGTTTAATCTATACAATATTCTCAAAATGACAAAATTATAGAAATGAAAAACAGATTAGTGGTTTCTAGGAACTAGGAATGGTGGGAGTGAGGGGTGTTATACATGCTCCCCTAAAGGGCAGCATGAGGAAGATGGTTGTGTATTTGATTGTGGATATGGGCGCACAAATTTACACATGCTATAACTGACGTGAAATATACACATATTGCATCAATGTTAAAATTCCTGCTTTTTATATTATACTATAGTTACATAAGGTTTATGCACTGGGGGAAACTGGACGAAGGGTACACGGAACATCTTCTAGTTTTATAACTTCCTGTGAGTTGGAGAGCTCACAAACACTTTTACGTCCATATGGCCTTTAGGTTTGTTTCTGATGCCTTGGTAACTGTGTTTACTTTTCCCAGAAGACATTTTTCTAACATGTTTTAAAATAAATATTTCTACAGCATTTTATTTATGTTGAAGGAAAGTATAAATAAAACCAAGATTTTAAAAAATGAACGAAAGGAAATAATAGTTAATCAGAATAAACGATTCAGCACACTGCTACACAAAGTAAATTCCAAATACTTCTTCCTATCTTCCAACATCCATCCATTCAGATTATGACTACCTAATTTTGTTTGCCTAAATGAAAAAGAGACTGGGGAGAGTGACTCAATAATGTACCAGGAAATATTAAATAAAGTGAAACACAGACAGTTATTACTTGCCTGATCCCAGGCAAGCATCAGGTTAAGCCTTAGGATTATATGTTGTAAGACACACTCCTTGTGCTTACAAGTTCTTGATCTAGTGAAGAAGGCACGCTAGAGAACAATGACCACACAGAGTGGACACCAATGTTACAACATACATAAATTAAGAGGAGTTATATTATATAATATACAGGAGAAGCTCCTGTCCCTGACTTGGAGATGGGGACACAGGCCAAATTTCCCATATTAAAATTTTAAAAATTAATAGAAATGAACAGAACACAGAAACTGTCCAAAGCATGTGAAAAATGACACAAATTTGGGTTATGGTTATAAACTTGAATTTCTTAAATGTGGGAAGGACAAACAGTCTATATATGTTAAGTAATCACCTTTACTAACTTCTCTCCTAATAATAATACTGCTATTTTTTTTAATACTTCCTTAGTTGTTATGCTACATTCTTTAAAGATGAAATCATTCATCAGTGATTTATCGAGTGTCTTCCATATGCCAGGTACCAGGGGTATTTATTCCTTACACTTTCCCTGCAAGGTAGCAATCATAATTTGGTGATGAATTGCCCCTGGGAATATAGCCAGGAAATGGTAAAGATGAGATTTTTTTTTTACTCAAGGTTACCTGATCCTAATTTTCTTTCCACTGTATCATGTTGCCTACTCTCTCATTAAAAAAAAAAAGTGCTGCCCTAAACAGAGAAAACGTTGAATTCTCAAATGACATCAATTTCAACCATAAGCCATGCTTACGATAGATGGTCCCATGAGTCCTGTGATGTGATACATGCTGGCATTCTCCTTGCTTTCCTCCTGTGATGGTCCTTTTGACTACTGCTCACAAATTGCAGTTATAAAGGTTATAGCATAGTTAGCAATTGTACTAGTTTTAATCTAATATAATTTCTATGATATTTGCAGAGGTGATACACACCAGTACAGCTAAACAATTCTATACAGCTGGCCACTGTTCTGACTGGCGAGTGTCACTTGTTAAACAGTCTCCATATTTAATTTGGTGCTTTCTGTGTTACCCACGGAGGTGTTACTCTCTCTCATTTTATAGAAGGAGATGGTGACTTTAAAGAAGTTTGGCAACTCACCAATGGTCACATTCTCCCACTGGTTTTAAGACTGCTCTTTTCACTATTTAAAAATCACTGCCACTCTTTTCACTATTTAAAAATCACTGCCTTGATATATGTATACATGTAGCTGATTCACTTTGTTATACAGCAGAAACTAACACACCAGTAAAGCAACTATACTCCAATAAAGATGTTTAACAAAAAATCACTGCCTCTAAATTCAAGAAAAACATTCAATAAATATCTTCTGAAACGATTTCTTATTAAATGAGTTTATGAAATATTGCTTAAAACATTATAAACAGAAAAAGTCGTATTTAGAAGCTGGCAGACAACTAATGACTAGAAAAGTGAAGGAAGTATAATTAGGTGCATGTATAATATGCACCACCTTAAACTGAAGCCTAAATACTACAGTTAGTAGTCATTTCACTGCATTTATCTTTTTTGCTTCATGTTGTCAACTAAGGATTTGTTAGCACACTGAAAATATCAGAAGAGAAGGAACTTATCAAATCAAACTTATCAACTAGTGGCTGACACTCCACGTTCGCCAGAAGAGTATAGAGCTGACAACATTAACACCATTCACCTGTATTAGGATGTGTCCTGTGTGTGAAAGACTGGGAAATCCACCAAAAGCTAAAGGTACATACTTTGGGACAATAGTAATGCACTGTTTATAGTAACACTAAGAACCAGTTTAAAGAGCGGTGTAGGTGACACAGAGTTCACGATCCACCCATGGCAGCCGGAGGGGAAAGCAGAGGTGCTGTAGCCCCGTAGAAAGGTCTGCGCTTAGGGACGGGCTGTGATGGGGTGTAGATGTGAGAATTAGGAGACAAGCAAATGGACGGAGCGGGTGAAGTTACCCTGGCCTCTGTCCACACTGATGGGAGACAAATATAAGGCAAGACCACTTGGAACAGGGAAGCTTTAAAGAAACGCAGGAGGACAGAGAGTCAGCAGAAAAGAGCCGCCTGCACAGCCCCCCTTAAACAGCCTGCAGCCCAGGAGTCAGAGACAAACATAAGGCAGGGGTGGGTATTTGTAGAGAGAGTCAGATCAAGAGCTGAGGGGACTAAGGAGAAAAATCCAGACAAAAGCATAAGCAGATGTATAAGGCCAGAAAGGCATCGTCTTGTTAAAGGGAGAATGAGGGCCTCTGGTCTGGACACAGAGCAGGGCCGCAAGAGACGCGGATGGGAGAGTCGGGTGGGCTCGGTCCTCGGAAGGCTCTGAATGTCAGGCCAAGACTCCCCCTGGATTTAATACACATAGGAATGTAACAGAATTATGGTGATTTTAATCCAGAGTTGAAAATGTATGTCTCAGTTTTCGTTTCCATAGAATTGATTTTTCACTTTGGTATTTGTTATTTATTCTTTCTTCCCCACTGAAATAATATATTTATAACTCATTCTAACCCAAAGACTGTTGTTGTGAATTTCACAGAAGGGTAAAGGAAATCACTCAGAGTTTGAATATTTACAAATATACATTCATAAGCATAAAAGTAGTGAAACTTTCTGATGAGTTGAAACAACATAGTTAATAAATTTCAGAATACTGAAAATTTGCATGGAGCAAAGCAAAAAAATCATTCATTTACTCATTTTATTTAACATAGAATAACATGGGGAAAACATAAATTGATTAAAAAAATATTTTTCTTTAGGGATTTGCGTTCATATCTGAAGAGGGAATAAATAATGATAAACTAGAGTCAGAATATTTTAAATTATTATTTAGAATGTGAAAACATCAAGACAGGGACTGTTTTAGTTCCCGGAATATTATTTTAGTGTGACACAAATACAGTTCATAGGGAATTAAAACTAAGAAATGCAACTTGTTGTGTGTAATTTATTTTAAGGTATGCGTTTCAGTGAAAATTTGCCATTAAAATCTTTAAGTGAATTTATTCTTTTGGCCATGCAGTATATTCCAAGGTAAAAACAGAGAACGTGTGTTTTCGCACTTTTGGGTTTCCTAAATTTTTTCCCCTTTCTTTCTTAATGGCATTAATGTAGCTAGAGGTGGTTTTTGTGATGAGTTTCAGTTTACCTTTGCTTCAATCTGTTTAGTATCTGGATTCTGAAACAAAAATTTGATTTTGCTCTTGCCGTCATCTGAAGAACCTTTAAGCTGAGAAAACTTATACCTCCAAAGTACTGCCTAAAGGGAAAGAAAACATAGGCAAGTCAATGCAACTCATGTCTATATGCAAACCAAGAAATTGTTCTTTTAACTGGTAAAAGGTAATCATATTGAGTTAGTCCTATATCCCAGTATTAAAAAGTAAATGAAAACATACTTATCAAAGGCTTAGTATTCAATATATCCTTTAATTTCCTGAAATAACTTTGGTTCCCATGAAATAGTCATTTTAAACATATATATGAATAAATCAATTTGCGTATCTGGTTTTACATTATCATGAAATAGAAACAAACTCACTTAAAGCATAAGTCCATGCCAGTGAATCAGCAAAAACACCTATTTCCCATTTCTTTGTTTTTCATCCATAGAAGTGATAAGGTGATTTTCAACTGATAATGCTGTAGAACTTTCTCTTGAAGCTCAAACTAATAACCCGTGTCTTTGTCAAGATGAAAGGTCAGCCTGAGTAACCGATCACGACGGAAGCTTCCATGGTGCCCTCAAGAGACAAACCAGCACGAGCATCTCATGGGACCAGCCCCGTCCATCCGCGGGGCCTCGGTCTAGAAGATCATGAGGCTAAAAGCCATCTTCCAGTGTGGCAGCAGGTTTAGACAGTATGAAATCTACATGCCAATTTAAAAAGTTTACACTTTTAAAAGTATAATAAAATAGCAAAATCATAAAGTCCTTAAAAATAAGGATGAGGAAATTCTCAGTAATATATAATAATGAAGCATAATGAATTTATACAGAATACTGCTCATTTTTCATTTATTTATTCACCAAACATTTATGCTCTTATATTAAGCATTTTATTATATATTAAGATAAAAAAGACACCATCAGTTTTCTGAAGATATTAGTCTCTGTATAAGTAGATGTCTTTGCTTTTGTTCTTACTATGAGGCTACACAATCTATACAGAAGCAATATCCAGTCATTACAAATCCTCTTAACTGTTTGCCTTAAGTCTATTACTATAAAGCATCTTTTAACAATAAAATTATCTGGGGCAATTAACTTTATGGAAGAAAAATAGAAGAGTTATATCCTTTATCTCACAACTTCCTCTAAATAAAATCCTTTATGTTTTGAAAAGTGAAATAATTTAAACAATCCAGGAGAACTACACGGTAGTAGGTAAGTGAGTATTTAGTAACTTTTGAAAAGAGGGAGTTCTAGATTTAGGACTAATAAGAAATTATATATTCATATGTACAATTAGGGTTAGGGTGAAAGAAAAACAACAAACAGTGGCAATATAGCGGGAAATACGGTAAAGTATAAGGAAAATCCTAACAACCTAATAAATGAAAAGACAATACTACAGAGAAAAGTCATTGAAGAAAATGGAAAAACCATTACTATTTCTAATAAATATGAGAGCATGTTCAATCTCACTAGAAATAAAGAAGAGTGTGATAATATTACAATGACTTCGCTTTATTCAAACGTTAAATTAGCAAAGATCACTGAAAATTAAAATAACTAAAGCTAGCAAGTTTACCTTGAAATATTTGTATAAAATTCCTGGCAACTGTGTGAAATTCTTTAGGGCAATAATTATAATATATGTTAAAGCCTTAAAAATGTGGATGTTATGTGGTCCAGACATTCCCTTTCAAAAAATTAACTGTAAGGAAATACAATATACGAAAAATAAAGTGTTAAACACCTTATTATTAATAAATATAAAAAAATGAAAATTCTGAACAATTTGCATTAAAATAATGCTCATAAGAGTCATGTATTTACATGGAAAATGCAATAATATGACTTTAAGGGGGACATAAGAACAGGAAAGCAGATAAGTTTGTTAAAACAAAGGAGCTTGTAGAAGGCTGCAGGGGAACGTCTGCCAAAAACATTATCATACGCAGCTCAGGTCCTGACATTAACCTACCGTGTGGTTTTGGACAAGAAACTTTATGTTTAGCTTGGCTTAACTGTAAAAGTAAAGGTTGCAAATTCTCAAATTATAATTATAATTTGAAATAATATTTCATAGGTAGTCATAAAAGTAAAACAGGAATTTGCTATTTCAACTAGCTGACCTTTCCAAAGGCCAGACTTTAACAGCTGTTAAAGCTCATTATTTTAAATAAAGAGTAACAAAATTAAGAATGCGGATGAGGCAGATACGTGAAGGAAGCCTGGAGACTTTTCCGAATATGGAGCATGGATCCTCGGCTGTGAGTAGATCGCTCCAAAAATGAATAAAGTAGTTAATGAATCTAATGATGGGCTGAAAGATTTGTCAGTTAAGAGGTAACTCAGTAAACTAGTGAGACTTAGAACCTTCTAGGTAAACTGTGTGACTTAACATGCCATGAATTCATTAAGACCAATTTGGAGGAATCTGAATCTGAAAATATAATCAGTAAAAGTTACACAGGTATAAAAATTGGCTTAATTCAAGAATCTTTGGAAACCCTAGTCCTTATACCTGTATTTTGTTTTTAAGATTCTGATAAACATTATGGCAACTATGTTAAGAATATCAACGCTGAAAAAGTTGAGTGGACACCACTCTTCTTATACCATTCTATTTCCGTTGCCATAACGTTGTTGTAATATATTTAGATAAGTACATTTAAAATATTCTTTAAGCATAAATTTTTATGTAGATCAGATGACTCCCTCTCTAAATCAAATTTTGGACTTCAAGTTTTCTTGTTCATGTATCAAAATGAAGCTATTGATATTGATTTGTCTCTATTAGCAGAAGAATTTCACGATTAAATGATGTCATTTGTCTATCAATCTTTCAATTAGAAAATCAGTTAACTTTAACTTCTCTTCCATTCAATTTTTGGAATCAAAGTAAAACTTCAGAAATTTCATTATGTCAGAATTGAAATATCTCTTACTCTGAATGCTATCATAAATTCAGTTAAAAACTTCAGCATTGGATATGTTATTTGTTATTGCAACAATAATATGAATTTGTACTGTTGGTAGAGCACAGTGTTATGGTAATATCAGTATTTTCCTAAATTAAGAAACGTATGCAGCTAAAGTGTACTTGCATTGATTTGGGTGAATACGCCAGAAAACATATACTAACATGAGAACTTATAAAGTGCTGTGAAATTTCCAACAGTAGAAGGGACATGATGTAAGCAAATAGTCCATAATATCTCCTGAACTTCGCAAGCCCAGTGGTCTCTGCCCTCTCTACATAACTTTAACCACGGGGCCTTGGTTTTGGATTGGAAAATTCCTGCAACCAGTGGTAATCTTAATTTGTTGAACTTGATGGAGAGCAAGTCCAAAAGGAGGGAAAAAAAGAAAACAAACAAATAAAAAAACGGATAGCAATGTATGAAAACATTTCTGAGTATTTTTGAAATCTAGAATTCCACCCAAAGCCTTCAGAATAAATGGTCACAGGCCAGATTCTCATTTCCTCAAGTCTTTCCATAGATGATTGCTCTGCTAGCTCCTGGTCAAATACATTTGCTGAAGTTCATTAGCTCATAAAGTCTGAGGATATTTTCAGAAAAAGAAACTCATTTAACTTTGTTCAGCTAGCTTTTCCCATGGAATAGATTTCAAGAAATTATAAAAAAAAATTCCCTATAAAATAAAATATTTAATGGATTTTAGTAATAATGGAGCCAAAATACCTTACTAATGGTATTTATTAAAACTTTTTTTGTTTATTTTTGACAGTCAGAAACAGTGTTCAACTCAACGTACTGTCTGAATGACTTTATGAAATGATAAATTTAAAATGTACCTGGCATTTTGAAGATGTCTTTAAATATTTTTAAGTGACTAAAATATGTAAGCAAAGATGTCGTACGTGTGAAGAATAACGCAATGAGTCCCAGCATTTTCAATAATGTAGTTGTAATAAAGTCACTGAAGATGGCTAAGAAACATAGTGGGTAATAGGAAAATATACAGTAAAAGTTTATCACCCAAAGTGCTCTCACAATTAAAGACTACAAGAAAAAATTCTGCAAAAGGATCATTTGCCTCTGAACTACTCTTCATAATAGATATGCTTTCTTTAAATTACTGCAGGCTGTAACAATTTTTGAAAAAATAAAAGAAAATAATGCAGGCAAACAGATAAATGCTAAAACCTTTGGATTCAATGCCATTTGGGTTTTATAATTTAAGGTCATCATTCTTAAACCAGTGAGAAATCTTTATAAACTATGCTTACAAACAGTGATTAATCCACGTATGATTGAAGATGAAATGTTAAAATATTATCAAGCAGAATATTCATGTGAAGATCATGAGGCGCATAGTATGGAATCCATCCCTCATTCCTGACCTTGAGTCATTTATGGGCAACCACATGGACTTCACTCAGGGCCTGTGAACCGTTCCATGTGTCCACTGCTGTCCTTCAGTTGAATGTCATCTTTCTTACAGTGAGTGTAACACTGGTCTAGACCCTTTCACATCTTCCCACTAATCCTTGCAATAGCTAGGGCACTGCCATTTTCCAGAGGATGCAATTAAGGAAACATCACATACATTCATAGTATTTCACAACTATTAAGTGGGAATCAAACCCAAGTCGGCCATGATCCATGGTTCCTATTTTTCTTTTAGCCCAACCTGCTTCTTCGGTTTTCTACAATTATTTGCCTAACCAAACGTCAAAGACCCATTGATTGAACATGATTATAATTGAACTTCATTGCAAATAGCCTGAAAGATCCTTAAAATAGAGGACAGACTCAGAGCCCCATTTGGTACAAGACACGAAACTCAGGAAAGTAATTTACTGATTTTCTCAAGCATAGTCTGTTCTGAGTCATCATTTCTTCTTCTTTACAATGCTGTTGCTATTTTAAGTGTTTTTCACTCTCTCTCTACAAGTAAAAAGTGTCCCATAAGCTATCCATTTGTTTAAGATTCATGGTTAGAATTGGCTTAAAGTTTAGAAATGCCAGTGATCTAGAGAACTTCAGTGCGAAGGGAAAAGAAAAAGCTTTCCCTTCCTCCATATTTTCGACATTTACCACAGAGACTTTCCGAGCCAGCTGTAATCGCCCAGAGACGGGTGGCAGAGCGGGCTGCAACTGAGGGACTCAGGTTAGCAAATGAATCAAGTGTTTGTATGATATCAAGTGTTCCTTAGATGCAGACTATTCAAAAATATAATTCATCAATTGTATGTCTATAAATGGAAAGTGAAGCTGCACAAATGAGATGAAAAACTTACATGCCGAACAAAAATAGGCAAAACAATCTATAGGGCTTCCCTGGTGGTGCAGTAGTTAAGAATCCACCTGCCAATGAAGGGGACACGGGTTCGAGCCCTGGTCCCGGAAGATCCCACATGCCGCGGAGCAACTAAGCCCGTGCGCCACAACTACTGAGCTCACGTGCCACAACTACTGAGCCCACGTGCCTAGAGCCCGTGCTCCGCAACAAGAGAAGCCACCTCAATGAGAAGCCCGCGCACCGCAATGAAGAGTAGCCCCCACTCGCCACAACTAGAGAAAGCCCGCGCGCAGCATCGAAGACCCAACACAGCCAAAAATAAAATAAAACACGAAAAACTCTAGAGTAGAATAATAATAAAAAAAAAACCTCTAATACATTTATCCGTCTCTTTACCGGTTCACTGTGGGCAGAGCCTAATTTCTCTTGCCCCACAGAAAAATTCCTCTTCCAGAAAATGAAATAACGTCTACATATGAAGGTAATTTAAGCTCTATGTCATCTACCTTCTGAGGAATCTAAGGCTATTTTGCAACATAGGGGACAAACACACCAGAAAGCACAATCTATATGGATTACAACTTATTACACAGAACACATTAAAAATTACAACAAAATTGCTTTGGAGGCAGAATCTATTTTTAATCTCCCTGTAACACCAATCACCTGGTATTTGACAGTAAACTAATGTTTGCCCAGCAATAACCACAAACACGCTTTTTCTTTTTCTGCTGCAGATTGTCTTGATGGGTCTCCTGGTTAGGCAGAAAATCAAATCTTCCCTCAAAGCCCTCTTTCTGCTTTGCCTCCCCCTTCGACTTTGCAAGCAGCCCAGGTACACACCCCCTCTGCTGCCTTCCATCCTCCCCTCCCCACTGAAATGAATTAACAGCACATGTTAGAACACCAGGGTCCCGTAAGCGCCTCCTCTTCCTTCCTTTTTTTCTCTGGGTGGGTTAGGAGTCATATTTAGTAGAAAACCATGACAAACCTTTTTTTTAAGAATATTTTTCTTTACACATCTTTATCCTTCTCATTTGTTCTTCATTCATGTGAAATGTATCCTAATTGATTATGTTTTTGAACTTTATTAATTACATTTTTACTAAAACTAGTACATCAACTGTACAGTAATTTTGTAAATCTTATAAATGTGATTGGTAATGATGAATAAAGGGAGAAAAATAGAAATATGAAAAGAAAACAGAATTAGATGAAAGCTCATGGCTTTCACTTATTTCCTTGGCAATATCATATTCATCAATATATTCCTTACTAGTCATTGAATTGATTCTGTGTCCTTGAACGGTGCTTGAGTCTGGATTAGAGCAATATCTCCACCAATCTCAGCTGTAATGCGTGATGATCAGTGCTGCACCAGGGGGTGTCTAGGCCTCCCCTGAGTTTGTGAGGGAAGGCTTTCTGGAGGCAGATCTGCTCTCAAGGTGAATGTAAGCTGTGGAGGTGTCATGTGGAAAAGCATGGGGTACGGCTGGATCCCCAAAAGCTGGGAGACACAGGAGATGATGCCAAATCCAGACAGAGACCAGAACCCTGAGAGGCTTCTATCCTGTGTTGACAGATGTCGTCATAAAGGCAGTAGGAAGCCACTAAAGTAATGTAACAAGGGAGACTGATGACATGGCCGAATTTACATTTTAGAAGCATCATTAATCTGGCAGTGGCTGGGAACAGGGACAGAAGGGCAGGTATCTATGTCTTTGTAATGCTTTGGCTTCTCGCAGACTTCCTGAAAGCCCCCAGTTCCAGATGTGTCTCTTTTACTAGACTGTGGACATCTTGAGAGAAGGGAGTGTACCCTTTTCTGTGTTCCTCGTGTCTGCACATAGACGATGCATAGAAAGAGTGTGTGCAATAAGTATTTACATCGAGAAGGCAGGTTTGGCCAATGCTGCAGTAACCAGATGAGAAGGGGTTGCCCTACCTCGGTTAGGGTGCACCTTCCAGATTTACTCAAGGGCAGCTGTTGAGGAAGAGGGCCGGGTATAGAACACAATTCAGATTCCTTCTGATAACGGAGAGAGGAACACAGAGAAGTCAGAATCAGGAAGACAACCAGCTCCGGGGCGGACCCTGTGCTGAGATGTGTTCAGGACGCAGCCTGAGGGATCCAGGCGCGTGTCTGAGCTCCAGTTAACAGAACCGAAACTTACCATCCTCAGGCCAGGGGCCTAAAGACTGGATGAAACTTCCTGATCAAACATATTTCATTTAAATTTATTCCCCCCAAATGGACTCTACACTATCCCTATATGATATGTCTATATGTATAAATATTTTCATCAAATATATGGAACATTCACAGAGGTGTATACAGATGTTCACTTTGACAATTTATTTGGAATCGCTCAAATAGGAAAGAAAAAAAAAATAGAAGAAAAGTGTTTCTAAAATGCAGACCTTGTGTGTTATTTTGTAAGAGCTTAAACCCATCAACCTGGTGGGTTGATTATACAGAGTACTTCTTGTAATCATATCTATGTAACGTTTAGAATAACCAAAATACCTGTGGAAAAAGAGGTACTAACACGTTTCCACACGCTGCTGGATGTGGTGTGCTATTTGTTATTCGTAACGTACTAATTTTATTTTGAGAAACTTTACATGCTGTCTGTGTAGTAAAGACTGGCAAGAAAATTTGGTTTTTCTTGTATAAATTTCTTGGATCCTTAGGGTTTTGGTTTTGTTTTGTTTATTGTTGTTGCTTTTTTCTGGCAACGTGATAAAATTCAGCCACACTTATAACTCATATTATCGATTCTCTATAGAAATCAGCTCTTTTCTAGTGATTTCTTTTTAACATATGCACACATCTTTGCCAGCTCAGTGGAGAGTAACAGCTCTAGAGAGAAAAGGAAATGAGTTTACTGGGATAGCTACATCTAAGTCAATATACCTGTACAACATAATAAGCCATCACTGCTTTATTCTCCTCCAGCTTGTCTGAAGGCTGCTCCACTGACAGAGATTAAGCAGTTTATTAAATAACTGCTAAATTAACACATAAGCTCCTGCACATTTTATTTTTGAGGCAGTGCCAATTCTTCACTTTGACTATTTGATTTCTAAAATTTAATTATGAACTTTATTACTGTGAGTCAATCATTTTACTTTTCCTCCTAAGTATAAGAAAAAATTCCCCAATTCAAAGAAATCTATTTTTCTAGAAACTGACTCACATGTAAAAGGCATCACTTGAAAACTATTATGTTCATTAAATTAGCAACATATAACAAATTACCTTGGGATGCATGGTCTTTCTGTGTCGAATCATCCTGATTTGGTTAAAAAGCGGTTGAAGAGGAGAGTCTGAGTCACTCAAGGTGGGTGAGGGTCCCTGTATGTCCAGGGCCTGAGTGGTCTGCAGAGGACGGGTCCCATGTCGGGGGTCCCAGTGGAGCCTAAATTCTGTTTACCAAGTGAACATGGAATAATTTCCTATCTCGGTTACCTGGTGACACCTGCCTGCCAGAAATTTGTTTGTGTTCCAGACCAAGAAGTGTCCCGGGGCAGTGGCCGTTCTGAGGCTGCACGGTGCGGGGACCAGCTTCCAGAAATGCACCCGGGCATTGAAGGCCACGATATACGTTGTCTGTTTATAATATCTGGGTCCTATGCTAGAGACCATGCCACTGTAAGGGGTTTTTCCAAGAAACTTAGAAAAGTCACTGAGACACACAGTATTAGAAAAGTGAGCCTGATCCTTAAACAGAGTAACTACCCAATGACGTCTCTGTGGCTACTTTCAGGAGAATAATTCCCCAGGGCTGCTCAGGTCAGAAGCTCCGGTGTCATATGTTTTCCCTCCTCTCCAAGCCCTGCTGAGGGCACCTCGTCCTCATTGTTACTCAGGTCCCTACAGCTCTGCAAGCTCCCAGGTCTAAGCCACACACCCAATAACCTCCCCTCCCCCTCCTCCACTCTTCTCCCCTCCGAAGCATCTTTCCCAAGGCGCCAAAGCCATCACAGACGGCATCATGCTTCTGCCATCAGGTCTTGGTGGCTTTGCTGGCCCCCGGCACTGTGGCGTGTCAGCCCTGGGTTCATCACCCCAGATCTGTGCTCTGCCACCGTGGACCGGGCGCTCTGCCTTCTGACTTGGTGTGGCCTCAGCCATGTGACCTGCTGTGACCAGTGGGAGCCTGTAGATGTCCTAGCAGCAGGGGCACATGAAGAAGGACTGCAGGTAAGGCTTGCTCTGTCCTGCCTGTGTCACCGGCAAGAAAAGGACGTGCCGGGCTGACCTCCTGGCTCCACAGGAATCAGGAGTAAGGGGAGCAGAGCCAGGTGAGGATGCTTGAGGGAACCGCCATGTGAGAAGTAAGTACTTACTGCTCTAAGGCGGGGGGGGGTTGTCACTGTGTGTCACCCGGCAATGCTGTGGCTGCATCGGCCACCAAGACCAAGGCCCCTGCTATCCGGTGCTGCCTGCTTCATTCTGGACACGGCCCCTCTCGTGGTCCTGCCAGCGCTGTCACCCCGGCTGCTCAGACCCCCCCCAACCCCCAACCCCCTCACCCCCCCACCCCCATCCCAGGTCAGCCGACCGTGATTACGGATTCCGAGGAGAAAGGCAGTTTCCTCTGAGTACCGCCCGGGGCTCCTTCCCCTAGTTACACGCTTCCAGGCCACCCCGAACAACTCCCTTTGCTAAGAACCAGTAAACCTCAGATGACCCCTTTAGCGTCCATCCTCTCCAGCAGGCACCATGAGAACAGGGACCTCCATGACGCAGAGACCCAGGAGGACTGGAGGGAAAGACACGTGTGTTGAGTGCTACTTGGGTAGGAGATGTATCAAGAAAATTTTCATTTTTATATTCTCGAATTTTCCTTTTGGATTTTTAACAACTACCTTTGATAGTAAAGAGTTGAAATATTATTGAATAAAAAACATAAATCAAAAATGAAGGTCTAATTCTATTTTTAAAAGTTTAACCCATGGAATTTATATTATGATTATGTTGTAACTATATAAACGCATTTTAGAAAAAGTCAGATTAAACATATGGTGAACTGTGTGTGTACATGAAGGTCATATGTCCTTGGCAAAAACAGTAGACCAAAGATCCTCAAAATTAGTGTCCTTCAACTTATCCAAGCCACAGAAAAGACTCTCAAAAATGAGAAGTATGAATATAAGCCATATTAATTTCCTTTCAAATTTTACCTTGAAACTCTGTAAAAATTAATGTCCACTTAAAGATGTGAATGGATTATGAAGATTAAGATATTTCATGAATCACAAATGTCAATATGTTAACAATTAATTTGATTCTAAGCACAATTATTTGGGAACAGAAGTCCACTATTTTTTTAGAAAAAAAATCTAAAAAACAAGAGGGGAGTGATTTCAGACAGGGTGACACTGTCTCTCACTGCACAGAATATAAGTTCCTAAAATTCAGGTCACCATGAACATGCATGGGTTTTACAAATTTCCCCCAGATAATGTTTTCAATTTATATTTAATGCAAGTTAGTAATGGGGTCAAAAAGAAAACATAAAATCATTATACTAGCTTCTAACATACGACAGGGATAATTCTTAAAAATGTTACATTTTTACTTCATATTTATTATCTTCATAGATCTTTTAGCCAATCATGATTTCAAAAATATTTTTAATATGCTATGTGTTAATACTAGCTCTTAGATACCCTGAAGAAAAGAAGCCTTTTAAGTATTCTATCATAGCATTTCTCAAATTCAAGTATTAAAACATTTTTTTAAAAACTATCAGACATAACAATTTTGGGGAATTGGTAGTTCCAGAGTTTCTACCTGGGAAAGAGTAATAACGTGAGCGATACTGTCTTTTACTTTTACCCAGGTTTAAGACCCAAGGTGTAACATTGTAGTGGGCAGTCACACGGATGTACTGGACCCTGGAAGTGGGCGTCCCCCCCTGGGCTGCTGCATGATGAGGAGTGAAGGGGAGGTCCAAAGAGGGGGTCTGATGCCTTCATCCTTGTTTTGATACAGATGAAAACCCCTTCTTTATTTTTTGTTTTTTGAAAATTTCATGGTTAAAAAAAAGTTTGAAAGTTATTCTTCTAAATTACTGAGGGGAAACAGAAATGTCCATTACATCAGTCTTGCCTCTACCCAATCAACGGAGTCTGTACATGTCAGCTAGGGTGATCTTTCCACAGGACAAATCAGAGTTAGGTCCAACAAGCCCTGGACCTTGATCACGTGGCCCAGCCACGGGGAGCTTTCCTCCGGAGCTGTCTCTCTCCATCCCTCCCCTAGTACTTTACCTTTCAGTCATGCCTTCTGTGCACACTGTGAGTACTTTCACCCTCAGTCTGTAACCATGTGCTCATTCCACCTTCCCAGCCACGAGAAGCGTTCTCTCAGGCAGGCAGCAGAGTGCAGATGCCAGAGGAGGACAGATGCTCAGAACTAGGGTCTGGGGTTTTCCCAGTTTCTCTCAACCTTGATTAACTGTTTTACAAATTTTGTTTTGTCAAACACACATCTGATCATTTCCTTCCTATGTCTCAAAGGCATTCAGGGTATCCTTAGGATCAAATCCCAATACCTTAACAGGACTCCTTTCATAATCTGGGTCTCAGTTACTCCCATACTTGATCTCCATCTCCTCTGACCTCAAATTCAACTTCCTTCCTCATTTACAGGTATTTGTCTGGGTAATCTTATCCTTGGTGTCTCATTTTCTGAAAAGCCTGTCTTGAGTTCCCAAGACTGACATATATATCCCCCCAAGTCTCTCAATAGAGAGGAAGTATTCAGTAAATATTTATTTACAAATGTTACCGCTGAGGTATCTGTTTACATTGGAAATCTATTAATAGGTATAATTAATTAATGCACATATGCAGGTTTAAAGGAATATAATGTCAGAAAATCCATACTTTTAGTTATGGGAATTATATTTGTACTACAACATCATACTTTGACACATTAGTGAGAAAAGCTCTGAATGAGTATTTTATTCAAAAGAACATCTTTGTCATAGGACAGGTTTAGGGCAGTCTCATGTGAGGCTCATTAAAAGAGCCACAGGCACCTGAAATTCCATAACTAGAAAAGTATTCTTTGGTGTCACCAAAGGCAAGGCACTGCACGTCAAATCTGACCCATATGTGTGGGACTTAATTTCCCAATGTCGAAATATAAAGAAACATTGGCCACCCTTAGATAATGTGAGCTTTTGGGTGACAATCTCGATTGCAGAGTCATGAAAAATCATAAGATCTCTGAACACCAACCCACGTCCCACTTGGCTGGGCCCAGCTGGGCTGGCCCATTAGACGCCAGTCTTCCCCAGGATCAACACCCTCCCAGGGCATCCTCTGTGCCCTCTGCCCTTCTCACACATTTATATTGCTCTCATTTTATTTGCACTTGATTTTGAAAATCCTGTACACGGCTTAACTTCTAGGTAAAGTATAAGTTTCCCAGTAAGGGATTACTCATTACTCCTTAAATAGTGAGAAGGAATCTATCAGTTTACTTCTCAGGTCATACTTTGATAAGGAGAAAGTGGGCTGGGTCTAAGGAATTGATGTCCTCATCTGGGGGGGAAGGGGATGGGGGGAAGGATGCCTTCCTACCAGAGCCCTATGTCAGGAGCTGTAGCAGTGGAAGGAGACTAAGGCTGGGTAGGGGTCAACTGAGCTTTCAGACTTTTTAGACATGACTGGCTGAGAAGTGCCTGTCACCATTCGATGTATATCACTCCCAGAGACACATCCTTTGTGGAAAAGGCACCCAATCAGACAGTACAGTCAAGTGTTCACAAGGTTACACTCCCTGGCTTGGGGCCTCCAAACCCTGAAATACCCGCATCCTATAATTCTAACATATTACCTATACAACTAAAAAATACGTTTCCTCATTTTGATATTGGAGATGCTGACACAGAAAAATAATAAAGGAACACTTTTAAAAAATTGTTTTGAGAGAAGAAAATTTCCCTTCATTATGAGGCCATACTTTTAGTAAAAGAGAATATATATATATATATATATATATATATATATAATATATAGACATATATGTATATATAGTACATGTATATATACACTTTTTATAGTTATAATGTTTTCTGGCAACACATTTGTTTTATTAAAATTCAATCTCTTGTTTTTCTATAAACATATTAAGGCATAATTTATCTCCTATTAATAAAGACGAGGACCTTAAATCCAACCCCTGAAAACCAGTCAGAGTGCTGACCGGAGGTGCAAGCGACCCCCGTCGTCTTTGATTAGGACCCAGGCCGCGCATCCTCGCGCTGACCACGCACAGTACCTTGGTCGCAGCGTCAAAGCAGATGAAGCCTGTGCTGAAGTCGATCGTGAGCCCCATCAGGTGACTTTCCAGCACACACGCGTATGTCTTGCACTGGGCAGAACAGAAAACTGTTACTTTCATGTGACTGATCCAATGTCAGGGTTAATAGTCCACACATGTCAGACTGTGTCACAACCCCTGTGATAAGTTCCTTATACAACAGCTAACTTTATTTCAGCAATAACTGTATAAGGAACCTGGTGTTGTCAACATCCTAATGTCAACAAAACACAGGCTGAGTGGTTGTTGACCTGCCTGGGGGATGCAGGGCTGAGTTTCCAATCCTGCCCTGGTGACCTTGTCTTTACCTTGGGTCACACTGATGCCCTTCCCTATCTTGGCAATAAAACTGTATACACATTTCTAGGTGTAGGCAAGATTATGTTAAGTTGTCATATTCTGTAGCTAAATATCACTGCATTTTTATTAAGCTAAAAGTGAATTATTAAAGATTAAGGTATTACTTAAATTCTTGGCATATCAATTTCATTGATATTATTAAAAAGAGAGCTCCCAGGCACACAAACAGATTTAATAATCAGAGCAAGAAATACAAGAAACGTCGTGACCGTAAGAGTCTCTATACGTTCATCAGTGTGGTACAAGTTATGTCCTAAAGACATTTACCCTTCCTAGTATTTGTGTAAGCCTATTGATTCTTCCAAATCAATAATTAATGATTGTTCACACTGAGATCAGATTAAATTACAATTTTACTTATATAAATAGTTTGGGAAAACTAGTAAAATATAGATGCTGAAATACAAGAATAACAGATGAGATATACACACTTGGGGCTTATATGAAACAATGCATTTTTATGTCCATAGGCCAGTTTTATTTGCATTTAATTGCAAACTGGAGTGGGATATTCAAATCAAGAAAAACACCTTTGTTTTAAAGACTTTTTTGATGTGGACCATTTTTAAAGTCTTTATTGAATTTGTTACAATATTGCTTCTGTTTTATGTTCTGGTTTTTTGGCCGAGAGGCATGTGGGATCTTAGCTCCCCAACCAGAGATCGAACCCACACCCCCTGCATTGGACGGAGAAGTCTTAACCACTGGACCGCCAGGGAAGTCCCAAGAAAAACATTTGTAATTCACACAGGGGAGAGAGAGGGAGGGAGAGGGAGAAAGAGAGAAACCTATCTCAAGCAAATGTTCGATACCAATCCTTACGTCATATTTGTGTTTATAATACTGTGTATAAAAGTACACTAAGTGAATCTCATTCTGACTAATGATGGCTAAATGCATCACGTTGCCTCCACCAAAAAGCTATATTCATGTGTTTAAGCCCAATTTGCATTGGAAAGTTATAACCAGGCCAGATTATTCATTTGGAGTTTAGTTTTTCAAAAAAGCAGATTAGAAAGCAAACTTAATGGGCCTTGTAAGTTTATTTGTGGGTGTAATTTTATTTAATACATGAACACCTTACCTTCCATGCTTGTACCCACCTATTACCACTTTATTAAAACTACTATCAACTTAAGGAATATCCAAGGCCATCTCATTTTCTCCAATTTAGACATAATTGCTTGCTATTTTCAAGTAACATTATTTAAAAAATACATGTCAGGTGGAAACACCTTCAGTATGGAACATTAAAATTTATCTCATTAAGAACAGAATTATGAATTAAATTACATTGCTTCAATAATCATTAAATCGAAACAGGTACGATATAACTTGAGACCCATTGAAGTTTTATGCTATGATTTATAGTCTTAATAAACACATGTAATGAGTATATTTGTATGTTTTAACATTGAAATGTTTGATTTATTGTTTAATTTCTATGTTTATTTTATAATAAAATTGAACTATAGCTAGAAAAAAGCAAAAAATTATCCTTTTTAGGGAATTTCAAGCTAGAAACACTTTGAAAGATTTTTGCACAATTATTATATATTATATATAATTATTATATATTATTTTGCACAATTTTATATATTATTACACAATATTTGAAGATACATCACACATAAAATGATTTTTTACATGCCCTTTTGGATGACAGCTAAATGTCTATAGCTGGATAAAGCACAATGAAAGAGTCTGAAATAATAACATTAAAAGAAATAAATTTTTGAATGGGATACACTTCTTCACAGAAAGTCTTATTTTAAAAGGGTTGTATTAATTCATATTGAATTAGTGTAAAAAACAATTATATGTCCCTTACTAGAATTATTCACTTACTCTGGGAAAATTGTTCAGAAATTGGACAAATAAAGGTACTAAAAATACAGTAAATTAATTAGGCTTAACTCTGGTACTTTGAATACTAGGTGAATGTGAGATGTAATTCATGCAAATTTTCATATTTCTGTTTCAATGTTCATTACATTTTCTACTGTCACCCTGGGAAGTATGGCTAGATTTTAAGGTGTTAATTGAAATGACAATGTAGGATGTTTAGAAATACCTGCTTTCAGTGAATTGTCCTTTAAATAAATATATATTTATATCAATATTAAGTACATTAGAGATCAGAAAATATTTAAATAGATAAAGGAATAGATTAGAAGCTAGAAAATGTTACGGTGCAGTCCTGTTAATGAAAACTAATTTCAAAATAAAAATAGATTAATTTATTAATTTTTATTGTATTAGTCAGTTTATTAATTTCCTACTTTTATGCCTGTTTCACAATAGGAATATGTCCTCTCTTTATTTCTTTACCAACTTTAGTGGAAGTGGAAATATTAAGAACATAGAAGTAAACCACAAACTTCTTCATGTAAATATATTCACATCTTTGAATTTTGAAAATAACAGAACCACAGTGTTCAGTCATTGATTACTGATTTCTGGTAGAGTAAACAAGGGGAAATTATAAAATCTATAAAACAACCAAAAACTAAAAAGACATTAAATATTTTTCTTTTCACTTACCATATGCATCTTAAATTTGTATTGTGAATACGTAAGGTGCTAGTACAAAGAAATGCATTGCTCAGGACATCAGTTTAGAGAATGTGAGGTCCAGATTTAAAAAAATAGTAAAATACAGTGAAACAACATAATTTTATCTCTATCTCACTTCTAAACATCAGGAGGCTTAAAATGAAATTTTAAATTGAAACCAGCAGGTAGAAATCACCATGTATTTGTTTCCAAGTGAAGTGTGATATTCTAGGGAAATGATAATTAGGAAAACCCAAAACTATCAAAATAAATAACAAAAACGTCAACTCCTGTACAACTTTATACAATGCTTTAAAATTGTCTTAAGTGTTGATACTTGGAATAAAATAATATTTAAGGTATTTTTCATCTTTCTACTTTGATATTAAAATATCTATTTACTAAATTGAGGTTCTATACAGCTAAATTATTGAAACAACATTTCTCAGTTACTTTAACATTTTTAGGTAATGCAGATCAGCAGAATATGAGAAAATGTCAATTAAGCAATGAAAAAAGTGAAAATAAGTCTTCTCCTGTTCCCTTCCCCTGATTGTTATGTCATACTGGTGTGACCTGATGGGTTGAATATAGAAATTTGTAGTCAGAAGAAAGAAATTAATACATGTCACATATCAGTTCAACATAATTGAACAACTATGTATCCAAGTCCCTGTTACAGGCAAGAATTCCGGGATAATAATGCTGTACTGTCATCATCATACATTTGTTTTCAAAATTGTGTCCGTGTGTCTATTTAGGTCCTGGCTCTATGACTCAAGTGCATCACAACTGCTCAGTTTTGCCCTTGGTCTCTGTTAAGGGTCAGTTAGGGGTCAGCTGCAGAGGCTGTTCCCATCCACGGTCCTGTGACTTGTGTAGGCTACAGGTTTATGACATTTGGTCTAGATATAACTTCACAGTTAAGAGATAAAGTTTAACAAACATCTGCCGATTACTCATGATGTACAAAATGCACTATACTTCAGTCGGTAGAGGAATAAAATAATCCCTGGAAACCCACAATTCAGTGTGGGGATGACAAGCACTCATCACTCCAACACAAGCAGAGCATGGGGAGACCTAAGGAAACAGATGAAAGAGACTGTGTTCGGCAGGGGCGAGTTTGAACAGGATTCATGTGGAAGGGGCAATGGGGGCAAAGGGCAGGGCTGACAGGGGATTAGCAAAATTGTCCTGGATGATGTGACCTCTGAAAAAAGCTTCAAATTCCCTGTGTCGTTTTGAAGGGTAGAGATGAAGAGAAGGCTTTCTAGCAAGAAAGAGCCTTGTGAGTGAATGAAGTCGTTCAGGCTAGAAATTAGGTGGCTGTGATTGGAGACCAGGAAATGGCTTTGTAAACGATTAATTAAAATAAGAGCATTTTCTACTTTAGATTTAAGGTAGACCAGATTCTATTTAAAGTTAGAAATATGTTTTTGATGAGTGGTAGGAAATAGCCTAGAAAGATCAAATTGTAGAAAAATTAAAATGTTTTTCAGAGCCGTGTTGCACTTCATTTAATAACAATGGCTAATTATTGAACATTTGAGAAGGTCAGGACTCACAGAACTGCATCTTTATGCTCCTTTGAATTTATATTAGAATTCTAGGGGAGTGGTCATGCATCTTTGGGGGTCACAGGTCCTAAAACTCCACAGACTCTCACCTGTATCCGTTCCACTTCCAGAAAGGTTGCTGTTTGGAAGGCTCTTTCCCACTGGGCGAGGTCAGAGTCTAGCTCCACGGAGAAGTAGAGGTCCTCCCCAGACTCGGACTGCACAGTGAAGCAGTGTTTCCGCCGGTCCAGCAGGTCACTGTCCTGATGAAAATCTGGAGTTACACAGGCTGGCACACACCAGTTCTACTCTGACAGGGCCACACCTGGATCAGTGCTGACCAGTGGGTGGCGGGGGTGCTGCAATGACAAAGATTACACTCTACGACAGCACTAATTCTCCATTCAAATGGTCACAGCAGACAATTTCCAGGCCTCAAAGTCTATAACGGAAACATTTCTTCTCTGAATTGACACTGAGGCATGTCCATAAAACAGAAATTAGGATTTCTGGCTTCAACTCTTACTAGCAAGATAACTACCAAAGCATTGAATGCTTGAGATTCAATTCCTTACTGTACAGATGGATAACACACAATTTCTCTTTTTCCTTACAGAGCTGTGAAGATGATGAAATTAAGCAATACTTATTAATGTATTTGCAAATTTAAAGAGCTTTATAAGCATGGTATCTTATATTGAGTTGATTTCTGTAACCCTTAAACTATCATGGGAATATTCTTCTACATGAGATATGAAAAAACTGTGTCTAACATGTTTCAGAAATTTTATTGCTTTTTAAAAAATACACATTTACCTTACTTATGTAACTGTATTTCATTAAGTCGAAAAGACTCTGACATGGCAATTTCTTGGTCTTACTAGAAGTTTTCAACTAATGTGTTCACACATCTGTATGTGTAGCAACTTCAGAGATGTTACAAGGTAAAAAGAATGCAGCTAGGAATTGAGGAAAAATTGTAAAAGAGAAAGTTGGGGAAATGACTCAGAATACTATAAACCTGATTCCATACATCACAGAATGAAAAGGATATTTATGTCTTATTCAGCCAATGTGACCAATGTGGAAAAATAGCTTGCATTTTAAATTATATTAACTCAATAATTACATAACTTTGACTTTTTTGTGCTATGTAGAAATACATCAAAAGTAGGTGAAGATAATATACATGAATGTTAGTATTTCCATTTTTATAGCTATGGCAGAATACCAAGATATTAAAATTACTTTTCTAGTAAAATGTCACTGAATACCTGCCAGAGTAATTATTTTCAAAATCATCTGGCCTTTAAATTATTAGTCATATATTCACAGATAAATCTCATGATCTGAAAAGTGAAAATTTCAACTTCTGAAAAAAGTAACTGAAATAAATATTTACAACTATTATTTTTAAATTAATTTAAAAGAAAACTCAAGGCATTTTAGATATTAAAAAATCAATTACAATCAATCCAAGTGAACACTCTGTATAATGTAAGTCAATTCATTTTGGAGGATTTTAGTTGCCTCATCTGGGAAAAGAAGGAATAAAACTTTAAATTTGCTCCTTTTCCCTGGGAAACTGGAATCCCTGATATAAATGGACATAATGGCAAATTTCAGAGAAAACATAAAGCATATTCCTCAGATACAGTCTCTAAATTAATCTTTACAATAATCCATGAAAATAGGCTGTAATCTTCCTTCCCCTGAAGAGGGAAATAGGTCTTGGATGTGTTGGTCCCCATTTTAGAAGCTGCTTGGCCCTAGGGATTCAGATCAGATCATTTGGGAGTCACTCAGCCCAAGTTCAGATGTCAGTTTTGCCTCTTATTTCTGCCTCTCCTAGAATCAGTGCAGGTATATCTTAAAAGAGGATGATATACCTGCCTGAAGTTCTTGTAAAGATGAAATTAGTTGATATATTTATATATTGCTTAGAAAAGTGACATGTATATTAAGTGCTCCATTAATCACTAATATCACACAGTATCATTATTAATCACAATATCACCATCACTAATATTGACTATTACTAAAAAACTGGATTGGATCAGACTCCAGATCCAAATTACGTTCCAGTACACACACACACACACACACACACACACAAACCTGTGATACCACTTATGGTGGAATGCAGCCTGTAGTAGGAGAGTCGGGAAGGCTCCTTTTCTAATAAAATTAACTAACAGTATCCACATTGAAAAAGAAACATGCTTGTCTGAATGTTTATTATGCAGGCAAGTTTGACCCTTCTGCCCTTCTTTAGGCATTGTGTGTGTGTGTGTGTGTGCACGTGTGTGTGCCCAGATGGGTGTGTGAATCCTGTCCCAGCACATCACATATACTCCAAAATGCTCTTACAGACATTAGCCATTATGAATTCTATTTTTGAGAAAATTAAGGCTTACAAAAATCAAAGGACTTAAACAAAAACATATTCTAAAAATTCAGAGATCCTAGATTAAAGGTAAAATGTGTTTTAAAAAAATTTACCTAAGGGAAAAGCAACAAATAACATACAAGGGAATCCACATAAGGTTAACAGCTGATCTTTCAGCAGAAACTCTGCAAGCCAGAAGGGAGTGGCAGGGCATATTTAAAGTGATGAAAGGGAAAAAACCTACAACCAAGATTACTCTACCCAGCAAGGATCTCATTCAGATTCAACAGAGAAATTAAAACCTTTACAGAAAAGCAAAAGCTAAGAGAATTCAGCACCACCAAACCAGCTTTACAACAAATGCTAAAGGAACTTCACTAGGCAGGAAACACATGAGAAGAAAAAGACCTACAATAACAAACCCAAAACAATTAAGAAAATGGTAATAGGAACATACACATCGATAATTACCTTAAATGTAAATTGATTAAATGCTCCAACCAAAAGACATAGACTGGCTGAATGGATACAAAAGCAAGACCTGTATATATGCTGTCTACAAGAGACCACTTCAGACCTAGGGACACATACAGACTGAAAGTGAGGGTGGAAAAAGATATTCCATGCAAATGGAAATCAAAAGAAAGCTGGAGTAGCAATTCTCATAATAGACAAAATTGACTTTAAAATAAAGACTATTATAAGAGATGAAGAAGAACTCTACATAATGATCAAGGGATCAATCCAAGAAGATATAACATAATAAATATTTATGCACCCAACATAGGAGTACCTCAATACCTAAGGCAAATGCTAACAGCTATAAAAGGGAAAATCGACAGTAACACAATAATTGTAGGGGACTTTAACACCACAGTTTCACCAATGGACAGATCATCCAAAATGAAAATTAATAAGGAAACATGAGCTTTAAATGACACATTAAACAAGATGGAGTTAATGGATATTTATAGGACATTCCATCCAAAAACAACAGAATACACTTTCTTCTCAAGTGCTCATGGAACATTCTCCGGGATAGATCATATCTTGGGTCACAAATCAAGCCTTGGTAAATTTAAGAAAATTGAAATCATATCAAGTATCTTTTCCGACCCCACCGCTATGAGACTAGATATCAATTACAGGAAAATATCTGTAAAAAATACAGACACATGGAGGCTAAACAATACCCTACTAAATAACCAAGAGATCACTGAAGAAATCAAAGAGGAAATCAAAAAATACCTAGAGACAAATGACAATGAAAACACGAAGACCCAAAACCTACGGGATACAGCAAAAGCAGTTCTAAGAGGGAAGTTTATAGCAATACAATCCTACCTCAAGAAATGACAAACATCTCAAATAAACAACCTAACCTTACACCTAAAGCAATTAGAGAAAGAAGAACAAAAAACCCCAAAGTTAGCAGAAGGAAAGAAATCATAAAGATCAGATCAGAAATAAATGAAAAAGAAATGAAGGAAACAGTAGCAAAGATCAATAAAACTAAAAGGTGGTTCTTTGAGAAGATAAACAAAATTGATAAACCATTAGCTAGACTCATCAAGAAAAAAAGGGAGAAGACTCAAATCAGCAGAATTAGAAATGAAAAAGGAGACATAACAACTGACACTGCAGGAATACAAAGGATCATGAGTGGTTACTACAAGCAACTCTATGCCAATAAAATGGACAGCCTGGAAGAAATGGACAAATTCTTAGAAAAGCACAACCTTCCGAGACTGAACCAGGAAGAAATAGAAAATATGAACAGACCAATCACAAGCACTGAAATTGAGACTGTGATTAAAAATCTTCCAACAAACAAAAGCCCAGGATCAGGTGACTTCACAGGAGAATTCTATCAAACATTTAGCGAAGAGCTAACACTCACCCTTCTCAAACTCTTCCAAAGTATAGCAGAGGGAGGAACACTCCCAAACTCATTCTACGAGGCCACCATCACCCTGATACCAAAACCAGACAAAGATGTCACAAAAAAAGAAAACTACAGGCCAATATCACTGATGAACATAGATGCAAAAATCCTCAACAAAATACTAGCAAACAGAATCCAAGAGCACATTAAAAGGATCATATATCATGATCAAGTGGGGTTTATCCCAGGAATGCAAGGATTCTTCAATATACGCAAATCAATCAATGTGATACACCATATTAACAAATTGAAGAATAAAAAACATATGATCATCTCAATAGATGCAGAAAAAGCTTTTGACAAAATTCAACACCCATTTATGATAAAAACCCTCCAGAAGGTAGGCATAGAGGGAAGTTACCTCAACATAATAAAGGCCATATATGACAAACCCACAGCCAACATCATTCTCAATGGTGAGAAACTGAAACCATTTCCACTAAGATCAGGGACAAGACAAGGTTGCCCACTCTCACCACATGGCCTGGTTGTCTTGACTGAAACTCTTCTTTTTTTTAAGTAGGGTTTTCCTTTCTGTTTCCTGTCAAAAGCTAAATCTAACACATATTAAGCTAGTGAAGGAGCGTAAGCTAGGCTGTGTGGATAGACTGAAACACGGGGATCCTTATCAAGGCTGTGACAGAGGGCGGGTTAGAGGACAGGGCCTCATCTGGGTCAGTACATCCCCCAGCTCTCGCCTAGAGCCCTGGACAAACAGCCTCGGCTTTGCTCAGAGATTAATGTAGTTGCGTTTGAATCAGGTAAATTCCATGCCAGATGGGACACTGCTTGGGAGAAAGTTATTCTCTTAAACTACCACTCTCCTAGGGTCCTGGTCTGGCGGAATGTATCCCAAACTCACTTTTCTAAGCCACTCCCCCATAGATTTCTGAACCTAAGAATTCTAATCTTAGAACATGTGTTCTAATGCCAACAGTCAGAAAAAAATTGTGAATGGCAGGTATATATTTTTTAACATCTTTATTGGAGTATATTGCTTTATAATGGTGTGTTAGTTTCTGCTGTATAACAAAGTGAATCAGCTATACGTATACATATATCCCCATATCCCCTCCCTCTTGCTTCTCCCTCCCGCCCTCCCTATCCCACCCCTCTAGGTGGTCACAAAGCACCGAGCTGATCTCCCTGTGCTATGCGGCTGCTTCCCACTAGCGATCGATTCTACATTTGGTAGTGTATATATGTCCATGCCACTCTCTCATTTCGTCCCAGCTTACTCTTCCCCCTCCCTGTGTCCTCAAGTCCATTCTCTACATCTGCGTATTTATTCCTGTCCTGCCCCTAGGTTCATCAGAACCTTTTTTTTTTTTTTAGATTCCATATATATGTGTTAGCATACGGTATTTGTTTTTCTATTTCTGACTTACTTCACTCTGTATGACAGACTCGAGGTCCATCCACCTCACTACAAATAACTCAATTTCATTTCTTTTTATGGCTGAGTAATATTCCATTGTATATATGTGCCACATCTTCTTTATCCATTCATCTGTTGATGGACACTTAGGTTGATTCCATGTCCTGGCTTTTGTAAACAGAGCTGCAGTGAACATTGTGGTGCATGACTCTTTTTGAATTATGGTTTTCTCAGTATATGCCCAGTAGTGGGATTGCTGGGTCGTATGGTAGTTCTATTTTTAGTTTTTTAAGGGACCTCCATACTGTTCTGCATAGTGGCTGTATCAATTTACCTTCCCACCAACAGTGCAAGAGGGTTCCCTTTTCTCCACACCCTCTCCAGCATTTATTGTTTGTAGATTTTTTGAGGATGGCCATTCTGACTGGTGTAAGGTGATATCTCATTGTAGTTTTGATTTGCATTTCTCTAATGATTGATGATGCTGAGCATCCTTTCATGTGTTTGTTGGCAATCTGTATATCTTCTTTGGAGAAATGTCTATTTAGGTCTTCTGCCCATTTTTGGATTGGGTTGTTTGTTTTTTTGATATTGAGCTGAATGAGCTGCTTGTAAATTTTGGAGATTAATCCTTTGTTAGTTGCTTCATTTGCAAATATTTTCTCCCATTCTGAGGGTTGTCTTTTCATCTTGTTTATGGTTTCCTTTGCTGTGCAAAAGCTTTTAAGTTTCATTAGGTCCCATTTGTTTATTTTTGATTTCTTATTTAATACACTTGAATCAGTTTTCATTATTGATTGATATTCGCATTTTCCCAAAGACATTATTATTGAAACAAATAGAAGCTTCACTACGATAAATTAGCATAACTAGCACCAGAAAAGCAAACAAACAAGAGACACATAAAACAATAACATTAATTTCTTATAATATCATTCAGGGTTGGCTTTCAATATTGCCTATTGAGATTAATGGTTTTAGTTAATAGTTATAAGATTCATCTTTCAGATTTCAATCCTAATATTCTAGTTCTGAGGATAATTACATCATACTAAAAAAAATCCTCAAATCCATGCTTTGAAATCCAAAGAGTATATGGCTTTTAGGAGAACAGGTCGTCCAGTGTGGGGGGTTGGAGAAATGTACTAGCTGTTCCTACAGATGTGGACATTAGAGGGTCAGTAGGAATTGTGGCTGGTCATTTGGTCCTGCCTTTAAGAAATAATCCAAACAGTCCCACCTGTAAGTATTTCCAAAGAATGAAACTCTAATTCTCAGCCTTTAATACTTGGTATGTGAAGACTGTTCTTCAATCTCCTAACACTCCTTTTCTGAAAACTGGATCCCTCACACTAATTTATTCTTAATCTTTCTTCAGAGGCGATTGAAAACAGGTGGTCACCACGTTTTAAAAAGTAACCTTTTATATCCTTGAGGACAATTATCAAGCCACCTTTCCGCTTTCTCTTTATGAAACCAAGTGAAGCAAATTATTTTACCTTTACTCAGGGGTACCGTGCCTTAGCTATTTAATGGTCTTAGTATCTCTCCACTGAAACCTATCAACTTTTTCCTAATCCCTCGAGTAGTAAAAGATACCAGCTAGCCAGGATGGACTTGTCCAGATCTGACTAGCATGAGACATAAACGGGGTTCCTTGTGTCACCTAAAATCACACCTCTGTTTATGTACCCCAGGATCCTGTTTGAGAGCCGTGTCTGTGGAGATTTAAAAAGTGAAGATCATTGTGAGAAGTGGTATCTGGCAAGCAAGTCTCTCATAAAATGTGTTCAATTAATCCTGCACATTTTGTCAGATGAAGGGGAGGTCTGGGGGCCAAACTGCCCAATTAGTACTCATGATATAGATGATATCATCTCCGGCCTGGTTCCTGGGTCATTTTCTAAAGAGCAACTCAGGATAAAACTGAATGCTGTTTACATCCAGGACCATTAGATGCTGTCTTTTCTTCTCTCTCTCTTTTTTCTGGTGATACTTCTTTTTAAACCAGTAATAATAACTTTCAATTGTGGAAACATTTTCGGGCGGCGTTCAAGCTTGCACGTCCCCCCTGCAACCTCAGAAAGTATTTTATCTTGGCCCAGCCCGGTGCCCACGGTGGGTGCTCAGTTGATGTTCACCCAGGAAAGTTCTGCACGCCTGCTGTGTGCCAAGCACTGCTGTGGTGTGCCGCCCAAGCACTGAGCATCTCTGTCTCACGGGGACTTGTTTTGAGCGGGGATGAGACAAATCAGAGCGCAAACAAGGAAATGCTTATTCCTAACAAGTCAGATGCCGGGAAAGCCTGTTAGCGCTTTGGGGGGCGCCAGCCCCAAGGGCCGTGCCATTTATACAGAATGATAAGAAAGGGCTCTTCAAGGAGGTGACATATGAGGGCAGGCATGAAGGCAGAGACTAAACTAATATTTGGGATATCTGGGAGGGCTGCCGTGAGCCAGCGCAGGACGGAGGAAGTGGGGCGGGTGGCGGGTGGCTGAGCACAGGGCGGAGGGCCGGGCGGGTGAGGTGGTCCAGGCCACGGCACCCTGCAGGGGCCTGAAAACTTTGGATCTTGCTTTGCTTCGAACTGAACGCTAACGGGAGCAAGTTTTAAGGCAGGAAGATGGGTGAGAAACGGCAATACTAACGCGGGGAGGCGTGAGGGTGATGGCGTCGTGGAGACAGGTGGGATGCATCTGCTGAGGTGCCAGGTGCGGGAGACAGACTGGAGGTCGGTGCCTGAGTTCTTGGACGTGAATGGCAGGTGGGTCAGGCCGCCAGCGAAGGGCTGTCTGGAGCGGGGGCACGTTCCCTGGGAGATGTGGGTCAGACGTCCACATGGAGCGTCCAGCTGGCAATAAAGACATTAGGTGGGATGCAGGGGAGAGCTCTGAATAGGTTCATAGTTATTGGTGTATAAATGGCATCGAAAGCAATGCGATTGGCGATTGATTGGGAAGAAAGTGAGGTTCCAGGAAGGACCGTTAGCTGTACTGCATCCTTCTGAGTCACTTTGGGTCCTCGCCCCTTTTTCTACCTAGTAGTACAACCATCAAAACATATTTCAAGAGTAAATTTCCTTTCATGCATACAAAAATAAGAGTATTGTCATTTTTATATATTTCTGTTGAATAGAAAATAGGTTATGTGGTATACATAAGTATATATAACAATAAATAATTTAAAACTATATAAAATGCTGCATACATACACACATATATACACTAATGAAATATGCTTTAATATACATAACATTGTTGGAAAATAGACATTATAAAAATAATTGAGCACGGTACAACTCAGAGCCATCACATAGCTGGAAGGAAAATACCACTCTCTCCTTTCGTATGTAATTCTTTTCCATTACTGACTTTTAAAAACCTATATGCTCTACAATGTTCATTGACTCACTTTATGTTTCTACACAAATAAAATACAATCACAGGACGTTTCTAACTCTGATTTTACATAAATACAAGGCATACAGGTACTCTTCTGTCCCAAATAAGTTTAATTTCTGCAATTAAATTTGATGAAATCTTAGTTTACGCGTTACAAGTGATCTATTACACAGCATGTATTGTATTAGCTCCCAAATTATCAGATCAATTAATAAATACATTCTGTGCCAATTTATCTTTTGTTTAGATGGCTAGCTATGACTTCTGTGTATTTGAAGGCACTTCCCCAGAAAAACAGCAGTATAGGGGAGAAGATAAACTAAACAGAATGAAGTTTAAATATGTGTTGAATTTTATCATATTGTGTGTGCATGTCCTGACCTTAGGGTCCTTCGGACGGAAACCCAGTGCAGATGGGAGGTCTCTCCACTGCAGGGCATCTGCTGTCAGGGGGACCGAGCCGGGCGGAGCTGTGAGCATGCGCCTTCAGTCTCCCTGCTGTGTTGCAGCCTTTGCTTCCGTGTGACCAGGGCCCGGGGTGCTGCCCGCGAGGACCAGAGGTCAAACGGGAGGCTGGTGAACAAAGGGAGACAAGTCCGAGAGGGGGGGCTGGGGGGCGTGGGCGGAAGTGGTGGACAGAGCGACTGCCGTCCTCTGCCCGTGTGCCCTCTGCCTGCTCTCCCTCACCTTCCAGGGCGCATGGGCCTCGAGCCTCGCCCAGCAGAGAGAGGGGCTGGCGCTGGAGCCTCGTGAGGACACCACCTCACAGTCCGGTGAGAAAACTGAGTCTCTTTGCAGTGCTTGGAACACAATCACGTAATTTTACACTGTGTGTTCACCAGCCTTCGTTCACCAGCCTTTTGTCCCCAAGTCAAGAAGCCCAAGCCCATTAAGAGCTGGTTATACCAGGATCCCTGACATGATGTGCAAATTCTCCGTGAGCACATCAGGAGAAGACTGTTGGGTTCATAGTGCTTGAATCGGTAGGTTAAGCAAGTCTTTTTTTTTTAAATTTATTTAATTAATTAATTTATTTATTTTTGGCTGTGTTGGGTCTTCGTTGCTGCACGCGGGCTTTCTCTAGTTGCGGCGAGCAGGGGCTACTCTTTGTTGTGGTGCACGGGCTTCTCACTGCGGTGACTTCTCTTGTGGCACAGCACGGGCTCCAGACGTGCGGGCTTCAGTAGTTGTGGCTTGTGGGCTCAGTAGTTGTGGCTTGCGGGCTCTAGAGCGCAGGCTCAGTAGTTGTGGCCCACGGGCTTAGTTGCTCCACGGCATGTGGGATCTTCCCGGACCAGGGCTCGAACCCGTGTCCCCTGCATTGGCAGGCGGATTCTTAACCACTGCGCCACCTGGGAAGGCCCAGATTAAGCAAGTCTTTAAGATGAAATTGCCTGTTACACAAGCACCCCTTCTGCAGAAGCGGCGTGCACGCCTGCCCCCTCCTCCCTCTGGCGCACAGCTAAGCGGGTGGACGGGTGAGTTGTAGGAATTTCAATGATGGAGACGATTATGTGCTCAGAGAAAGTCCCCTAATGGAGGGCAGTGCAGAAAGAGCAGCAGCAGGGGGTCAGCCAGCCAGGCTCGCGTTCCCACCTCTCCCGCTGGCTGTGCAACGAGAGGTCCCGGGAATGACTGCACAGAGGCTCCCACCGCTGGGACGGAGGCGTCCGTGCGTGGCTTCCACTTGGGACGTGGTACCAGAAAGATCTGCCATTGAATGATAGCCTTGTCTCTGGTCTCTGGGGCCTGAGTTCTCTTTCTGTGATGTGTGTGGTTGTCACAGAACTGATACCACACCAGGGAAAGGTGACCTTGAAGAGTCACGGTGATCTCATCCCAGACACGTGAGTCCAGTCACTTCATTTCCAGCACTTGCTCAAAAGACTGTCCTCTGATTCCAGGGACGGAAGGGACACATCATTCAATACTTATTTGGACTAAGGTAAAACACATCTCGCCCTTTACATTCGCCAGAAGGTCATATCATTCAGGAAATGGGATAAAAGTAGAGGAACCGCCTTGGAGGACATGACCGATGCCACTTTAGGGTGACACACATTTCAAGAGCAATTCAGAGACAGAAATCCCTAACATTTACCCAGTGCTTATGAAGTACCCTTTCTTAGCTTACTTCTTCAAACCAACAACCCAGAAGGTAGTTATAATTATAATTCCTGACATAATGGTGAGAATTCTGAAATAAAGATAGCTAAGTAATTTATCAGTGATTTATTGCTGGGAATTATTGGGACCAGAAGTCAAGCCCAGGCAACCTGCTGCTGATTCATACTGTACACACGCGCGTGCTCTTTCTCTCAACCAGCTAACCTGGTAATCACGTTAGTGTGGTATTTAGAAACTGAACAGAAACATGCAGTACGTGACGGATGGCTGAAGTACAAACACACTGTAGGGAAACAAAGAAGAAAGTAGTAAAATTATCTAATGGGATAAGAGTAACCATAAATCTATTGCTAAGAATTGTCTTCGTTCCTATTAAGTACATTTGCTCTTCCAAACGAACAACGATACAGGAAGAGAATGACTACAGTAACTCTAAAGCAAAACTGAACTTTATTCCATGTTTTGGTAAAACAAAAATATATCAAAAGGCTATTACTTCCAAAACATCATAACCAATATTTCCAAATCACAAAACCACACACACACACACACACACACACACACACACACATCCCTCTGTAACTATAGCTACATATATCCTCAGAAAAGAAAACATCTCACAGGAGTGCATTATTTTCCTCTCAATGGTATTTTGTTGGCCACAACAAATTGACACTCGATGAAGAATTTTCTCAATAAATAGTTTTTTTAAAAATTAGGAACACAGTTGATTTTGACAAGATCCAACTGATTGACAGATGTAATCCCAAATGTAAAATTTAACTGTTCTAACTTTGTTATTTAGAAAAATATATGTTAATTGAAAATATTTTGGATATTTCAGAGCCAGAGAGACTCTTTTCCTTACAGATGAGATATAACAATTTTAAAGCTGCCAAACTGAAAGCGGAAAAAACAGGTAATGAAATCTAATCACATAAGTTAAATTTAATAAATCAGGTTCGTGTATGTATTAAACAATGAGAAAACTTAACCCGCTCCAAAGTCCATCTCTAACAAACAGTGTGTCTTGACATACTCAGTGTAACCATGACAGGCTGGTAGGACGGAGCAGCACGGCTCCAGAAAGTGGGATCCTTATGTGCAACTTCTGCACAGCACTCGGGTAGTTGTCACCTGGAGTTCCTCTAATCTTCACTCTTTGGGATGGTGAGCAACAGGCCTGATCTATTCAACTCTTTAAAATAAGCAAAGGATAAGCAACACGAGGCGGGCAGTGCTCAGTGTGTGTTGCTGAGCTTCTATAAGAAACACTGTCAGCCACAGAAGCTGATGGCATTCTAAAGAAACAACGAGCAAAATAACAAGAACAATATTTTTCTTGATAAAGTACTGTGTAACAGCAAAAGTATAGTTATTATTAATAAAAACGAAGTGATGTGATTGAAAACTGGTACTGCAAACTCTCTATGCCACTGCATCGTTAAAAAAAAAAAAGGGACTTTGCTGGTGGCGCAGTGGTTAAGAATCCGCCTGCCAATTCAGGGGACACGGGTTCGAGCCCTGGTCTGGGAAGATCCCACATGCCGCGGAGCAACTAAGCCCGTGCGCCACAACTACTGAGCCTGCGCTCTAGAGCCCGCGAGCCACAACTACTGAGCCCACGCACCACAACTACTGAAGCCTGTGAGCCTAGAGCCCATGCTCTGCAACAAGAGAGGCCACCACAATGAGAAGCCCGTGCACTGCAACAAAGACCCAATGCAGCCAAAAAATAAAATAAAATAAATAAATAAATAAAAAAGGTATTCTAGACCAGTTTGAAGGAGATTCAACACTTTTCTTCAAGGGTCTGACATCCGGTTTCCTTCAGTTTTTTTAAATTTTATTTATTTTTTTATACAGCAGGTTCTCATTAGTTATCTATTTTATACACATCAGGGTATACATGTCAATCCCAATCTCCCAGTTCATCACACCACCACCCCCGCCCCCCGCCACTTTCCCCCCTTGGTGTCCATACGTTTGCTCTCTACATCTGTGTCTCTATTTCTGCCCTGCAAACCGGTTCATCTGTACCATTTTTCTAGGTTCCACATATATGCGTTAATATATGATATTTGTTTTTCTCTTTCTGACTTACTTCACTCTGTATGACAGTCTCT
The DNA here is from genome assembly GCF_028564815.1 of Eubalaena glacialis. NCBI lineage: Eukaryota > Metazoa > Chordata > Mammalia > Artiodactyla > Balaenidae > Eubalaena > Eubalaena glacialis. Next base: position 1,976,741 of record NC_083732.1, on the reverse strand, counting down.
AGATCCATCCACGTCTCTACAAATGACCCAATTTCGTTCCTTTTTATGGCTGAGTAATATTCCATTGTATATATGTACCACATCTTCAGTACTAAAACTGTATTTTCACTTTTAAAAACAGTAATATAAGCTTTTGGAAGGTCCAACAGTTTTAAGATTTCATGCAATAGGAAATTTGTAAGGCAGAAACTTTCTGTAAACAGAAATCCAAAAGTATTAGGTCTAAAAAGATTATGGAAAAACTTACAATAGGCCTGAAGGAAGGAATTTAAACTGAGTAGAGGATTACAAGTAATCCTCTTCTTAAGGGATGAATCCTTGAGATTGGCACCAAATTGATTTGGGCAACAAAACTAATTTTCTAGCTTTCTCCTACGCAAAGGCTATGTTCTACTAACTGCCCACACAAAATTTTACTAACCAGAAAATTCATATAGAGATAAGTTGTCACTTATTTTAAATGCTTCAAAAATATTCAATTTATTCATATTTTATGTGTTATATAAATTTTTATTTAGAATATGCTAGGAAGGTTCTCCTAACATAGTTATACTGTCATATTTTATTAAAATTACTGGAGTATATTAAAATATTAGGATTTTAAAAAAGCATTGCTCCCCAGTGCTTATTTTCAGAATGATAGTCAGGCTGTGCTTCTAACTCAGAATGAAGGGGAAGGGAATTCTGCAACATGAAGTCGTAATAATTCATAAATATCTTGCTCTTAGACCCGCTTACATGGGGAAGGAACGCCCCCTAAACAATTAGATATCGAGAAAGACAGAGAGAGGATTTTGGTTTATCTGGAAAGCAAGATTAAATATCTTTTGTGCATTAAGTCCTTCATGAGAAGAAGTGACTGAATCCTTTTATTACCACATCCTTTTCCTAAGAGGTATTTGTTTGGTTGAAATAAGGACCCTGAATTGCTTTGGAAGCTTCATGAAAACACTCTAAGGCTGTACTTTTTATAACTAAAAGGACAAACAAACATTTGTGGAATCATCAGATCAGTCACAGAAATCATGTACAATTATTTAAAACATTTGACAAATCAGTGTTTTGTTCACACCTGACATAGAAAATGTAATGCAAATGGTATAACTTAAGGAAAAAATAATAATGTAAGAATGATACGGATGTGTGTGTCACTATATAAGGACAAAGGGAAATGGTGAGAACTTCCAGAATGAAAAGAAAAGTAATGATGCCTTTGAGCTTTGAAGAGTGTAAATAGGTCAATAAAACAAATTTTAAAAAATGAGATATAAGTAATTAGCACTCTGGGACTTGAAAGATGTTTTGGAAAAACAGAAATAAGTACTTTATGTAACAGTTGTGCATTTATGGAGCGCTAACAGAAGAGTGGGTACGTGCTAGCGTATTAATAAATCCAAGAAAATGTTATTAAGATAACAAAAATAAAAGATAAAATCACATTTTTATCAATGATGATCATTGTATTTCATTAAGAAAGGAAGCAGGCTGTGAATAGGGGGCTGGGTGTTCTGGACAAAGGCACTTTTGCTTTGATCTGCCTCTGGGGTTTCCAACAGACCGAGCTCAGTCAGGGGAACCTAGGTCCTCACCTAGAGCAGCAAGACTCCTCGAGTTTACAGTCGGTGAAGACTCTAAAAAAATCAGGGAAATTTAGTTCTATTATTGGAGGAAAAAAATTAAAACATATTTTAAGAAGCTTGGATTTTAGGAAATGATTACACATTTTAAAGCAATACATTAAAAAACCAAGAACTGGAATCATTGTAAAATGATGTATAAAATGTAAAACAATCAATAAACCTTTTAAGAAAAACTGTTATTTAAAAAATGAAAAGGGCTGCAAATATGTTCGGAAAATGCAGAGACACATCTTTTTTACTAAGATGGTCTCCCTTTCAGAACCTGAAAGACAAGCGTTTCTGCAAACATCAGCACACGATTCAACCACTCTGAATGACGTCAGTCTCCACTGCTCCCCGTGTGTCTCCTTGTGTGATGGTTGGCAGGACAATTACTATTGTAACTGCTTCCACTTCACACGGGTAGGGCCTGTCCTTCTCTCACCAGGAAGAATCTGACCACTGGACTTGAACTCCTAAGTCCAGCTGTAGGATGAGATCCAGGTCACAGGGACACGGGGGTGTCCTCCGGGGGCAGGAGACACCGGCCCAGTTACTCATGGTTTTTCCTCATTCTAAATGTTCACTTTTGTGACTAATTTTATATTCCTACTTCTGCAATCTTTTTATTAGCGAGGCCCCCAAATTGAGTGAGTGACAGGTGCCATGACATCTGGACACCCCTGGGGATTGACACCCATACCCGAGGGCCTTTATGGTGAAGTGTGTCCAGTGCGGCCTGAGTGTGGCCTCAGTTCATTGTCTAGGCCACTGGCTTTGCCACTTTCTAGAAAATATCTGCTGACCGCCCCTCCTTCTTCCTGGTTCTGCAAAAAACAACAGAATTCTAGTTTTCGGTTTTTTCCATTTTTCTCTAATCTCCGTACTGTTTGGGTTCCCCTCCGATTGTCCAGTCCTAAGTCTGAGACACGTCGCATCTGCGATTGCTACTGGACACGTCAGTAGTCAGATGTGCACACTGTTGAACGCTCAGAGCTCAGGGCCGAGGTCAGGGAGCACGTGTGCCTCGGGGGCGTCAGGGTGGAAACGCCGGGGTGCCCGGGGCGCAGAGGGGATGAGATCTACTGCCGGGGAGCGGTCGGCCTTAGGTAAGAGCGGGGACGGCCGTCAGGACAGGGCTGCCGGGGGCCGCAGCAACCCCGCAGGCTGAAGACCTCGTAAGGAGGCGGTAGGGTCACTCCCGGGGAGCCGATGTGTGTGCTGACGTTGCGGGAAAGGAAGGAGCTTTAACCTCCGTCCTGCTGGATTAGGCCAGAGGACGCCCCAAGGAGACACTACAGCGTGAGTGCGAGGCAGAATTAAAGGCTTTTCTGAAGTCCAGACTGCGGAACGCGGTGTCCTCCTCCGGCTCCGTCCGGCTGCACCGCCGGGTTAGGGTCAGAGCTCGGCCAGTCGCTCTGCAGAAGGAGGCAGACGGGCACGAGCAGGGGGCGGGGCTGCCCCCGCGGCACGTGGCTGACCCGAGGGTCACGGCGACCGACCAGAACGCCTGCTCTGTGACATCTTCCGCCGCCGACCCTTCCTGGGACGGGTCCTCTGCGGCCCGGATCTCCGCCGCAGCCCTGGGACCGCCTCCTCCGCGGGGCCCGGCCCATCTCACGTGGAGGCAGAACGGCCGGCTCTGCCACCTCGCACACTCGCCCGCCTGCCGGGCCCCTCCTTCGTCCTTCAGGTAAGGTTAACAGTCCTGATTCTCGTCTTCCCACCCGAACGCCAGCGCAGACCCCCTACCCGAGCACGTCACCGCGGTGCTGAGCATCTTCAGTTGCGGCGGAGGACGCACACTCCTTGCACACCTGGGCGCGCTCACACACGCCCTCCCGAGCCCGGGATGCTCCCTCCCCGCCCACTCACCCAACTCCTAACCCTAACCGCAACGCATCGTGCTCAGCGGAGTCCTTTATGATCGTCTTCGTCTCAGTCTGTTTGAGGCCTCCCTCCAAATGACCTTCTAAATCCCCTCATCAGCTGGGCTTTCTGTGAGCTCAGGCCCCCGTACAGTTGTGCTGAATCCCTGGTACCCCGTGGGGCGATCGGCACACGAGTGATACTCAACGAATATTTGATAAATGAATTAATAAATAAAAACGCATTCACAAACCAGTGAACGAACTGCTGATCTTCACAACAACCTGTGCTTTCTTCGCCCCACTGAACAGATGAAGAGGCCGACAAGTCCACAGAGCCTGACACATCGGCAAAGGGCAACACATGGAAGTGAGGTCGCCATTTACTGCCACGTCCCTTGTTCTGAACCCTTGCTCTCCCCCTTGGTGCTGGGCTGGCTTTCCCATTCGCGTTTCTTTCCTATTTATCAACACTTACACCGAGAGAGAAAGAAGCCAGAGTACAACGTTGATGGGCACAGAGTTTTGAGACAGCCTGCAAGATTCACATCTTTAGGTCTGAACTTTACCAGCTGTGTGACCTTGAGTTATTTATTTAAACATTCTTTGCCTCTGTTTCCATATCTGTAAAATGGGAATAATAGGAACTGCCTCACAGTGGTGTAGTAAAGATTAAATATATTATTATATAAGCACTTAGAACAATACCTGGCACTGCACATGAACTATATATTCTGGGTAACTATTACTGCTTCATTCTTGTTGTTATGGGTGTAGCTTTGGGTCAGAAGAGAGTAGGTTTTCCTGATTAGTGGTCCGAGGCCAGATGTTCCGTGGTCCAGATCACTGAAATGTGCCTTATGTGAGGGACCCCTTTCTGGAGAGAGAGGCCTGCCCCTCGCCCAGCTGCACAGGACTGTTACGTGGTGGGACGGGTGACTGGGTTACAGAAGGTGCCCCTTCGACTCGCTCCCCAGACCCAACCATCGGAGTCTGGGCTCCTTGGGAAGCCAGCCCTCCTCCAGGCACTGATCTGCATGCAAGAAAAGAATCCATTTCGCACTGAGTCTTACGTCCATGCCTCTGTTCTTGTGCTACGTGAAGTTTCCCTTTGTGAAAGACAATCCTCAACCGATAACGCTGTATGTCAAGTGTAAATCCAGGAAGCATGGAACGTGCCCACTGCCCTCACGAAGAGAGCTTTCCTATATACATACAACGGACAGCAGACGTATATTAATCAGTGTCTGAAAATATCTCCAGGCCTCATAACCTAGGTAAAAATTTTCCCAAAGCAACTAATAGGCTTATAGCAAATTTTATGTGGGAAGACCAATGAGACGGGCTGTTTGATTTTACTCTGGGCAGAGTGCTAATACGTGGGCACTTTAGGATACTCACGATAGCAGTATAAATTATTATGGCTCTTCTAGAGACAATTTAGATTCATAAACCTAGCCTCTTGACCATATCAGGATATTTCCACCCAGGATGTCCAAAATTCAGAATTTAGATTAAAGGAAATACTTTGGAAGTTAACAAAAGTTTGTGGGCAAAGATCAATTCTTGGCTAGGTTTTTTTTTTTTTGGCCTCTTTAACCAAACATGTGTGTCACCCTAAGAAAAATGTAAGCTCGATGAAAGCGGGGCTTTTTCTGCGTTTGTCTCCAGCTATTCAGTGCTTAGCTGATAACCTGGTAAGTAGCAACACTCAACAATTATCTGTTAAATAAATCAAAGAATGATGGTTGTGATATGTGTGATAGAACAAATGCAGAGGTATCTAAATGGCAAAACTCAGGTACTGGCCAAAAAATATGGCCAAATGATGAGATAGATAAAATAAAACAATAAGTCATATTTTTTGAAGAATATTAACTGACATAAAAATCTCAAGTCATATTATATGAAAAAGCAGATTCAAACCAAATTCTAACTTTGCACCAATAATTTTAAAAAAGAGAAAATAAAATAATGAGTGTTTATATGGAGCCGGGCATAATTCTTAGTCTCTCCTTTAAACTTGTCCTTATAGACTGCATTATTTTTGAAAGTTCAAAATAAAGACCAGGTAGCTACTTGGAAATAATTTAAGACTAAACAACAATATAGAAATGCAGGCTGGATTACTATTATGAAAAAGTTATATTAATGTATGGATAGGGTGTGGACAAATAAACTGTTAGGATAGTTAATTTCTGGGTTTCTTTCTTTATCTTTTCTTTCTCTCCCTCCCTCCATCCCTCCCTCCCTCCCTCCCTCCCTCCCTTCCTTCCTTTATCTCTTTCATTCTTTCTTTTTAATTTCACTAGTTCTTATTTTGGTAAAAAAAAAAAATTCCATTAGAAAGCTATCTCATTAGCTATTTTGGTAGTTACTTTGGAGCTGGGTACGATCTCCTTTTCTTCAGATGCTGGCACATCTTTTAGGAGTTGCCAGAACTGCTTTGCTGACAATAAACTCAAGGGTATCAGAGTTTTTCCACCACTGTTAGTCCCACAATAGAACCAAAACCATCCACAGCGAGGGGCAAGCAATGACCTCTGTTTTTATTTAGCTCTTGTGCTCTTGTGAATGTCACCTTTAATCTAGGATTCTTCTGGACGGAAGAAAAAATTACGAACACTTTGGAGGTAATCATATTTTCTTTGTCTCTCTGCCTTCAGACACTTTTGATTCTATTCATTATGTTGTAAATGTTCCAGCATTTTCTACTCCACTGATTCTCTAACTGGAAGAGAAATAACTGACGTAAAACACAAGGAACTTAGTTCTCCTTGGTTACACAAACAAGGTCAACCTTAACTAGGATTTAATATCAATCTGTAGTACTTCCAACCCTACAGACCCCAGATTGGAAAGGAACGAGATTATTATTTAGGTTTTATAAATCATTCTCATTTTGATTCTTAAAAATGGCCACAAAAACTGTTTGGAATTTTACAGAATTCTCAGTGACTTTCCATTGCAACAATCCTGTGTACAGCACAGAAATTTAATTGATTTATGACAATTATATATTCGTTTCCACACCCAGAGAGACAACCTAACCATGAGATTTAAACATATTTTAAACATACCTTTCTTTGCATATACCTTTATATTTTCTGTATTTCCTAATTCCAAGTCTTATCCAAATCTTTCTCTCCTGTATTTTACACAGCAAATAAGACTATGGTAATAATTGAGGTTTAAACTCAGACTATTTCCAGTTGACCTTCTACTTTGTCCTCAAAGGACCCCTGACAAGCTTCCTCCTGTTTCCACTGCCCCCCCAGATGGAAGAACCTCAGAATCTGCTTGAGAATTATCGAAGCCGAGCATTTCTCTTCACTCTACCTTTTCTCTTATGTGTTTTTCTTTTCTTTGTCTTTACCTTGTATTTTCCTTCATATCCATGCATCACTCGTTTTCATGAACTACTTATTAGCCCAGAACCCCTCCTGGCCGAGGAAAAGCCATTACGATCATCACTGCTTGCTGGTCCTACCTTGAGAACCTTGCACATAATCTCGTAAACTGAAAACGTTTTCTCTGCTCGGGTCCAGTCCCACGTGGTCACCTTGAAAAGATGAGAAACTAATACATCATTTGTTTTAGAAAGATGGCCCCTGCTTTTCTCTTTATTATACGCTATGGTGCACACATGAAGCTTCACACGTGCACTAGGCCGTCTCTAAGTTGTGAGGTTCTCCTCCTAGACGTCCTTGACCTTCAACAATGTTTCTGTTTCCTTTCTCCTAAGTTTCACACCATTTCTCTTCCTCTTTCAGCAGACGTTTTATATTATAAGCAACAATTTACCTTTGCTCAGTGTCTTGATGTGTTTTAAGTAGTGTGTGCATTCTCTCTACATAAATACTAAGTGTTGTTTTTTTGGGGTGGGATTAATTTTTTTATATGGGGAATATAGCCAATATTTTGGGTAACTGTAAATGGAAACTACTAAGTGTTCATATTTCACACTTGTAATAGTTTTTTCTCCATTTACCACCTGTTACACGCAAAGAATACTAGATACCATATCAACGCTGGCTTTCATTTTTAAGGAAGATACAGTTCACATCAGGAAGTCACTCCATGCTCTGAACATCGTGAAACACCAACCACCACAGTGAAGCTGTTTCACTTGTTTGTGTCTGAAACAGGTATTAGTCTGTCCAGTCATAAGAAATTATTCGGAGTAGGAATAATGTAAAAGGTATAAATATTTATTTTTTTTCCCCTGTCTTCCAGGTGATTTGAACTTTGTGTAGACATAGATATTCGAAATTACAGCAAGTCTAACCTGATCATGCCAAGACCCTATGTAGTATTAGACCTGTAAGTGAGCGGTCTGGCATTTAATATTTATAGTCAATAAATATTCATTGAGAATCTACTGTTGTGTAAAGTACATTTTTCCAAAAGCAAGACCTTAGGTGCAGTAGATCGCCATACATATTTAATACGAAGCCTGATGACGAGATATGGGATGTAACAGATTAGCACAGACACTATTGATTTGACTTAGGCAGACCTGTGCCATGTAGATAAACATATTCAGCCTGTCATAAATGTCGAAACAGAAATGCCTTTTAGGTTTTTCAAGGGTTTTAAAGCCAATGTTTAATGCCAGAACATATATATTTAGCAAGAAATTCTCAGAAGCATTTGGACTGTTTTCTATTTTTTTCTGTATCTTATTTTCGAAATATATTGGTAATATATCATTTGTTATTGTTAAGCTGATGTCACCCTGTTGTGATAATATGGGAAAAATAAGGAATATTGAACAGAAACACTTACTGGAGGTGCCAGAAACTTATAAAGACACGAGCCCCTCAGGGCTAGGAACGTCGGCGAGTACACGCGGTCCTGGAGGGGGTCTTGTTCCCGTGTTTCACACCAGCCCATGTAGACAATCTGCAAGGAAACGGAACATGATTACCTGTCAAAAAAGCCTCATTTCAGGTGGCTTATGTGGTTTTTTTGTATTTTTTGTGGTGTTTTAATTTTCTCATAAAATTATCAGTTTAAATGATGCAAAAAATATATTAACCAGATTTACCTTCAATAAATGAGTGTGAACCACTCATAAGATTTTATAATATGTTTCCATCAATGTTTATCAACAAACAAACATGTTACCTTCACAGAACCAACAATTACGTTGATAACTGATTTCTCAAGAGAAAGAATGAAAGCCACAATATCATGGAACATAAACTTCAGTGTATAAAATGAGAACACCACCAGCCTAGAATTTCATATGCAGCAAAATTATTATTTTTTCATGATTTAATAGGGCTAACCAAAATTTAGGATAATGTTATGTATCTATATTTATACTGATGGATTAGGTCTGAAAGTCACAGCAACTGGGCACTGCTTTCTTTCAACTGACAAATATATTCAGAGAAGAGAAATATTTTGGCTTATAGTATATCACTAGTCTAACTTTGTGTTTGCTTTCCATGGGGGAAAAAACCCCCAACAAAACACCTTCCTATTTATACATAAGTCGTCCTCAACCTGAGAAATATTACAGGGAGGTTAATGCAGTTAAATGTTGTGTTACCATTAGCTCAGAATCACATATAAAATTATTTGGAAGCAGATGTACATATCTATTGTGCTGTTTGTTGCCTCAGCAACAATTAGGTTGAGATTCTTTTGCTTTAGAAAGTGTGAATGTCTTATTTTATGGTGACAATTAATATATTACATTCGGCCCTGAGTATTTAAGGGTTCCGCACTGACGGATTCAACCAACTGCAGATTGTAAACACAGTACACAGTCCGCGGTGGTTTGAATTTGCAAATTGGAACCCGCGGATATGGGAGAGGGGTTTGTGGCACTTGAGCATCTGCAGGTTTTGGTTTTGGAAACAGTCCTCTGCAGGTACCAAGGGGCAGCTGTATAATCTGGATAATAAAAATAGCAGTTAGACAGGAAGAAGCAAAAATGTTAAATTACTGGTTGCACTGGTCCCTGTTTGCAGCATAAAGACAATTTTGTGGGTATTAATGACTATTAACACTAGACCCAGTAGACATGGTCTACTCTATCTTGCTATCATATTGTACAGAAACAATTGCTTTTTTTCGTTTTCCTTCAAAAGCAGATTTAATCCTCAAAGAAACGCAATACTGAGCAGATTATTCAAAACATTTGCTAAGATCTTTTATGACAAATATGTGGAACACACTAGGTAATGAAATGGAGAAAAACATAGAAATGCTATTTTTAAACTTTGGGAACATTTTACCTGCTTTAAAACGTGATTCAAAGTTTTTCCTTGTTTTCATTTCTTTTTAAATTTAGTTATTCCATTACTATCTAGGTTTGCACATTGGTCCTTAATTTTGTTCCCTTTAGCTATTTTTAACTTTATTTGAAGGAGTTCATTCACAAGTCTTTGAATGAAATTAAGAAAACAATCTCATTCACAATAACAACAAGAGGATAAAACACTTAGGAATAAACTTAACCAAAGAGGTAAAAGACTTGTACACTGAAAATTATAAAGCATCAACGAAGGGAATTAAAGATACAGATAAATAGAAAGACATCTGTGTTCATGAACGGGAAGAATTAGTATTTTAAGATATCCATAATATCCAAAGTGACCTACCAATGCAATGCAATCCCTATCAAAATCCATACGGCTCTCTTTACAGAAGTAGGAAGATCATCCTAAAATTCACAGGGTACCACGAAAGACCCTGAATAGCCACATCAATGCTGAGTAAGAAGAACAACCTAGAGGCATTGCATGTGCTGATTTTAAAATGTATTACAAAATAGCAATAATCAAAGGAGTAAGATACTGGCCTAAAAGCAGATGTAGACCAATGGAACAGAATAGAAAATACAGAAATAAACCCATGCATATATGGTCCACAGATCTTTGACAAAGGTGCCAAGAACACACAATGGGGGATGGACAGTCTCTTCAGTAAATGGTGTTGGGAAAACTTAATATCCACCTGCAGAAGAATGAAATTGGACCTTTATCTTACACAGTATAAAAAATCAGTTCAAAATGAATTAGATACTTAAATGTAAGACCTGAAACCATCACAGTTTTAAACCATTATGCATTTCTGACAGACGGTGAGGCTTTGATTCTTCACTTCTAATATAAACTCAACCCAGTGTGTATACCTGTGCCCCAAGGCACATTGCAAGGATGTTCCTTGTAACATTATTCTTAGTCCCAGCCATGTACAAATGGCTTAAAATAAACCATGTACCCTCCGATACGTTCTGTAGATGAATATAGTAACAAATTGTGATATCATAAAGGAGCAGTATACAGCAAGGAAAATGAGTACATTATAGTTACATGGAACAACAGAAGTGAATCTCACAGAACACAGTGTTGAATGAAAGAAGGAGATATACAACCATATATATATATACACACACACATATATATAAAACCTATACCAAATATATATATATATATATATATATATATATATATATTATTTGATTAAGATAAGCTATAGTCGCGTTTTGGAATGCATTCTTGGTTGGAATAAAAAGTACTTCAGTAAAGAAGACAAACAGTCAGGATAGTAGTTACTCTAGCAGCCTGCAAGCCAGTTGTGCGTGGGGAAGAATACATAGGGGGAGACAGAATCTAAGCTGGAAACAACCCACTTTTCTTGACCCAGATTGTGGTTACACAGGGGTTTGGCTTTTGAATAATCAAGCTGTACATCTATGTTTTATGAACTTTCTATACATGTGTTATATTTTATAAAATACCATTTTTAAAATAGCACACACTGTGTACTATTAACGGTTTTATAACAAACTCATCTTAAAAGTAATAGAATTTTGTGAGTTTTATAGGAAGAAAGTCTTCCAACGAACGACAGGGTTAAATCGCCCTGTCATTCTGGGCCCATTGCCATGATATAAAATTTTAGTTATGAATTATATCAACTTAATCATTATATTATTTCTCAATTAAGTCAGTCTTTCATTTTAATTCAGTTTGATAAAACTTACAGTTTCTCTGTGTTTATGACTTCTCTGCATTGGCAAGAGGAAAAAAGAGATTAAAGTGGTGTACATAATCATGAGAAGGAAATATTTGAGCTTCCTAAGACTGTGAAATTCGAGTTTGCTGTCTCTTCCCACCTCTATAATTTGCTGGAAGCTGAAATATTAAGAATGATATACTGATATTTTTCAAGAATTATCTTTAAATACAATTTTATTAGTTTGAACTGAGTGTAGCTTGGAGGAATGAGCTGCAGATGTAACTAATAAAGATGGGATCATCGGATCTGTAAGGGATATTTCTTCATGCTTGTTCTCCAGGCCAAAGATCGGCCTAATCACTGTCTATGCCAAGGAAAAGGGTTGCTCTCAGTTCTGCAGAAAGACCAAGAGGCACTTGCTGTTTCTCATCATTACCTTGACTCCTGTAAAATGATTATATGGTTGAGGAGACAATGCATTTTCAGAAAATTCATCCTACACTTGTCACAGCAAATAATAACTATAAGAAACACTGTATCACTTAATCTCATTTTTAAAAAAGAAACAAATGAGGAGTATAGGCACAAGGATATTTCAAATAGAATATTTTAGAAACAAGTAGAATTAAAAGAAAATAGTTTCCTATACCTATGAAATGACAAGCGAACTGCCAACCATGTATCACACACTTTTCAGATAAATATTTCGAAGACTTGCCTATTTTTTCAGCTTTATTGAGGTATAAATTGACAAATAAAAATGTAAAATAAGGACCAGGGCAAGGCAAATGAGGCACTCTACTTGAATGCACCAAAAACACTCAGTAACCAAGACAAGAAATATTTTAAAAATTCAAACTGCAAACTGTCACCAGCAAAGCCCATTAACAATTCCCAGGAAATAAAAATAGAATCTGGGTAATAAAATAATGGTGTTATAATTTAGAGACCCATTGACGGGCCAACTTTCTCCATCTCGCAGCCAGTATTGGGGCCAGGGTGTATTACATAGGAAGAGTAAGTGTTTTCGGGTTGGAGACGATACCCAGAAAACTTCCAATTCTGCAGAATGCACCCTAATGGCCTACCCCCAAACAAAAGGGGCACTGGAAGGGAGAATCCCGCACAGTCCCCGCAGGGGGATGGAAATGGCAGATCCTGGCCACTACCCTCCAAGGCACATGCCCTGGGGCTCCTAAGCGGGCACTCTGATTGACCCTCAAGGAGCCCTGGCAGACATTGGACATAGGGGGAGAGCCTGTAGAATTCTTAGTCAACACTGATGCCACTTACTCAGTAATGAACACGAGATAAGGCACACTCAGTCACAAGAGCTGTAAAATAATGGGGTCTCAGGGAAGGCCCAAGAATGAGCATTCATAGAGTCATTAGAATACAAATTGAACAAACATACCCTTACCCATTCCTTCCTATATGTTCCCCAAAGCCCTACACCCCTGCTAGGAAAGGATATTAAAAAAATGTAAACTATTAAAGTGATTTAATATACACATATATTGTGAAAGAATGCTTCCCATCTAGTTAATCAACATATCCATCAACTCACATATTTACTTATATATATGTGTCTATACACACACACACACACACACACACACACACATATATATATGTTTGGTGAGGACATTTAAGTTCTAATCTCTTAGCAAATTTTAAATATACAATACTGTGTTATCAACCATAGTCACCATGTATACATTAGGTCCTCAGATCTTGTTTATCTTATACATGAAAGTTTGCACCCTTATACCAATCTCTCCCCATTTCCTTCACCCCCCCAGCTGCTGGAAATCATTTTCTACCCTATATTTCTATGAGCTTGACTTTATTTATTTTTTATTCCACATAGAAGTGATACGGTGCACTATTTTTCTCTTTTAGCATAATGCCCTTAAGCTTCATCCATGGCAGGATTTCCTTCGTTTTCATGGCTAAATAATATTCCACATATATGTGTGTTCATATGTATATCTGTGTGTGTGTGTGTGTATATATATATATATATATATATATATATATATATATATATATATAAACTCACATCTCCTTTATCCATTCATCTATTAACAGTTTTTTTCAATATCTTGGCTATTGTAAATAACACCACAATGATATGGGAGGGCAGATATCTCTTCAAGATCCTGTTTTCATTTCCTTCGAAAGTATACCCAGATGTGGCATTGCTGGATCACATGGTAGTTCTAATTTTAGTTTTTTGAGGAACCTCCATACTGTCTACCATAGTGGCTGCACCCGTTTACATTCCCACCAACAGTGTAGGAGGGTTCACTGTTCTCCACACCCTCATCAATACTTATCTCTTATCTTTTGATTTTAGCCATTATAACAAGTATGAGGTGATATCTCACTGTGGGTTTTGATTTGCATAAACGTTTTTAAGCTACATGTGAAAACACACCCAATACATGAAGCCTGTGCTGCACAGCAACATTTTATTCTTTAAATTTTGATCATTTTTTTGTACATTATTTTTTCTTGTTTTAAATAGACTTTATTTTTTAGAGCAGTTTTAGGTTCACAGCATCATTGAGTGGACGGGACAGAGACTTCCTGCAGACCTCCTGCCCTGACACCTACAGCCTGTGTGCCTCCGCCCACTATTAGCATCCCCCCACCGGACGGCACATTTGTTACAACTGCTGATCCTACATAGACACACATTATCGCCCGAAGTCCGTGGCTTACATTAAGGTTTGCTCTTGGTGTTGTACATTCTATAGGCGTTAACAAATGTGTAGGGACATGTATCTACCACTATGGTATCATACAGAATAATTTCACTGCCCTAAAACCCTTGTGCTCAGCCTATTCATCCCTCCCTACTCAACCCCTAGAAACCAATGATCTTTTTACTCTCTCCATAATTTTGCTTTTTCCAGAATGGCATATAGTTAGAATCAAACAGTATGTAGCTTTTTCAGATTGACTTCCTTCACTTAGTGATACACATCTAAGTTTCATCCATGTCTTTCATGGCTGGATGGCTCATTTCATTTTATCACTGAATAGCATCCTACTGTCTGGATGTACCACAGGTTACTTATCCTTTTTTTTTTTTTAAAACATCTTTATTGAAGTATAATTGCTTTACAATGGTGTGTTACTTTCTGCTTTATAACAAAGTGAATCAGTTATACATATACATATGTTCCCATTGTATATCTTCTTTAGTAAGGTATCTATTAATGTCTTTGGCCCACTTTTAAGTTGTTTGTTTTCTTATTGTTGAATTTCAAAAGTTCTTTGTATATTTTGGATAACAGTCCTATATCAGACATGTGTTCTGCAAATATTTTCTCCCAAACTGTGGCTTGTCTTCTCATCCTATTGATAGTGTCTTTTGCAGAGCAAAGGTTTTTCTTTTAATGAAGTTCAGTTTAGCAATGATTTCTTTCACAGATCCTGCCTTCGGTGCTGCCTCTAAAATGTCATCACCATATCCAAGGTCATCTTGATTTTCTCCTATGTTGTCTTCTAGAGGTTTTATGGTTTTGCATTTTACATTTGGGTCTGTGATCCATTTAGAGTTAATTTTTGTGAAGGATGTAAGGTCTGTGTCTAGGTCCACTTTTTTTTTTTTTTTTGCATGTGGATGTCCAGTTGTTCCAGCACCATTTGTTGAAAAGACTACCTTTTCTCCACTGTATTGCCTTTGCTCCTTTGTCAAAGATCAGTTGACTATAAATGTGTGGTTCTATTTCTGGGCTATCTACTCTGTTCCATTGATCTATTTGTTTATTCTTTCACTTTACCACGCTGCCTTGTTCACTGTAGCTTCAAAGTAAAATTTGAAGTCAGTGAGTGTTAGTCCTCTGAATGAGTTAATCTCCAGTATTATGTTGGCCATTCTGGGTCTTTTGCTTCTTCACAGAAACTTCAGAAGCAGTTTGTCAATATCCACACAATACCTTGCTGAGATTTTGATTGGAATTGGCAACATTTAATAATAATTTTTTTTTTTTTTGGCTGCACCAGGCAGCATGCGGGATCTTAGTTTCCAGACCAGGGATAGAACCTGTGCCCCCTGCAGAGGGAGTGTGAAGTCTTAACCACTGGACCGCCAGGGAAGTCCCTAACAATTCTTTTTATATATGTATCCAAAGTTTTTTTGGGGGGGCAAAAGGGAGGGGGATGTACTTTAGAAGATACAATATGCCATGTAATAACGTATTCTAATAAAGAATAAAATGGAAGCAAATGGTAAATTCTTGAAGCAAAATTATCATAGCACACGAAGTCCTTCACATTTCTTAACATGGGTCCACTAATTTGTCTTTAACTTTTTCTCAGCCAAAGTGAAGACAGACAGACTTATCTGATCTCCCTGGGCTAGTGTGGCCCTCGGTGCCTCGGTATCAGTGTCCTCTGGGAACCTGTTAGGAATGCAGTCTCATGCCCTATCCCAGACCTACTTAGTCGGAAACCATGGGGCTGGGGCCCAGCACTCTGTATCTTAGCAAACCCTCCGGCAGATGCTGATGCTGCCTCGATTTTTGACATATTTATTGCTAAGTCAGGGAGTAAACCATCTGATTATGTTATAATCCCAACAGCTGGTGAGGCTGTGTATTACTGAGAACGGTGTTTGTTACTTAGGACAGAAGAAGCCATAAGGAAAGTATTCTAGTACTGCTGACCCTTGAACAACATGCATTGAACTGTGAAGGTCCACTTATATGTGGATTTTTTTCAATGGTAAATATTACAAGACTACATGATTCTAGTTGCTTGAATCCGCACTTGTGGAACCGCGTATATGGAGGAAACTTGGCTACAGAGGGCAGACTGTAAAGCTATATGCAGATTTTCCACGGAGAGGGGGTTGGCACCCCTAACCCCATGTTGTTCAAGGTCAACTGTACTTGAAAGAGAAAAAGAAATGCAGGGTTCTTGGTGAACAGGGTATTTCCAAACACAACAGTGGTGGACAAGCTTGTTGAAGACCCATCCCACTCCCAGGAACAGCTGGAATAAAAGAGGCAAAAAACCTAAAATGTGGATAAAACCATTTTAGAAGATATTTCAGTGTTATCAAGGCACAAAGACGTAAGCAGCCCAGCTCCTAGTGGAAGGAAAGCTCAGATGGGTGAGGACCCTTTCGGGGTCACTTCCCGGCTTCAGGGTCTGTCCCTTGTAAGCTGGCTCCTGGGGGCTGAAATGGTGGGTCTCAGTAGATTCAAGGTTTAAGTCACACGTGTCGGATTTCAGTTCCTTCCAAGAAAAAACTCAGCAGGATACAACATAAGAGTAAACATAAATGAGTAACAGGCCAGGCCTCATAAGGATGGGAGCCTCGTTCACAAGCACCCAATCCTGATTGGGGTTAAATTGTACTTGTGATTTTATTTTGCCAGAAATAAAAGTAACACTCTCTGAAGGAAGATAACATCCTCTGGAGCCTCAAGTCACATATATGATTTTTACATGCAACGTCTACTCTTTACGCAATATTGAGAAGCCATACAAGGAGGCAAAATTAAATAGAATTCAGAAAATCAGGAGAGAAAAGACAATAGGGGAAGCACACATGCATAGAAGATTCAGATTTTGGATGTACCAGATCCAGAGTTTAAAACTTCTATACTCAGTATCCTCAAAATTTAGATGACTAGTTCAAAAATTGTATCAGATAACTGGAAATTACAAAATAATAAGACACATACCTAGAAATAAAAATAGAATAGCTGACACTTCAGCTCAGTATCAAGACGTGTAGAAGTTTACATAGAGCTGAAGAGAGGAGCACAGAGTTAAGTGAATGTAACACTGCATACGAATCAGCATAACAATCAGTTGCATTTCTATGCTCAAGGCGTAGACCATTTTTCGACCCCTTGAGTGTGTGTACGTGGGTGTACACAGCTGATCAGCAGAAGTTTAAACGTTACAACTAAAAGCAGGTGGAGTAACAGATGCTTCCCGAGGTCACAGTGATTGAAGATGGATACACAGTGATTGAAGATATTCTTATTCCAGAGAATAAGAATCCTCGCGGTACTCCTCCCCCTGCAGACCTTCAGAATGCATCTCAAAGCCCTGACTCAGGGCTTCCCTGGTGGCGCAGTGGTTAAGAATCCGCCTGCCAATGCAGGGGACACGGGTTCGAGCCCTGGTCCAGGAAGATCCCACATGCCGCGGAGCAACTAAGCCCGTGCACCACAACTACTGAGCCTGTGCTCTAGAGCCCGCAAGCCACAACTACTGAGCTCTTGTGCGACAACTACTGAAGCCCGCGTGCCTAGAGCCCTTGCTCCGCAACAAGAGAAGCCACTGCAATAAGAAGCCCGTGCACCGCAACGAAGAGTAGCCCCCGCTCGCCGCAACTAGAGAAAGCCTGCGTGCAGCAACGAAGACCCAATGCAGCCAAAAATAAATAAATAAAATAAATAAATTTATTAAAAAAAAAATCCCTGAATCAAAGGAGCAGAGATGCGTGTCTCCCAAATCACAACCACCTCTACGATCCACCGGCCTTTATTTCAGACTGCAGCATGCAGGGCACCTAAGAACCACGTCTGCTTCTGATCTTGTTTCCAGGAGACTGTGACACAAGCCTGTCTGCTCTGATGACGCTATGTGGCCATGGCAACCACGGCGCACCTCACCGGAGTTTTCCCTCAGCATCTTCTTGGCGGGAGCCTGGCCCGGGCCCCCCGCCTTCTACTACGGGTGCCCCCTGTCTCCTCCGCCCCTTGTTCACCTGGTCAGCGACATCCTCCCAGCACCTGAGGCCATTTCGCTTAAGAAACGGGCCAGACTATGTCCCGTCACAGCCTTGACGTTCTGTGGCCTCAAGGCCACCCTCCCCCTGGGAGCGAGGCCGGCCCGCTGCCCCCCCCCCCCCCCCGCCCCCGCAGGGCAACAGCCAAGGCCTCGGGCACTTCTCCCGGGAAGACCCCTCTCCCGGCCGCGCTGCTACCGTCGGGCGCCTGCCGTCTGAGGAGCGTCCCACCAGGTGATCTTATGTTTGTGGCGGCTCTTACAAAACGTTTGCTGTGTTAATGTTCCTTTAGGAGAAATTTTAAAAAATGAATTTCAAGGAGAGCTTTAAATGGAAAAAAAAAAAAGTTGCAAAATGAGCTAAATGTCCCCTGAGTGGTCAGGCAGAAGCGGAAAGAAGTACTGCTCACCGTGGGGAAGGGCACCGGCTTGATCGCGAGTTGACAGGTGAACTTTTGTCACGCTTAGATCGGCTGCAAAAACCCGGCTCCTCTCCCGCCTGCAGCCGCTTCCCTGAAACCCTCTGCCGAGCCAGCGATTCTGGAGCAGCGCCGGGCCCCTCGCACGGGGACCACGGCCGGCGCTCGCATTTGTCACCGCAAAGCGCTGGCTACAGGGGCTTCTTGCAAGACATGGAAATTTAGCAGCTTGGGGCTCCGCCAGGCTGCTTTGGAGGGAAGTGATCAGGCATGGGGAAAGGGACCCCAGTGCCAGCACGAGGGAGCGGGTAGAGGCAGGGGGTCGGGGGCACCGACAGGGCTGGGGCCTGCTTTCTGCCGACCTGTCGGTGTCACCCGAACCACGTTGCTCTCCTTAGGCCGGCTTTTCTCTGACAATTATAAAGTAAATCTGGGCCACTATGATTCACAATTAAAGAGGAAAACTCTCTCTCTCTCTATATATATATATACATATACATATACACATATATGTGTATATGTTCACAATTCAAGAGGAAAACAACATATATACATATATGAATACATATATACTGTTTTCCATATGTACTTGTGAATTATATATATACATATTTGCCAAGAGATATAGCAGATATAAAGGCATGCAAAGCTTCTGTGTATAAAGGTAACATTTTCAGCTGATTGTAACCTGTGCCTTTTTCCTTTCCCCACTCCAAAATCGCAGTAATTCGTTCCAGCCTCTGTCATAAACATCTGGGAAAGAGCAGTGAACTGCATACACAATGCAGTAGTACAACTTAGATTGCACTTCGGAGGACTGAGAACTAAAATAGAAAAAAGTAAAACATTTGTTATGTTATAGAGCAAGGGACTGCAAGGGAAATGAGGTAAATGAGTCAGGGAAGGGAAGACGGGAAGTGTTGCGAAGGGGCTGGCATTTCCCACAAGGTGACCGACCACAGGGTCTCCCAGAGGGGACATTTGAGGACAGGTGTGGAGGAGCAGAGAATCCGCCAGAGGGCAGAGCGTGGAGACAGAGGGACCACCAAGGCACCGCGGGAATGCAGGCGCCTGCAGGACCACCTGGGGGCTGAGAGGCCAGGCAGCTGGAGAAGGTGGTCTGGAGAGAATAGCTGATGATGAGATGAGATTGACCATGACCTCAGATGCGCCCCCCGCGGGCCCCGGGGGGCCCTGGCTTTACTGAAGGACTCACGGTGGAGGTATTTTGGACGGTGGAGCTGAACTGAAATTGCGTGTGCGTGTGCGTGTGTGCGGGCACGCACGTGGACAGAGATGCAGGAGCGTTAAGTGACAACTCAGTGGGAACGCGCTCGGTGCCTGTGTCTCCGCCTTTAGTAAGATGAAGAGTCGGGGAAGGAATGAAGCACCACTTGTAGGAACTACAGGATCCAACGATCCTGCACAGGAGACCCAGGGAGCACAGGAGGTGAGGAGAATGCAGATTCAAAGTTGCAGGAAGAAGCGGCTTGCAGGTGACCTGGACTGGTCTCTGTGAACCTCTGCATGATCAGAGTGGGAGGCTGACAGAGGGAGCAAACGCCTGGGGTGCAAGCAGCACAAACCAAGACACCTCTCCGCAGGGGACGTCTCCCTGCCTGAGTCTAAATACAGTCCTCCTACGGCTGAAGTTTTCACGACACAAATTAATTAATCCATGTTTTTTAATTAAATTTCAATACTTGCTTTTGTATTGCTGAATCAACGTCTCAAGCAATTTGCCAAATCTCATTTTGGTGGTGAGATTAAAATGTGCTCAAACCCACAGTGACAGCACCCAGGACGTGTCATGGTTGCAGCCACGGAAACAGGAGGACACGTCATGGGGACTGGTCATGAGAAGTGAAATCCCGTATGTCGCTTAACAAACACCTTTGCTGATAAATAAATGTCTATGGAGAAAGGAAACTCTCATCAGAATGGCTGGTTGAAAAGGTTAAAAGTCTTAAGGCATCATTATAACCTAAAAGATCTGTTAATAGCTACAGGTTATAAATATTCAGGCCTGGGGGTTTCATTGATACTTTATTTCAATATAAGTATTTCTTTAAATATGTATTACTGTAGCAGAGATGTAGTGGAATTTTGCTGTCAAAACTATGCATGCAAATAGGACATCATACATAGGATTGTAGAGGATTCTGTGGGGATCAATGAAACGTGTTTTAGTAGACTAAGCTAATGTGTATTTGAAATTAATATGGAAGCAATCAAATCAAATCACATTTCTTACAATCCATTTTAATTTCATTGCTATGCTGACATTACAATTTTTTTCTACTACATAATTTCAGAGGAAAAAAACCAATAAGTTCCACATATACAAGAAGTTTATGAAGGGAATCAAATTACTAAAAATTTAGAGAGCTTATAGTGAGGCTTGGCCTAATTTCCTATTCTGATAAACACCAGTGACTACAGGACCATTGTGAAAATAAATAAGCCATTGAAATATAGAAAGTTTTTTCTGAAAAGCATTTTTGTCACTAACAGATATTTCATAACAGAACAATTAGTTTCTCCTTCTACAGAACTTTCAACTTGTATTTCCATTTAGTGTATTTTTAGTTTCTATGTTTGCATAAATAATACATTCTCCTTAATACCAGGCTGTAGTTAAGTTCTTACTCAATTGAAATGATGTTATAAAAACTCCAATAACTGAATAAATAAGAAACAAACAAGAGCAACAAGCATTTTTCAGCTTTTTGAGCATAATCACGATCTTTTTTCTCTAACCTCAGTTAATCAAATCAATCATGAATACAGATCTGGACAGAGGTAATCTACACATAGAGTCAATGTTTATGACTTTGTAGAAACCTGATACTATTTCACTGGCGCAGGAAAACCGTTGTTATAGCAAACCCCATCCTAAACTCTGATCCTAATTATCAAATAAATTCTCAGTGATGTAAAACTGTCTAAAGCGGAAAACTTGAGAGAGGTTTCTTCTGTTGGAAGGAATGGCTGCTGAGATGAACTACGGTTACTTCCTCTTCCGGAATGGAGGGGGGTGTCCATAGAACCTCAAGAAGATTCTCAAGAAGAGCTCAGCTCCTGAAGAGCAACTGCTTTCCCTCATCCTCTATGTACGTACCGTGTAAGGTGTTTTCTACTGAGACAGCGGAGGAGAGACCTTTTCCTGCTCCTCCTGTTTCCACTGGAGTACCCAGTGTTTTATAAAAAGATTTTGGAACTTCACTCCTTGCTTTTTCACTCAGAAATCATAGCAGAAGGCAGATGGGAAAACCCCACATTGTTACATGATACCTTTGGATCTACATTTATTTATAAATAATTACATATTTGGTACTTTATACTGGCGCTTCATCTTCAGATACCAACACCTGCATTAGTTTCCTGTTGCAGGAATGTAAAAATTACTGCCAACTTGGTGGCTTAACACAGCACAAATTCGTTATACTACGGTTCTGTTGGTCAGAAGTCTACAACCGTTCTCACGGAGCTGAAATCAAGATGTCAGCAGGCTGCATTCCCATTTCTTCACCTTTTCCAGCTTACAGAGGCTGCTTGCATTCCGTATCTCATGACCCCCTCCTCCATCCTCAAAGCCAGCACCTAGGCATCTCTGCCTTGCTTCCATGGTCACACAGTCCCTATAATTTCTTTCTCTCTCATTCACTCACCCGAGCCTGGAAAGGTTCTCTGCTTTTAAGGACTCATGTGATATCACTGGATAAACCAAGATAATATGGGACAACGTCTCCGTCGCAATATTCTCTACCAAAATTACGTCTGAAAAGTCCCCTTTTCCGTGTAAGGTAATATATTCATAGGTTCCAGGGATTAGGACATGACACCTCTTTGGTGGCCATTATTTTGCTTCTCATATTATTGGTGACATATTTTTTAAAGCAATGCAAAAATCAGTGTGTTGAGAAAATGTGCTCGAGAAACTTATCCTTGATACATTAGTGTGGATTAAAGGAAATATTTCAAAGAGAATTACACTATGATATTTTAAATTAATTCTTGCATCTTAAAATACTTTAATTAGACAATAACTTAATATCTAGATAGACAGTTATATTTGAATAATTCTTTGAAAAATTAAATAAACCCAACATTGATATGACTCATTTAAATACGTTAGCAAATAATCCAAATTGATCCTGGGATATTTTGTCACTTATCTTCCCTTGTCAAAAAGATAAGGCATCCAATTCTGTGTCTTGCTTGGATCAGAGATAAAATAGGAGCCTGTCATTGATTGAAGACTGTACTAATTGCTGTGGTGAAATAAAATTTATGAAACCTGTATTGTAAGCCTGTTTCTGCAATTCACTTGCCTACTGACCTTGGGAAAGTCATTTAACCAAGACTGTATTTTAAGCTCCTCAAAAGTAAGGATGAATTATTTATATTAGGCCATTAAAACCTAAAAAAGTTTAGCTTATAGACATAACAGAAAGAGAATGCATTGAACAAAATTAACCTTTTGAGGTCTTTCTCTGTGTAAAATGAGAAAACTAAACTCAGGAATTTATAAAGCCAACTCTAAATTAAAGACTTATAAACTTATGTTTACCGGGGGGGGAAGGGGGGGAGGGATAAACTGGGAGATTGGGATTGACATATACACACTACTATATATAAAATAGATAACTAATAAGGACCTACTGTATAGCACAGGGAACTCTTCTCAATACTCTGTAATGACCTATATGGGAAAGGAATCTAAAAAAGAGTGGATATATGTATATGTATGACTGATTCACCTTGCTGCACACCTGAAACTAACACAAACCTTGTAAATCAATTGTATTCCAATAAAAATTAAAAAAATAAAGACTTTATAATTGTAATGAATATGACTGTATAATAAGAAACTTTTATTCATCAAAAGTCACCTGAGCCCAAAGCAAGCAAGGATAACATGCTAAGATTCAGAGATAATTTTAGTAATGAAGTTGAAAAATACAGCGAGGTATCCAGAAGGGCTACGTATGCTAGGCTTCTTTTCAGGTAAGTATGACCATGTGATTAGAACCACCAGTGGGTTGGGGGCTGAGGTGATGGGGACCACTTCCAGGCTAGGCTCCTGTATCCTATTCTTCCAACTGGATGCATTTTGATACCAAGACCCTGGCAGGTGGCGGAGCTACAGGACAAGTTCCTGGATCACAGTGAGGAAAGAATTTGCCTGTCTGTTCAGAACACCTATCTTGGACTGTTAGTGAGAAAAAAATTAACCTTATATTGTGTTTAAGACATTACACTTTTGGCACTCTCTGTTATGGCGGCTTACTCACCCTAACTAATATAACGGTTAGAGAAATGAGTATTGTTATAATTAATTAATTATTTTCTCAAATGTTAAAAGCATTATTATAATTCTTTAAAATTGTTTTTATGATCTAATGGTATGGGGGTCTATCTCAGGAACCAAGTATAGGTATCTCCTCAAAATTTAGTGTCTGTCTTATGCAAATAGAAGACGATGACTACATTAGTTCTTCCTTTCTAAGATGTCATCAAATCCTTATTGGCCACCTAATCTTGCCAGACACCATAAAGGATATGGGAAATGAAGAGATTAATTCATGCAACTAGTACTAGTTGAGTCTCCAGATTATCGTGGGATCCTGTTCTAGGTGATCACGCAGAAGTTTTAAGAGAATCCCTAAGAATCATTTAGAATTTTTGAAGGACTAATAAATCTATTAAAGAGAATAGAAGGTTTTTAAAAAGTGATGCTACCATGCTGCCTGATGGCACATAGCTCTGCATAATGCCCTTCTCTTAAGTGTACGTAGGAAACGATGAATAGCATAGATGCCACTTCCTTAATTATATGGTGACTTTATATGGTGACGATGAAGAGATATTGCATATGTAATTAAAGCCTCTAATCAGTTGAGTTTAATTTAATCAAAAGGAAAATGATCCTGGAGGAGCTGAATGAGGTAAGCCCTTTAAAGGAGATTGGAAACAGCAGGGACAACACCCACTGGCCTTAAAGAAGCCAACATGGTGGAGAGAACCATGTGTTAGGAATGGCGGGCAGCCTCTAGGAGCCGAGGGTCTCAGAGGACTCCAAGCCTCATGTGAGATAATAGCGGAGGCCAGAACCATGACTGCAGCCTTGTGAAACCCGAGCAGAGGATCTGGCAAAGCCAAGCTTGGACTCCTGACCAACAGAAACTGTGAGATAATAAGCGTGTGTTGTTTAATGTCACTACATGCATTTTCACTTGCTGTACCACAATGGAAAACACACACAGATTTTTGTACCAGAAGTAGAGTTCTGCTTTAATAAGTACCTAAAAGGTGGGAGCAGCTTGGAATTGAGGAGCAGTGGGTGGAAGCTGGAAAAGTATGGGGTGAAGCACAAGAGAGGGAGCCTAGATCACATCATAAAAGCCTGCATCAGCTGGAACTGACTGTGGGTAGAAATCTGAACTTGGGGAAGCTACCTGCCAAGGGAGCTCAGAAGAAAGTCAGGGACGTGTTACTGGAAACTGGAAGACAGTGTAGCAGCAGGAAGCTTGGTGAAACTGTTTCCTGCAGTTACGCGGAAGAAAAACTGTCAATAATTATACATACCTGGTTACACACCTATGGAGATTTTCAGCAAAATGTTGAAGATGCTGCCTGGTTTCTTCTGGCCTCGCACATAAAATGTGAGAGGAGGGAAGGAAGGGAAGAGCTTGGTGAAGAACAATCAGATACAACGAACCAGGGCTTGGCGACTCTGAATATTCTCTGCTTCTCCAGATGCCCAAAAACGATAAAAGTTGGGTGGCTCCTGAAATTTTAGTACAAAGGAAATCCTAGGTGTGTGATCTACAACCTTTCCCCCAAATCTTAGAAGCATCAAAACTTCTCGCAGAGGGTCCTTTCCAGGGATTAAGAATGTGCTCAGAGATCTCATCAGCTAAACTGGAGGGTCTCTAGGGGTCTTAAGGGTATTGTCTCCAGACATCTCAGCAGAAGGCTGAGAGAGACCTTCTCAGAAAGATCTGTGAAGTTAGCTTTTGTCCTGAAGAGTGAATGCTTTTGAAATCTATGAGAGACCTAGGAATTAGTAAGAAAGCTGTTTCAGCAGAAACACCACCAGCTTGAACCACAGAGGGACAGAGCGAATACAGACTTAAAGGAGCCTCTTGGAATCCCTAAATTCTATTAGCAGGAAGCAGTTGATGAAACTACTCAGGTGCAAACGTGGGTTTCCTTTCATGAAAAAGGAAAGAGTGATTCCGAGGATCAGGAGCCCAGAGGGTGGAGTCAAGAGCGACAGAGACCGCGGCACGCACCATGCTAGGAAGCAAGGAGCATTTTTTCCCTTTTTGTCATTCTTCTTATGAAACATTACGTGCACCCCCTTCTCATCTCCCAGGTGAACCAGGTACAGTGCTGACTATTCACCGGGTTTCTCTCCATAGTGCCTATAAATTTCCCCTCTTTAATGCTCAGTGCAGGGGAATTTCTGTAACTGTTGTCAGAAAAGGGTCAGACCTTTCTGTTGCCCCAGCACAAATCTAGCTGCTACAGGGGGACAGACTTGAGGCTGCAGCCAGAGGGCTGGGCAAGGCTGCCCCACCTGAAGGACAGCCAAGAACGTCTGACGATGCTCGATTCAGGAGGCTCTTCTTTAATCTGCTTCCCAGTCCTCTGCCTGGAACCTCACCTCAAATTCTCATCAACAGGCAATCCACGTGTTTGCTGCTGAGGTGCACGGACTTCTCGCCAATCTAATGAACCATCCTTCTTCTACCAAACAGCAATGTTTCTGTCAGCATCTCATCCTCACTGCAAACTGTTGTGAACCAGGAAGGGTGTGAGATTTTGCAAGCTCCTAAGTTCTCACGGGTTTATGGATGCTGGCAGAAGACATTATATTCTTGGGACAGAGACAAAGGACTTTATCAACATGGCACAGCAAACACCATGAGTATCAGCATATTTGTGTCAGATGTGTCTGCACACAATGGGTTGCATCACATGCGAGGATCCCTGAGTTTAGGGAACCTGAATCTTTCATAACGGGCTGTAGGCACAACTCCCCTTTTCTCTGGAGGGAGATATCATCTCTACCTTCCAAGACTTCCAAATGGAAGGTAAGAAAATCTTCCCTTGGTTCTGAGGGAAACACTATCTCCATTTTCTAAGTCTGCTTTCTATGTAAACACCCTTGAAAAAATAGCCTGAAACAAAATGTGTGCTCACAAGACCTGCAGAAATGCAAAAGGGCCAAAGAGAAATGTCCCCCAAAGCATGGGCACCTTTCCCATGATGCTCCTGCTATGTCTTTTCCTTGATCTGGAAGATCTATTTCTGTGAGTCTTCAAAGGAAACGTGACATGAGCTGCAGCCCTTATTTTGAAGATGCATTTCCTTCACATGTCACTGGGTCCCTCTGATGCCTGACACAATGATCACTTTTCACTTGAAAATCACGTCTTCCTAGCCTTCATTAGTATAAAATGATTCCTTCCCGTGTCGATTTGTCCAGCCACACACGGTTCTTTTTACCTTGGAAGCTGTCCTACCTTGACCTCTGTAGACGCAAAGCCCCAGCACACACACGCCACAGACAGCTTGACTTTATACTCTCCTCTTTGACAATCGCCTACCTGCTTCACTCCACTAAGACCTTGCTTCTCATACTTAACTTCGGAATACTTAGCTCACCCTCTGTGTTTATGTTTTAGCCCGGTTCTCACTGACAACTCTTCCCTTCCCCAGCTCTGGTGTCTCAGTAGCGCCTGTCTGACTCAGATGGGCTTGCAGTCCTCCCACCTGGGACTCAGCTCAGGAGGACAGCTGCCACCCACCTCATTTGGGGCCTGCAAGTGAACACAAATAGCATCAACCTCCGTTTGCTGTAAAACCACGATTTCTTTTTGAATATGACAGTCTTCTTCATATTTTTAGCTTTGGGTTTGTATATATTTTACTGGTTTTACAATATTTGGCCCTGAGTTATTCATGATAGGAAGAGCACACCAAATACATTTTTTCTTAAGCTAATAAAAGATAATAAAGTATGAGACATGATATTTATCATTTTATAACATATTCCCCCATTTCCCAAGCCTACATCTACTTTTTGAAGCTGGAAGGTAACTATAAATATAATTTAATGGACAGTTTTGTATTTTGAGCTGTTTTGTTCCTCAGGTGAAAAATACTGTAATGAAAAATACTGCAAAAATACGCAACTAAACAGTGCAGTATTTCTGTCTGAAGTGAGCTTGTTTCAAAGTATTTCTTAATGACGAATCATTTAACGTATTAGCCACATCATCCGGGTTATACTCTAAGGCTTCAAAGGCACTAGAAACGAGTCCAGTAAAATACAGCGGACGGAAGCATCGGGTTAGTGCCTACACCGTCAAAACCGGTAGGAAGGGAATTCTGGCAATAAAGCAGGTTTCTGCAGTGCGTGCGCTATGGAGCATGAAGTCAATCCATTAAACCCCAAATGGGATGAATGATTCTCTTATGGGGACACTCTTGCTGTGCTTTTCTGCGGTACTAATCACTTAACTCTTCTTTCACATATCAGGGGAAAAGGATTATACAGTTTGGTCAATTAAATCACCCTTAAGGAAGTGATAAAGGAAGCAAAATATAGCAGTTGTTCTATCCACGTATATTTAAACACAGAAACATTTGCCCCTACTGGGCTTGTCTTTACGTATCCTTTGCTAACTTCCCCTTTTAACATGTAATACCCCCTTGAGTAAACTTTTTGGTTATGGGATTCAGAGTCACTCATTGTTATCATAATTTGATGCCGTCTACAAAATGTTAAAAACTGTTCCAAAATATGGAAAGACTACTACTTGGGCAACCATACAAAGTGTGTTCTAGTTAAACTAGATTCATAATATAGTGGGCACCACGATGGATGATTATGAAGAAAATGACGTTAAAGAAAATGTATTAACTTGCAAAGTATCTGTGTCCACTCACTTTACTACAAGGAAATAAACCTCTCTGGATTTCTCAGTGCTCCTGTAAAAAAGCCCTAGCTCCTGAGACAAGGAAATGTCTACAGAAAAAGACAAGAATGTTAGAATGCTTGTCTTTACTTTTACTAGAAACATTTTCCTTTTCATATACTTTAAGAATTAGAACCGGAGCCATTTTTCTAGTTAATTGTTCTCATCTGAACTGAAAGGATAATAAAACTTGCTTTATCTCCCCGAGAGGCTGAATGGTTTCGGCCAGACAGCTGCCGGCTAAGGCCCCGGGTGCCAGGGGGACTGGGCGGCTCTCTCCCTGGACACATTCATTTCAAAGAGAAGGAGGCCCAGAGCTTGGAGACTCTGAGTCATGTGATTCAGAGACACCTGGGTTTATCTGGCCCTTGGAGTGACATTTACATTTTAAAAGGTTAGGCGGAGACCCAGGGCTCTTTCCATACTGCCTCAGAAGGACGGGTTGTCTCTGTCTCCTTCTAGCAGCTGGGGACAGTGGTTTCCCGGCCCTGTGTAAGCAGAGAAGCACCTTCTCCCCCATCTGTCTTCCGGGGCGTAGCTGCCACCAGGTGGCTCTCATCGCATCCCCTGCAGTCTGGGTGCGGTCACTGACATTGATATTCCTTTGGCTAAAAAGCTGGTTGTGAGAATCAATGAAGAACTTTTTCCCATGACCCAGGTGCCTCATGTTTCTGCAATATTAATATATATGTAAAGTACATAACCTTGTAAGCAGAGCAGCATCTCAGACTTTTTGCCATTCTTGACAAAGCTGGTATATTTACTATGTGCCAGACATAAAGCTGAGCTATTTACACCTATTCAATCACATCATACTTTAAGACAACTGGTTTACAGATAAGGCAACTAGAAGACAGGGCTTAGGACCACCACCAAGGACACTCACCCAGTAAGAAGTGTGGAGATAAGAAGTTTGGTTGCAGAACCCCAAACCCTTGGTTAGATACCATGCGGCCCTTACTATCACACATGGTAATGGCCAGGATTTGGAAGCTCAAGGCTGACAACTTCTGTCTTCTGGTCTCCTCTTGAAACCTTAAACTAAGTTAACTCCACCTTTCTCTCCCTTTCAAGGAGATTTAACCTTTGATATTCTTCCTTTATCACCCAAAGATACAGATATAGACATAAATTAAGATTTCAAGCCTCATCTTATATTTTATAGTCCTGCATATATTTATATATCTGAAACTATGTAAATAAAAACCTTTCACAAATCCCTACTTAGCTTTTATCATTTCTGATTTCTCACCAACAGCAAGCCTAAGGGAAACTGAATCTTGAAAATAATTACAAAATTATTCAGATATTAGAGAAAATCAACTGATTTATCAATTGAAAAAACCATCAGCTACTTCCCATGCTTGGGCCCCGGGCTGGGCAGTGAGGTCACACGGAATAATAACATCAGAAGAGCTCTGATAGTTGTTTCCTTTGACATGGCAGCTAAGTCCATCAGACAGTATAGCTCCCTGGCATTTTTGGATGATGAAATGTGCCCATTACAGTACAGCATGCTAAAAAGCAGAGAGAATAAGGAATCTGCAGTTCCTATGAGCACAGGTGATGGCCAATCAACACGGCTCTGAAGGCAAAAATGAAGTGCTCGGTGTGGCTCTTACAAAGTGGGGAGAGCAGACCAGTGCTGAGACGAGTCTTCTGTGAGCAGGGAATTCGTGTCTGATTTTAAGGTTTCACTCGTTCTCTCAGCATACAGAGATGATGCATAGCGTTGATGACACAGTTAAATAACTTCCCATCATGACAGGATTATATTAGCAAACATGGTATCACACACACACACACACACACGCACAGAATTTTGAAATGTTTTTCTTTTCCTAACCAGAGTGTTGCATTAACTCTCTGGGTATGGTCAGTAAGGATTTGTTGTGTTACCACTGTTTCAGTAAAGTTTCTGTATGTCTGCTAGAGCTGTTTCCTCTGCTACAGGCTGGACCAGGAAAAATTCACTTCATTTAAAGGAACACCCATAGTATCTCTTTAAACTTAATAAAAGATAAGGGAGATGGTGAACAGACACTCTCATTTCAAGATAAAGAATATGTAATTTAATTGCAATCAAAATTTAAATTGTGATGAAAATTTGCATGAATTAAAGAAATTAAAAATAAAAATCTCCCCTGTATAACAAGAAAAGTAGGTAAATCTAAAGACCATAGGGAAGATAGTAAAGCAAGGGGGAGAAAGAAACAGCTGGTTTATCTCAGAAGAGAAGTGGAAAAGATATTACTTCACAGAAATGAAGATGGAATTGAAACATACTGTCAAAATAGACATTGCCAACAACTCAACTAGGAGTGGAGGACAGGACTGGGAAAACAGGAGAAATAAAGTAGAAATGGATGAAGAACATAAAAGATTCAGTAGAAAATGGCAAGTATGGAGAAGAAGTGAAGGACGCTCAATCTGGACACCATTAGTGACCCTGAATAAGAGAAGAACAAGCAAGAGGAAAAAAAATAAAGATATATTTACAGAAAAGTTTGCAAAATGTACAATTATTTGAATCTACCAGTTAAATAGACACACTGTGTTCCAGGAATAATTGCACCGGAAGAGTCCATCCTGAGGCCTAAGTTAATAAGCTACTAAACTTCAAAGAAAACGAGAGAATCTTTCAGTCCACTTGGCCAGGTCAATGAAGAAGCCTCCTTAGGGAAAAAAAAAATCAATTTAGCCTCAGTCACCTCGACTGAAAAATTTAACCCAAGAAGACAGTGGAGTAGTGCTCTGATAGAAAAAAAAATTTGAACTTTCTGCCACTACCAACATGCTATTCAAGAATAAAGGGCGCAGTTTAAAAATTCTGAACACGTACAAACAAATGGAAAAATTATTCCCCAGAGAGTTTCCTATAGAAAATACAAGAAGGTAACTTTCTGCCTGCCAGAGAAATGAGATGAATAGAAAAAACAAACATAGATGGTGCTGGGTAGTAGAAACCATACAGTCTGTAGAAAACCAGACTAAAATTGAATTGGCAGTTATTGTTACAAAAGAGGATTTAAATGTGGAAAATGAAAAAAATGAAATGAAAATGAATAAGAATAGTTGGCAGTGGTCGGGGAAAAGGGACCACCAATAGCGTAATTATGCTAATTTCATCATCTGCTATAACCAGTTATCAAAACATGTCATTTAGTGCTAAAAATCAAGTAATTATGAAATAAATATACTAAAGATATAAAGTAATTTACTGAAGAAGGGTCATGAAGAAAAGAAAAAGTAAGACATATGTATGCATTCTCTTATTTTTCAAATTAGGGATTATATAGCTCATATCTAGTGAAAGGGGGAATGATTGTAAATGAGAGGATTATAGTAAGGTAGACCTTTCTCAGCTAAAAGTAGGAACATGCAGGGAGTATTAAATAATACAATTTATTTATTAAAGCCAATAAAAATATGACTGTAGAATTAAATCTCACATCTCTTATTTTAATTACTAAAAATGAAGTAAATTTATCTATTAAAAGAAGATGTCTGCCATATTAGTTCACTAAGCAAAACACAACTATGTAATATGTACAAAAAATATGTAAAAAAGTGATTTAGGAAAGTTGTAAATAAAAAGATGAGCAAAGGCAGACATGCCAGCCAGAAGGAATGAAATATCAGAAATGAAATATAAAATACCTACTTATATCAGAAAAAAGTGGAAAAAGGGAAAAAAGCATCACGTGAGGCTAAGACAGGCACTTCAGAATAATAAAATGTGTAATCTATCACAAATAACAAATAAGAAAACATCAACATCAATAATGGGAAATAACAGGAACGATGAGAAGAAGTAAACTGATGCTTTGATTTACATTTTCTTTCCATGGCAGATCGAGTGGATAAAACCCAAGTAACGACATAGGAGATTGTGTTCTTTCTTCCACTCCAGGAACATGTTTTACTAGATTTCTGTTGTGTAATCTTCACTTGCATTGCTGCCTGTCACCTACTTCGACATGCAGTCAATAACGGCCCATAACTAATACTCTCAGCGTACTTGTGAAATACTTTGACAAATTGACACAGAATATATAGTAAAAGGAGGTTGCTGTGCGAAGGAAATCCGACACACAGAATTCTTGTGAGTGTGGGAATGCTCAGATGTATCTCTAAGAAGTTCCTGAATCTAGAAGAATAACCTGGAAAAGCGTGTGCTCTCACACAGGCAAGCCTGGGTTTGAATTCTGGTATCAGAAGAGACATTGAACGACGAGGTGACCGTCTGAAACTGAGTACAGGCTAAAGGGAGTGTTTGGACTCCACTGCCACAGTGACACTCGGGAGAAGGAAGATATGAGGCATCTGCTTTCTAAAAGAAGGTTTAAAAAATAACTAATACACACGTACTCCTATCCCCATCCTAGCTATAAGAATCATATCTAAACATATCAGAACACCCTGGTCACTTTTAACAATTTTATGGCTAATCTGGATGAAAGCAGGAAATATTCTAATCAAAATGCAGTGGCAAAAAGTTGGGAATATCAGCTAATACACTAGAGTGGAGAAGCAGATACAAGTACTTTTTGTCAGAGTGAAACAAACCGATGGAATTTAAGACAATTTAATGTGAAAGTATTCACTTACTCTTAAAATGTTCACTACATGAGTAAGAGTGGGGTAATCTATGATGGCAATAGTTTTGAAAGAAATAAGTAGTTGCCTGAAAGATTAATATAAGTACATGATTTGATGTAAGTGTCAGAAGTGTTGACTTTATTCTCCACCGTATTCATTAAATATAATGCTTACAACAAGGGGAGTAACAGACCTCTTGTGATCTACGTGGTCTGCTATATTTGAAACAATGAATGCCGAGTAATTTAGATGGATTCACATTTCTGGGGTCCAGTACTTAGTCATGTCAGTAACTGTAATTCTGCTCAAAATCCTTTACCTCCATGACGTTGGGGTCCCCCCCATCTGCAAGGTGGGGTCATAGAACTTAGCACTTACGTGTGACGTGGGATTAAATAGGATAAGTTAAGAGCTTAGGAATAGACCATGGTTATTGTCATTATTCTGGAATCATAGTTTAATAGGGAAATTGATCAATTAAAGTATGCTCAGTAAAGTTCAACAAAAATGTTGAAGATTCTGGAAAGCAAGTGGCAAATTAAATAGCTAAAGAAACTGAGTATGTTTAGGTCATAGAAGAAAAGACCTAGAGAAAGAAATATGTCTTTGATTATATGAAAGTCTCCACGTGGAAGAGAGAGAAACCTTTGTGTCCTCCAGAGGACACCATGGTGTCATTGAGTAGATAGTGCCTGGAACATGACTTCCTGTCATTTTAAGGAAACTTTTAAATAATGCACTTTGTGAATAGAAAGGGCTAACTTACAAATAAAGGGAGTTAGGTGTGAAATGAGTCTCGTTAGCTAGGAATAGAGGATCGGGTTACACAACACGGAAGGTCTTCCTCAGCACTAGAATCCGAGAGCTCAATAAAGTGGCATCAGTACTGCTTCGGACGACTTAAGCTCAGAACTATTAAACTTTCTAAGAATAGTACTACCATGATAACTCTCCTAACTGGCCTTCACCTCATTCTCTCAGAGAATTTCGAGGATCACATTACCTCTCCCAGACTTAAAATGACCTCCAGGGCCATTTTGCTCATCCCAGCAAAGCTGACCAGTTGATATGTAGCCAGAGTGACCCTGACAAGAAACAGAAATTCTTGATACGTGAGCAGACGAAACATTCCTTTAGAGCTGCAAAACACAGTTATCAAGGTTACTTGCTATTATTGGTGAAGAGAAGTGGCTTCCTGCCAGAGGTGAGGAACTCAATCATCACACAAAAGGAGAGAAAATACATCAATTCTGGCATGAGGCACTGAAATTCAAATGGCAGCAGCTTCCACGCTAACGTGGCTGCAGGGAGATACTTTTATAACAAATGTTGAGGACAGTTCGGTGAGATATAACCATATAGATGTATACTTATAACCATGAACATCATTGCTGACTCAATACTTCTACTGTTAGCAATTTTCTAAGGAAATTATCAGGAATTCATATGAACAAGCATACACAACGCTATTTATTGAATCAATATTTGGGAGGGTGAAATAGAAAAGTTAATTTATATTAATAGAAGATTGCACCTACATACTTTGATAGAACCACTGAAAATGAGATTTTGAAAGAATATAGGAAAAGCTCACAATAAGGCAATATAGGAAAAACTCACAATAAGAATACAGGAAAAGCTCACAATAAGGCAATCGACTATAATTTTTAAAGTTATGAGAAAAATAAAATCTCAAGTAAATATTACATAATGTATGACATATACACAAAATGCGTATTAATTTTTTAAACATGATAAGATCTGTATGTTGAGATTATGAGACCCATATTTCTTCTTTCTCTTTTGAAGTATTTTGCAATTTCTCATAGTGAAAACATTTACTTTTAAATAATTACATAAAAATTATTTTAATTATTTCTTTTCATAAAGGGAGAAAAATTGTGAAAAGCTGGTATATATTTTTATGTTAAAATGATGTGAAGAATGGCAGTTTGTGAAAATTCTGAAAGTGTTTGTGTGGAGCAGAAAGGGGCAAATCCAGGACACATACAAAGGAAACTGCATTTCTTGATTATTATATTGAATATTTTCTTTTATATTCTGTAACTTCATGCTTATGAGATACTCAGATGTTTTAATACAATTAAATTATATCTAAAGAGGAAATAAATTATTGGAAGCCTAAAATAATTGTAATTTAATTTTTATTAAAGTTCAGATAGGATTCGATGCTACAAGTTTGGGGATTCGAAAGCATTTTGGGGAATGCAAAGCATTGGATTAACAAATAACTTTATTTAAACAATGAGATGAAAGTGAATACTTACATATAAGTTATCAAAAATTTTGACTTAAATTTGTACTTATTCTCTATTAGTTCTATTTACTACTAACAACAAAAACCTTGAAATGTTTGATTTAATAATTCTAAGGATTGTTGAATTGTAAACTTTGGATTATAAATGTTGTTATAGGAAACTATATTTTCGGGGATTTAAAATATATTGTAGGAACAGTATGTGTTTACTTAAAGTAGTATGTGAAGCTTGCCATTTACTGTCTTGTTAAAATTAACTCACTGACTATAACCTCACTGTCTTATTTTATGGCACCAAAGAGATGTAAATTACACTGAAGTTGCTCTTAAAATTATGATTATAGGTTATGAAATGTATTCTCTAACAAATATTAAAATTTATACTTTTTTCAATTCCAGTGAAAACAACTTAACTTTACATTTTAAAGAACACACTAAATCACAAATAAGCAGAAGGAAGGAATAATAAAGTTTCGAGCAGAGACAAACAAAATAGAGAATAGAAAAACAATAGAGAAAACCAACGAAGCCTACAGTTGGTTCTTCCAAAAGATCGACATAATTGACAAATGTGTGCTCTAGTGACGAAGCAAAAAGAGAGAAGGTTCAAATAAGCTAATCAGAAATGAAACGGGGCTGTTACTACCAACTTAACAGAAATAAGAAGTATTATAAGAGTACCATAAATAATTGTAGGCAGGTACATTGGATAACATAGGTTAAATGGGATAATCCCTAGAAACACACAAACTGCCAACACTGGATCGTGAAGAAACAGAAAATCTGAAGAGATCTGTAAATAGTAAGGAGACTGAATCAGGAATCAAAACCTCCCCAAAGAGACAAGTTCAAGACAAGATGGCTTCACTGGTGAATTCTATGCAACATTTAAAAAACATGAACACCAATCTTTCTCAGATTCTTCCAAAAAATTGAAGAGGAGGGAATACCTCCATTCCATGAGGATAGCATTACTCTGATATGAAAGCCAGATAAAGAACCTATAAAAAAAAGAAAACTAAATACTGATATTTTGATGAATTACAGATTTAAAAATCCTCAACAAACTACTAGCAAACAGAATTCAGCATCGCATCAGACCTACCTGTGAGGCTGCTTCCTGCTACCCCCGTGAAAACCCTAGTGATTTTTTTCTACCTTTTCACTTACGTATTTAACACTTGATATCTAGTTAAAATTCTGTACATTAAATCCTCTCTGTTCAAATAACTGGAGTGGCTTCTGCCTCTTGATTGAACTCTGAATGATGCTTTCTTGTAAAGACTTTGCTGTTATTCAGAGTGAATGGAAGCTATTGGCGAGTTCTTGTGAAATGAGGATTTCTCATCTCTCTACCCCCAGTGAGTGATCTGACATACATCAGAAACCTCTTTTCAAGTCCCTATAAAAGGTTTAGCAGAAGAGCTTCTCCACGTGGAAACCCGAAGAGGCTTTAATTGAACTGCCTTAAATTGTCAAAAAAAAAGCTAACAAGTGTTTATTTCTGTTTTCCTTCTTCCAGCCACAGCTGCATCTGTTTCCAGATCCCCTTCCTTCTAATGTATTATCATAGAATATTTAATATTTATTAACTTCTAAATATACTACATCATTTTATCTAGAGGAAAACTTCTCCTCAACATCTCTTTTTATCTTCAAACATTACATTACCATAATTCTTTAAGCTTTTTATTAAGTACTAATTTTTTGTTATATTTTGCATATGCTTTGAAACATGTACTGCATTTATTGTTTTGCTCATGGAACAAAATATACTATTATACAGAGTGTAAGAAATACAAATCATTTTCATTTAAAAGACCTTAGTTTCTGTCATTACAACAAATCCGTATTAAGCATATCCATTTTAGTTTTTCTCCTAAATCTGCCTGTTGTTTAAACTGTGATTAAAATTAACTCATGCCTCAGTAGCTAGGATCATGTAATTAAAATGCAAATTTCAGTATAGGTCATTGCTCACTGCAGAGTGAAAAATAACTACACATGTCGTCATGACATTCTACTATATGTCAAATTGTTAGAATATACTTTGAGGCTGGCTTGACAAACTAATTCTCCCTCTAGATTTATAACTCATTTTTGAGGATGAAATCAAAGTTAATGAACCAGAAAAGTTTCCACATTTGGTGAAAAAAACTTTTCTTGATTCCTTGCTATGTAAATGGCATGAGTCTCCTGCTATGAGAATTGTAGGCATTCTAATCTAGAAAGAATGAATCTCCTTCAAATTCAGTAATATCAAGTGCTGCTTTTCTGTAGTATTTCAGAAATATATTGGCATTTTTTCAAAATATAATTAAGACAAAATTTACTTAAAACTGTAAGAATTGCTATGTCACCAAAAAATCATCTAGATTTTCTTATTTTTGTGTAATAAGTTATATGTAACATGTGATTATTTTTGTCTTATTTAAAAAATTATTTTTAGAACTTTAAAAAAATTTTTTAATTTTATGTTTGGCTGCATTGGGTCTTCATTGTTGCGCGCGGGCTTTTCTCTAGTTGCGGTGAGCGGGGGCTACTCTTCGTTGCGGTGCGCGGGCTTCTCATTGCGGTGGTTTCTCTTGTTGCGGAGCACAGGCACTAGGCATGTGGGCTTCAGTAGTTGCAGCACACGGGCTCAGTAGTTGTGGCTCGCGGGCTCCAGAGCGCAGGCTCAGTAGTTGTGGCACACGGGCTTAGTTGCTCCGTGGCATGTGGGATCTTCCCAGACCAGGGCTCGAACCCATGTCCCCTGCATTGGCAGGTGGATTCTTAACCACTGTGCCACCAGGGAAGTCCTTCAAGTTTTTAATGTTAATAAATAATATCTACTTTTAAGTTAATAAATAATATCTATACAAATGTTCACTAAAAATAAGTCAAACATACAAAATATATAAAATAAAACATGAAAATTGGATCTTCACTCTCCTTTAGATCTTCACCCTTCTCTGGAGACATTTGGGGGTAACCATCTCATAGAAATCATCCTAAACCTTTAAAAGAAATGTGTGCACATAGGCCTAAAAAAGCCCCAACAGATGGATTCATTGTGTGGGTGAGTGTTTTATTTTTTTTTTTATTTTTTATTTTTTATTAAACATCTTTATTGAAGTATAATTGCTTTACAATGGTGTGTTAGCTTCTGCTTTATAACAAAGTGAATCAGTTATACATATATATATGTTCTCATATCTCTTCCCTCTTGCATCTCCCTCCCTCCCATCCTCCCTATCCCACCCCTCTAGGTGGTCACAAAGCACCGAGCTGATCTCCCTGTGCTATGCGGCTACTTCCCACTAGCTATCTATTTTACATTTGGTAGTGTATATATGTCCATGACACTCTCTCACCCTGTCACATCTCACCCCTCCCCCTCCCCATATCCTCAAGTCCATTCTCTAGTAGGTCTGTGTCTTTATTCCCATCTTGCCACTAGGTTCTTCATGACCTTTTTTTTTCCCCTTAGATTCCATATATATGTGTTAGCATACTGTATTTCTTTTTCTCTTTCTGACTTACTTCACTCTGTATGACAGACTCTAACTCCATCCACCTCATTACAAACACCTCCATTTCATTTCTTTTTATGGCTGAGTAATATTCCATTGTATATATGTGCCACATCTTCTTTATCCATTCATCCGATGATGGACACCTAGGTTGCTTCCATGTCCTGGCTATCGTAAACAGAGCTGCAATGAATATTTTGGTACATGACTCTTTCTGAATTATGGTTTTCTCAGGGTATATGCCCAGTAGTGGGATTGCTGGGTCGTATGGTAGTTCTATTTTTAGTTTTTTAAGGAACCTCCATACTGTTCTCCACAGTGGCTGTATCAATTTACATTCCCACCAACAGTGCAAGAGGGTTCCCTTTTCTCCACACCCTCTCCAGCATTTATTGTTTCTAGATTTTTTGATGATGGCCATTCTGACCGGTGTGAGATGATACCTCATTGTAGTTTTGATTTGCATTTCTCTAATGATTAATGATGTTGAGCATTCTTTCATGTGTCTGTTGGCAATCTGTATATCTTCTTTGGAGAAATGTCTATTTAGGTCTTCTGCCCATTTTTGGATTGGGTTGTTTGTTTTTTTGTTATTGAGCTGCATGAGCTGCTTGTAAATCTTGGAGATTAATCCTTTGTCAGTTGCTTCATTTGCAAATATTTTCTCCCATTCTGGGGGTTGTCTTTTGGTCTTGTTTATGGTTTCCTTTGCTGTGCAAAAGCTTTTCAGTTTCATTAGGTCCCATTTGTTTATTTGTGTTTTTATTTCCATTTCTCTAGGAGGTGGGTCAAAAAGGATCTTGCTGTGATTTATGTCATAGAGTGTTCTGCCTATGTTTTCCTCTAAGAGTTTGATAGTGTCTGGCCTTACACTTAGGTCTTTAATCCATTTTGAGTTTATTTTTGTGTATGGTGTCAGGGAGTGTTCTAATTTCATACTTTTACATGTACCTGTCCAATTTTCCCAGCACCACTTATTGA
The DNA here is from genome assembly GCF_028564815.1 of Eubalaena glacialis. Lineage (NCBI taxonomy): Eukaryota > Metazoa > Chordata > Mammalia > Artiodactyla > Balaenidae > Eubalaena > Eubalaena glacialis. Next base: position 1,936,722 of record NC_083732.1, on the reverse strand, counting down.
AGAGGCTGTCTTTTCTCCACTGTATATGCTTGCCTCCTTTATCAAAGATAAGGTGACCATATGTGCGTGGGCTTATCTCTGGGCTTTCTATCCTGTTCCATTGATCTATATTTCTGTTTTTGTGCCAGTACCAAACTGTCTTGATTACTGTAGCTTTGTAATATAGTCTGAAGTCAGGGAGCCTGATTCCTCCAGCTCCATTTTTCGTTCTCAAGATTGCTTTGGCTATTCGGGGTCTTTTGTGTTTCCATACAAATTGTGAAATTTTTTGTTCTAGTTCTGTGAAAAATGCCAGTGGTAGTTTGATAGGGATTGCATTGAATCTGTAGATTGCTTTGGGTAGCAGAGTCGTTTTCACAATGTTGATTCTTCCAATCCAAGAACATGGTATATCTCTCCATCTATTTGTATCATCTTTAATTTCTTTCATCAGTGTCCTATAATTTTCTGCATACAGGTCTTTTGTCTCCCTAGGTAGGTTTATTCCTAGATATTTTATTCTTTTTGTTGCAATGGTAAACGGGAGTGTTTTCTTAATTTCACTTTCAGATTTTTCATCATTAGTATACAGGAATCCAAGAGATTTCTGTGCATTAATTTTGTATCCTGCTACTTTACCAAATTCATTGATTAGCTCTAGTAGTTTTCTGGTAGCATCTTTTGGATTCTCTATGTATAGTATCATGTCATCTGCAAACAGTGACAGCTTTACTTCTTCTTTTCCGATTTGGATTCCTTTTATTTCTTTTTCTTCTCTGATTGCTGTGGCTAACACTTCCAAAACTATGTTGAATAATAGTGGTGAGAGTGGGCAACCTTGTCTTGTTCCTGATCTTAGTGGAAATGGTTTCAGTTTTTCACCATTGAGGACAATGTTGGCTGTGGGTTTGTCATATACGGCCTTTATTATGTTGAGGAAAGTTCCCTCTATGCCTACCTTCTGCAGGACTTTTATCATAAATGGGTGTTGAATTTTGTCGAAAGCTTTCTCTGCATCTATTGAGATGATCATATGGTTTTTCTCCTTCAATTTGTTAATATGATGTATCACGTTGATTGATTTGCGTATATTGAAGAATCCTTGCATTCCTGGAATAAACCCCACTTGATCATGGTGTATAATCCTTTTAATGTGCTGTTGGATTCTGTTTGCTAGTATTTTGTTGAGGATTTTTGCATCTATGTTCATCAGCGATATTGGCCTGTAGTTTTCTTTCTTTGTGACATCTTTGTCTGGTTTTGGTATCAGGGTGATGGTGGCCTCGTAGAATGAGTTGGGGAGTGTTCCTCCCTCTGCAATATTTTGGAAGAGTTTGAGAAGGATAGGTGTTAGCTCTTCTCTAAATGTTTGATAGAATTCGCCTGTGAAGCCATCTGGTCCTGGGCTTTTGTGTGTTGGAAGATTTTTAATCACAGTTTCAATTTCAGTGCTTGTGATTGGTCTGTTCATATTTTCTATTTCTTCCTGGTTCAGTCTTGGCAGGTTGTGCATTTCTAAGAATCTGTCCATTTCTTCCAGGTTGTCCATTTTATTGGCATAGAGTTGCTTGTAGTAATCTCTCATGATCGTTTGTATTTCTGCAGTGTCAGTGGTTACTTCTCCTTTTTCATTTCTAATTCTATTAATTTGAGTCTTCTCCCTTTTTCTCTTGATGAGTCTGGCTAATGGTTTATCAATTTTGTTTATCTTCTCAAAGAACCAGCTTTTAGTTTCATTGATTTTTGCTATTGTTTCCTTCATTTCTTTTTCATTTATTTTTGATCTGATCTTTATGATTTCTTTCCTTCTGCTAGCTTTGGGGTTTTTTTGTTCTTCTTTCTCTAATTGCTTAAGGTGCAAGGTTAGGTTGTTTATTCGAGATGTTTCCTGTTTCTTGATGTAGGCTTGTATTGCTATAAACTTCCCTCTTGGAACTGCTTTAGCTGCATCCCATAGGTTTTGGATCGTCGTGTCTCCATTGTCATTTGTTTCTAGGTATTTTTTGATTTCCCCTTTGATTTCTTCAGTGATCACTTCGTTATTAAGTAGTGTATTGTGTAGCCTCCACGTGTTTGTATTTTTTACAGATCTTTTCCTGTAATTGATATCTAGTCTCATAGCGTTGTGGTCGGAAAAGATACTTGATACGATTTCAATTTTTTTAAATTTACCAAGGCTTGATTTGTGACCCAAGATATGATCTATCCTGGAGAATGTTCCATGAGCACTTGAGAAAAATGTGTATTCTGTTGTTTTTGGGTGGAATGTCCTATAAATGTCAATTAAGTCCATCTTGTTTAATGTATCATTTAAAGCTTGTGTTTCCTTATTTATTTTCATTTTGGATGATCTGTCCATTGGTGAAAGTGGGGTGTTAAAGTCCCCTACTATGATTGTGCTACTGTCGATTTCCCCTTTTATGGCTGTTAGTATTTGCCTTGTGTATTGAGGTGCTCCTATGTTGGGTGCATAAATATTTACAATTGTTATACCTTCCTCTTGGATTGATCCCTTGATCATTATACAGTGTCCTTCTTTGTCTCTTGTAATAGTCTTTATTTTAAAGTCTATTTTGTCTGATATGAGAATTGCTACTCCAGCTTTCTTTTTATTTCCATTTGCATGGAATATCTTTTTCCATCCCCTCACTTTCAGTCTGTATGTGTCTCTAGGTCTGAAGTGGGTCTCTTGTAGACAGCATATATATGGGTCTTGTTTTTGTATCCATTCAGCCAGTCTGTGTCTTTTGGTGGGAGCATTTAATCCATTTACATTTAAGGTAATTATCGATATGTATGTTCCTATTCCCATTTTCTTAAATGTTTTGGGTTTGTTATTGTAGGTGTTTTCCTTCTCTTGTGTTTCTTGCCTAGAGAAGTTCCTTTAGCATTTGTTGTAAAGCTGGTTTGGTGGTGCTGAACTCTCTCAGCTTTTGCTTGTCTGTAAAGGTTTTAATTTCTCCATCAAATCTGAATGAGATCCTTGCTGGGTAGAGTAATCTTGGTTGTAGGTTTTTCTCCTTCATCACTTTAAGTATATCCTGCCACTCCCTTCTGGCTTGCAGAGTTTCTGCCGAAAGATCAGCTGTTAACCTTATGGGGATGCCCTTGTGTGTTATTTGTTGTTTTTCCCTTGATGCTTTTAATATGTTTTCTTTATAGTTAATTTTTGATAGTTTGATTAATACGTGTCTTGGTGTGTTTCTCCTTGGATTTATCCTGTATGGGACTCTCTGTGCTTCCAGGACTTGATTAACTATTTCCTTTCCCATATTAGGGAAGTTTTCAACTATAATCTCTTCAAATATTTTCTCAGTCCCTTTCTTTTTCTCTTCTTCTTCTGGGACCCCTATAATTCGAATGTTGGTGCGTTTAATGTTGTCCCAGAGGTCTCTGAGACTGTCCTCAGTTCTTTTCATTCTTTTTTCTTTATTCTGCTCTGCAGTAGTTATTTCCACCATTTTATCTTCCAGGTCACTTATCCGTTCTTCTGCCTCAGTTATTCTGCTATTGATCCCATCTAGAGTATTTTTAATTTCATTTATTGTGCTTTTCATCGTTACTTGGTTCCTCTTTAGTTCTTCTACGTCCTTGTTAAATGTTTCTTGCATTTTGTCTATTCTATTTCCAAGATTTTGGATCATCCTTACTATCATTATTCTGAATTCTTTTTCAGGTAGACTACCTATTTCCTCTTCATTTGTTAGGTCTGGTGTGTTTTGACCCTGCTCCTTCATCTGCTGTGTGTTTTTCTGTCTTCTCATTTTGCTTATCTTACTGTGTTTGGGGTCTCCTTTTCACAGGCTACAGGTTCGTAGTTCCCGTTGTTTTTGGTATCTGTCCCCAGTGGCTAAGGTTGGTTCAGTGGGTTGTGTAGGTTTCCTGGTGGAGGGAACTAGTGCCTGTGTTCTGGTGAATGAGGCTGGATGTTGTCTTTCTGGTGGGCTCGTCCACGTCTGGTGGTGTGTTTTGGGGTGTCTGTGGCCTTATTATGATTTTAGGCAGCCTCTCTGTTAATGGATGGGGCTGTGTTCCTGTCTTGCTAGTTGTTTGGCATAGGGTGTCCAGCACTGTAGCTTGCTGGTCATTGAGAGAAGCTGCGTCTTGATGTTGAGATGGAGATCTCTGAGAGATTTTCGCCGTTTGGTATTACGTGGAGCTGGGAGTTCTCTTGTGGACCAGTGTCCTGAAGTTGGCTCTCCCACCTCAGAGGCACAACCCTGATGCCTGGCTGGAGCACCAAGAGCCTTTTGGGAGGTCTGACGTCTTCTGCCAGCGTTCAGTGGGTGTTCTGTAGGAGCAGTTCCACGTGTAGAGGTATTTCTCATGTATCTGTGGGGAGGAAGGTGATCTCCGCGTCTTACTCTTCCGCCATCTTGCCCCTCCCTCGAGTGTTTTATTTTTGAACCTTAATTTCTTCACATGTAGACCTATTTGAGTATAGTGGTATTATAATCTACAGAGTGACTGTCACAAATTTATGTAATCATTTCTATATTGGTGGGACAATTGTCTTGTCTTTATCTTTCTATTACATGTAAATTTTTTTCTGCTAACATCCTTTAAAAAGGAAGAACTGTTGAGCCCAATGAAATGTGCAATTTAAATTTTGGTACTTAATATAAAACTGCCCTCCAAAAATTTTGTAACCATTCATACTCTCACCAAGAGTATTATATGAGAATGTCTGAAGATTTAAATGTATTAAAGGTTTTTATAAACATTAATACATCAATTAAATCTAATTGATGATATCTGTGCTTCACAAAATATCTGGATTCACCAATTCATTAAGATATGGAGAATATAGCTAAAATTTAGCTTTGTACATTTTCTGTCTTCTTATGTATTTTGCCTGACCATAATGAAATCATAAGCAATTGAATTCACACTATTTCATTTGGATTTTCAAATACATATTGCAATTTATCAATGTCCTCTACAAGGGATACATTCTCGGTAATGAATACAAGAGCTCAGGGAAGATATTCTTTTCCTTTGTTGCAAGAGACTCCTTTCGTCTGTTCTAAATCTCAAAATCAAGGCAACATAAACTCAGGACATTGTGAGCTGTCCACATTGCCCTGCAGTTCTGCCCTCACCACAACAGGCTTAGCTTCAGCCAAGCCTTTCTTACGCTTCCATACTCAGAAAGCACACATTTGAATCACGCTAGACTAACACTTTGAGAGTGGCCTGAGACTTTGCAATGGTTCTCTCATTACCACCAAACACCCACCCTAGACTCATCTTGCCCTTGAATTTTGATGAAGACATTGCTCCCATTTCCCCAGTTTTTAAACAGGCCCGTTCCCTGTATTAAACGCTTAAGAGCAGCCTCGGAAGCCTTAGCAATCTTGCCAGCATTTTCTTCCTCTGCACTAGGCTTTCTGACATCACGTTGACTGTTGTTTTAATCTCTCCAGAAAGTGAGTTCTGAGTCTACATCACTTGCATTTATGAGTCACATCTGATCCAAGTTACCTGCATCTCCGTGTGCAACTGAGACCCTCACGGGGGCCTGGAGCCACTGACCATGACTCACTGCTCTGAGGCCCTGGGAGCCCTGCCCTCCTGGAAGCCCTTCTAGAGAAGGCTAGGAGTCTTGGCTTCGTACTCAGCTAACACAGAGGATGAGTCATATTCACACAACAGATCCCGTTCAATGTCACAGACATCGTCACAGACGGTGTGGTGGGCAGTGTCACTGTGTGTCCAACTTAGGTTTACCAGCTTCCAGCCCACTGTCTACTTCCCAGTATCACATTAATGTCATGCTCAAACCTTTTCTAATATACATTCCAACACATCAAAGGATTAATGGAAAATGACAAAACAGAATAGCCGACCCTCTCCCCCTGCATAATAGTTAAAATTTAATGCATTCTACAGAGAAATCGTTTGAATAAAATCATATATTTATCAACACATGAGTGTATACTATAGAGAATTAATACATTATTCAGAATATTTACTAAATCTAAATATATATTTAAACTAAATTTTTTTCCTGTGAGCTAAGAATTTGTAAAATATTCTTTATAGATCACTATGTTCAAAAGATCTTTTAGCTATTATCACGGAGAGAAAAGTTCTCAAAATCTCTTAAAAAGGACAAAGCTTAACATGGTGGCTTCAAAATATAATATTAAGCATTTATTTCCATTGTAAATGTCCATCATGCTCTCATTTGTGTTTCAGAATTTTAAGGGTAGCCCGACAGTAAAAAGAAAATTTACTCTATACTGTTAATAAAAAATACATTTAATATGGTGTGAAATGAAATAAATACTATACTATAGTCATTTACTTTTTTCCTCTGAAAATAAAATAAATCCCAACAAATTGATTATAATTCAACAGAGAAACCAGACAAATATGGTGCTTGCAGAGCATGCTCTGTGTCTACACTCTCCCCACTGGATCTAAATCCCATCCTTCTACATCATGCCCTGTGTCTGTGGACTTCCACGGACTCCATGAGCAAACTCCCTCACCCTCTTGCTTCCCTCTGTAGTCCTTCTACGAGAGAAACTAGCAGGAGAAAAGAGGGGAGGAAGACAGTGAGGTGAGGGTCCAACCCTGTCCCTGCAGAGGCTGCTAAGTGTTCGCTAGGATGCTGCCCCACGGGATAACACATCTTCTGTCAGGCATCCTTATCCGTACGAATACCTGAATGATTTTTATCACAGCCCCTTCCCTTGCCTCTCCCGTGACAGACACAGATAAACCTTTTCAGTTGCTTAAAAACAGCCTTATGCTTTTGTAAGTAATTCCTTAACATCCTCAAATTCGCAGTTTGATTTTTTGCTTTCTCATAGATTAATAGAAATGATCAAATTTGAAAAAGAGAAAAATTTTTAAAAAGACTGAAGAAAATGAAAGCAATTTATAGACCTGTGAGGCAGTGTGAAGCATATCAGCATACGTGTGATGACAGTCCCAGAAGGAGGGCAGTGAGAGAAAGGGGGTGATATGATTATTCAAGGACGTGATCACCAAAAGCTTTAAAAAATCCAGGGAAAACATTAACTTAGAAATCCAAGATAGTCAACGCAGTCCAGGTAGAATAAACACAAAGGGATCTACACCTAGGCACGTCATAAGTCAAACTTCTGAAAGACGTAGACAAGAGAAAATATTGAAAGCAGTGAAACTTTCATCACATAAAGGAAAACTTCAATATGTTTAAGAGCTAACTTTATATTAAAAACTGGATGTCAGTAGACTGCAGAATGACATATTCAAAGTATTGAAAGGTACAAACAAAAAAGGTCAACCAACATTTCCTTATCCAACAGGACTATTTTTCAGAAGTAAAGGCAAAATAAAGACTTTCCCAGATAAAGAACCGCGATAATTCATAGCTAGCAGACCTTTCCTACAGGAAATATTAAAGGAAGTCCTACAGTATGAAAGAAAATGATGCCAGACAGAAACTGGATCCACAGGAAAAACTAAAGAGCACTGGAAATAGTAAGTATGTTGCTAATTATAAGTCTTTCTTCTTTCAATAACTTAAGAAAAAACATGAAACTGTTTAAAGCAATAATTGTATCACTGTATTTTAGAATTTAACATATATGTGATATATATGACAATAATAATACAGTGTAAAGCGTTTGAGATGGATCTGTATTAAAATGCGGCAGTTTCCATATAATATCAATATTAGGTCAGTATAAAGTTGAAGTGAATTATGATAATTTAAAGATGCACAATTCAATCTCAAGACCAAATTCTAAAAAAACAATCAAAACATATAGTTAAAAATCAACATTGGAATTAAAATTCTACATTAAAAATATGCTTAACATAAATAAGGAACTAAAAAGAAATAGAGAAGATAAAAAGACATGAAACAGCTAAAAAACAAATAGCAAAATGGCAGATGTACATCCAAATAAATCAATGATTTTTAAATGTGATTGAGTGAAACAATTTAATCAAATGTAGATATTGTCAGACTGGATAGAAAAACCAAGACCCAACTTTAAGCTGTACAGAATAACATGCTTTAGATTCACCAGTGCAAAACAGAGTAGAAGCAAAAGATTAGAAAAGGATATACCAATAAGACAGTAAATCTTAAGAGATGAGAAAACAGATTTTAAGGTAGAGAAAAAGAAACAGCTCAATCTCAGGATGACAAAAATGTCATTATCTTATAAATATATAACAATTATAAATGTCCCTAACAGCAGAAACCATTATAATGAAGTAAAATGACATAACTAAAAGAAAAACACCTGATAATGATAGTGGGAGATGTAGATATTACCACCATAATAACAGATAGAAGAACTAATCAAAAAGTCAGTAGAAATATAAAGAGACCTGAACAGCCTCTGGCCAGGTGGACACACCTGACATTTGGAAAATGTCAGGCCATCTCCTCTCAGGCTGGATTTTGTCCTTCTCGAATTGGAAAGAGGCCAGTTGCTTAAACGTAAAAATAAAAACTTAGTTACTAGAAATAAGCAATGGATTGCTTTCTTCCTTTTACTAATCTTGAACTGTTAAAATCTAAGTACAACACAAATCCTGTAAGCTATTGAAAAAGATTGCTGACTTAGGCTACATAAAACACAAAGGTTAAATTCCCTTCATGTACTGAGTATGCAGTGCTTGCAAATAAATAAGAAACAATGAGAAGAAAATAGGAACGTGTTCAAAATGTAGAGAAAGACATGACAGGATAGATGCCAACGTCACAACAGTATTAGAAACGCATCTTAAAAATGGCAAGAACACACGTTTCTCCGGTTCTCCAATAGAAAAGACCAAAAGCCAGAGGACATCCAATAAATATGGTGGACAGAGCTGATTCCAGTACATAAAGATGCAAAATAGAATGGAAGAACACGGACAAACTTAATACACATCTGAGTTCAAAACAAAAATGGAATGTCCTGGTGTGGGAACTGAAGAGGGAAAGAAAGTGAGTGAAGTTGCAGGGAAAGGCTGGGGAAGGCAGGGAGGGACTTAAAGCACGAGGGCTTGGGAATGAAACCCTCAGGATGGGAAGGAGACTGGGCTGAACTTCTTCCCAGATGCAGACACTTTACCAGGTTCTTGAGCATCTTCTTGAGGTGCTGTATTCTTGTACAATAACGTGTATATTTCACCCTTTATTACACCCTTTATTAAAAATAGTGGCTTACTTATTCCCTGTTCTTCACTTTGCCGTTGGCACCTAATGAACTTTCGTGGAGAATCTTCTAGACCAGACAGGTGAGGTAGCTCACCCTCTTGATGGTGGGTCACTATCCCACTGACGGGATGTGCAGGTTGTTTCGGGTCCCTTGGGGGCGTGGCTCTGGTTCTCCTCATCAGGCTCCGGGGCTGGTGTGGTTCTTTATCTCAAGACGTACGGAAACTCTTAGCCACCGTCTCTCTTCACACACTGCCTCTCACACGTTGTTTCCAGTCTTTCTGCAGAATTTCCCTTTTTTGGAGCTTCTCATTCTAAACTTCAACTCTTACATTATCTTTCATAGTTTCACCCCTTTCTGTATGTGCTGCATTCTGATGATACTCTCAGATATACTATTTCCAATTACATATTTTATCTTCATTTGTATCTATGCTATTATTCAATTGGTTAATTGATTATAATTTCAAACATACTCCTATTTTATTCATTGTTGAACTTCTGTGGGGTTCTTTTGCAAATCCACATTTTTGGACACCATCTCCTGTTCTTGACTTACAGTTTCCACTCCCTTATTTTTTGAAAAAACACAACACATGAAAAGTAAAAGTAGTCCACAGCACTGGCCCCTGCTGGGCACAGTGACTTTTTCCAGTTCCAGATCCCTTTGTGTTTTGCTTTTATTTTAATTTCTCTGGTTGGGGTACATGTACCACACGGGCGGCACAAAATCAAAACCAAATCCCATAGGAAGCAGAAGAGTTCTGGTCTAATGTATCTTGGATGATGTCTTTTTGGTTTTGTTTGAGACCTAGAGTATCAAGATATGAGGGGACTTAAATACTTTAACATTATGTCTGAGTTATTTAATAAAAAGCATATGTAGAAACATACATATTTATATCAAATCTGAGCTTCAGAGAACACTACATGAAAATTAAGTTAGGAAGAAATTTGAGATGAAAGCAACTGGTCCAAGGTAAGAGTCCTGTCTGAGTGCTAAATCTGGATGAGAAATGAGATTATGTATGATTTTCAATTTTTATTCCTTAACGTGGCTCAGATTTTAAGTAGAGGATGTACCTTGATCTCCTAATGCATCGCTCTCACACTATGCAGGTGAGTTTTTCCTGTTATGCATATACATGAATGTTGAACTATAAACTAATCCTGTTTCCTGAAAGACTTCATTAACATGGTGGAAAGTAGTGAGGGAAAAAATCTATTAACTCCAGCTTTCAGTTTTTGAAGTGACAAGAAGAATTCACTATAATTTCATAATTGTGAGATACTAAGAGATTTGAAATAAAATTTCACTATAATAATAATATTAAAAGGCTAGCAAATAAAAACCCATAAATGCTTATGCTTATCTGTGTTTATTGTATGAGTTAGAATATTAAACAGTTTTTATTATGATTTGTTCTATATGCAAGTTTTTTCAGATTGTTATGACTTCGCCCCGTGTTATTCAAAACCTAGATACATGCAGAGGTGGCGAGGACTGTCCCAAGTCACCGAAGGGAGTGTGCAGGAAGTGTCCCATGTCGTTGTCATCATAAATAAAGCACAGCTCTGGCGCAGTCAGGGTTATGAAATTAATTAAATATTAATGAAATTAATTTAATATTAATATTTAGTGTAATTAAATTACACTAAATATTAATACATACATGTTGAGGGCCTAAAGGGCAAGGGAAGTGATAACACAAATATTAGAGTCTTTTTTTTTTTTTTTTTATAAGGGCAAGGACGTTCAGTTCTGCAGACTTTTTTTTTTTTTTTAAACTTTTGCGTTTATTTATTTTATTTTATTTATTTATTTATGGCTGTGTTGGGTCTTCGTTTCTGTGCGAGGGCCTTCTCCAGTCGCGGCAAGTGGGGGCCACTCCTCATCGCGGTGCGCGGGCCTCTCATTATCGCGGCCTCTCTTGTTGCGGAGCACAGGCTCCAGACACGCAGGCTCAGTAACTGTGGCTCACGGGCCTAGTTGCTCCGCGGCATGTGGGATCTTCCCAGACCAGGGTTCGAACCCATGTCCCCTGCACCGGCAGGCAGATTCTCAACCACTGCGCCACCAGGGAAGCCCTAGAGTCATTTTTAAGGAAACATTCTTCATTTGTATTTTTGGCAAGAATTCCCCAAATGAGTAGGTCTACATTTTCATATATCTGACTATAAAACGACCCTGTCTAGTCCTGGGCATGGCAGTCTTCCCTCACGGCTGAGGCTTCTATTTGCATAATTTATCCTTAATGACTTTTTCCCTCTGCTTTAGCCCTGCGAAACTGTTAAACTGTTTTTCCCAGATGTCACCTGTGCACTCCCAGCCTCAGAATCACCTGGGATGGGATGGGAGCAACAAAGCCAGTTTCCCAGGCATCATCCCGGAGCTGGTGCATCAGATGCTCTGGGCTGGAGGCTGGTCTATGCGCCGCGAACAAGGCCCCAAACACACCCACACTCTGCTGTGTGTCTGCCCAGAGCACCGGCTGGCTCAGGCGTGGGGCCTGAAGGGGGGATGCCGGGTACCCTGGGCTGCACCAAGGGGAAGACAGGTCAGAGCTGTAGGCGCAGCACGCTCTCCAAGGCTCTGCTCACTCCTAGCTCGGTCACATGTGGCTCTGTAGGCAGCCTGGGCATCGTTAACGATACAACTTATACCAGAACATAAATCCTCTACTGCAAAGAACACACTTAAACATTTAATACAGTAATGCAAATAATGGCATATATTAAGAAATTTACATTTGTTATCATTTACTTCTCAAAAATAAACATGTGAGATAGTTAGACTTACACAAATGCTACAGATGAGGGAGCTGAGGCTTAGATAAGAAAAGCAACCTAGTTTTGACAAGCTGAAGATTATTTTTAAAATTTTACCATGGAAATTAACTTGTGCCGGGTGTACCATTTATGAATTGATATCGCAGGTGTTTAGATTTTGATCAGCGGTTGCAAACTGAGGTTGATGTCAAGTGTCAGAAGTCTGTGTCCAGCCATGGGTTCCCTGCCACTGTCACACAGGCCAGACAGGGTGACTCTGAGTCCACAAGCTGAACCTGCGCTTCCTTTTCTTATTCTGATTAATGTTTATATTATGTTTATGGAAGCAATAAAAGTTAAGTTTAGCAAAATAAAATTATAAGTGGAACCAGTTATTTTTATAATCAATTATTTTATTCTAACATCAATTATTAGTCCAATAAGTCAACTAAATTCTTAGCTTGATTAATCGGACATTATTTTCACTCCACACATTAATTTAAGCCTCGTTTTCAACACTATCAGTCAATTTTGAAAATTCCCTTTAACTTTTAGGTCAATTAAACGTAGGTCTCCGAAATGTTTAAGATATAGTAAAACTGTCTTATGTAAATAGCTGTGAAAGTTCTTTAGCACTGCATTCAAATAAATATAATTGTTTTGTCAAAACAGTTTTGACTTAATTCACTTAGATCAAAAGCTTTTCTTATTAGTATGATTAGAAAGACCAGGTATATTATATAATATGAAAGAAATCTAATAAATTATGTATTTTCCTGAAGATGGCAAATGATAGTACCAATTATTTCCACATAAAACTAAATGCAATCAAGATTATCTTCTATTAACGTAATAGATGAAATGAAAGAAACATATGACTCGGCTTTGCGAGTGTTTCTCCATCTTACCTGCTGGTTTACAGGAAAGTTTCTGTTGATTTTTCTAATCTGTAATAATAAATAAACAATAAAAGTGAGAACAACACAAGATCCCCCAAATTTTATGAGAATCTATTTTTAGTGAGTTTATGTAAACTGATACTTACATTGACTTACTAAAATCATTGCATATCTAACACCAATTACGAAAGTATTTTAAAATTTTGACTATCAAAATTATCCCAAATTTCATATAGAAAAATTTTGGAAAGATTTCCATCTAATAATTTTCTCTTTATGAGAAATGAAAAGCCTATGTTTCCATAAAATGTTAAGTGAGAATCTACTGAGAATATGGAGTACCTTTGCCGTGTGGCATGCGGGATCTTAGTTCCCCAACCAGGGATCGAAACTGTGCCCCCTGCAGTGGAAGCACAGAGTCTTAACCACTGGACCGCCAGGGAAGGCCCTAGAGTAACTTTTTATTATTTATTTTTTCACTTTGAAATCATATTACACTCGATCTGTTTTAACACTTAAGAGAACAGAAGAAATGGAATATTCAAACACTAAAGGATAATGTACATGTATCGAAATAGTTTTAGTCAGGACCTCAAATAAAATAAACATTTACTTTAAGACAATTTATTGGCACGTCATAAGAATTTAAAATAAGTCTTCAGAGAAAGAGTTTCCTCTGTATTAAGTCATGTAAACAAACTTTAAAAGCCAAATGAAAATGAGTATCAGATTTAGACAAATGACCTTATAATACAAAAAATCTCTGTTCAACAGAACTTTTACTAATTAAAACCAATCATTATTTTTCATTGGTTTTCTAGAGAAGCTTAAATGATGCTCTCTGTGTGATATACTCTTACATCAGACTAAACACAGACTGCTTTCACTTAGAATATGTTTTGTTGAATTATCTTGGTTTTCCTTTTTTAGTCTTATTTCCCTTTGTCTTACTGATAAACGTGAATTAAGAGAAAATCTGATGAACGTGAGGCACAAAGTTGGAGAAGCGTCAAATGGCTCATGTACGAGAACAGACTTACTGGCAGGATACATGTCACTTAAAATGTGAAAGAAAATAAAATTTGAGCATAGGTATGTGATCTCCGCAGGGTCATGCACAAATACCATATCCTTCTAACATTGCTACAATCATTTCAAAGTAGTTTTTGCTCTGGTGAGGAATCAGTGAAGGAAATCTCTAAAACTATCGGTGCCTTCAGCTAAAATCAGGATAGTCTGGAGATGGGCACAGAAGAGCAAACCCCGAAGCATGTTTCACTACCAGTCGAGAAATTCATACGGAATACTTCGTGGAACTATGCTTCTTACTAGTTTTTAAGGATTGCTATAAAATTCTACCAGCATTTTATGTGGACCGCTGTCTTAGAGTGAGTACTATTTAGCTTTGTATTTTTTAGCTCCCCTAACATGTAATTTTAGTTCTATGAATGACACAAAATGTATGACTGAAGTTAAATAAATGACACTTCTTTGCACAATATTTACTTAAAATGGCATTCAATGAAAACTGTTTTTCAAAATCAAACCTCTGCCGTCAAATTTGCTTAAATGGGATCCTCCAGATTAGTTCAAGAAAATAATATATCGTGCTCCGATTTCTATTTTTTTCTGAATCATACTGGAACATCTCCTTCTAAATAGAAAATCACAGTACCTAAATGAACTAGACAGATATTTTCTGATTTATAGCACAAACACACACGCACATAACACATTGGTAACATACAGCTCTAGGTTTTTAGGGTGGGAACAATGTGGCTAATCTGGGTTCACAGAGTCCAACCAGAGAATATGTTGAACAATTTTAAATTGAGATTAAAAACAGTAACCTGAACAAAATTTTTCATTAAAATGGGTGAAAGGATCAAAAGAAAACAAATGAATTCTTTTAAGTTATCATGGTGTGAACAAGAAAGAAAGAAAGTTGAGGTTTCTTTATAACTCTTGCTTAGAGGTAGCAAGGTAAATATGTCAAGCGGTGCACCGCTATAAATGGTCTTTTTCTGATTTTTCCCTTCTATCACTTAGCATTATCTAATACTGTTTATTTTATTTTAACTTATTTTTGTATTATGATTCCCCAGAAAACAAGATCACCAGGTCATAGATTACTGTCTGTTTCATTAAATACATCACTTCTAGCACCTAGACGCCGGCCTGGGTCTTAGTAGGGGCAAAATCAATATTTGTTGAACGAGTGAAGAGACAGAATATCTCAGAACAGAGTCAAACTCTTGTATTTGACCTCTAACTTAGTCTTGAATGCAAGTTACTTCTAAAGAAAAAGAAAATCTAAATTCCTAGCTTTGAATGTCTATAGTAATTGTAATGGCTTCGATACCTAGAGTTTATACCATAATGGGAAGGAAAAGAATGCTGATGATTTAAAAGCAAGTTCTCACCTCAGAGGAAGACTAGTTCCTCGGTGGACACAAAAATACAGAGAGAGAGGGGGGGGAGGGATCTGGGCTCCTGCAACTTGTCACCTTAGGTCAAGTCTTGAGGGACTGGACACAGAAAAACACAGTTAGTCTGGGGGTCCCAGCGGAGGGAGCTCTGGACTCTTCCCCCGGTGCTCATGGAAGCCCCATGTCAAGGGTGGTTTCCAAATGATGGGAGAGCTGAAGCCAGAGGATGTGTTTCCATCTGAAGGAGAGGCTCCGAGATGTCTCCTGCCTGCGAGGCCGGTGAGAAAATACTAGCAACGCTGGCGGACTGGACGCAGCTTCGTGAGCCGTGAGCAGGAGACGCCAGGGGGACGACACCCGTCAGAGCATCAGACACCACGGTGACGCTTGGCCACCCGGGAGGGACTTCTCCGCAGGGAGTTTACGGGGACGTGGCCTCCGCAGGGTGAGGGGGGGCGGGGTCCCCTCTGTACAGAACTCGGGGTACAGCCTGGCTCTGGCTTTGCTCTCACCAACCCCCAAACCCTGCCCACCTGCTGGCTCCCTCTCTCCTGCCCTCCCTCGCTCCCTCTGTCTCCCTCGCACTTTTTCACCTGGCAAGAGTCTTCTTTCTTGTGTGTTTACCTGAGGTGCACAGAGACGAAATAGCATTAAATGACGCCAGAAGGTGGTGCAGCCCGGGTCTGCGTGACACCGCAGGCCTGGCTCTGGGACTGCATAACCAAGAACCAGGTCTGCCATGAAAACCCGAGCAGAAGTGGCCGGTGACCTTCTCTTGGGCCCTGTGTGTGGGTCCAGCTGTGTTTGCCCTGCCCTTGCTGCAGGACCCTTGACTGCAGAAGGTCTTTTCCACCCCATCTCCCCTCTGTGCCCACGTGACCGACAAGCACCGTCAGTCACAGCCGGCTGTCCCGGGGGGCGTGTCCTGTGCTGGACCCACCTCCCCCGAAGCCCAGCCCTGAATCACAGCGGGGCCCCTACTCCTTCCGCTGCCGCCCTGGCCTGGGGCCCCCCCGGGATGCTCGCCTTTCTGACCCGAAAATCCACAACTGGCTCAGCCATCCTGATTCTTCTTAACTAGGATCTGATTTAATCCTCTTTCTTAGTATCATCTCAGAGCTTTGTAATTGATTGAAAGAACCCCATTTATCCACTTTGTTAATGATTTCCACATGAGTGAAATTAACAGAAATGCAAAAATAATGGCAATCATTAGATTAATACATATTTTGGACTAAAGGGAACAGTGGGTACTAAGACCTGACATATTCTTGCTATGCCAAAATATAACGCAGTGTTCTACTTTTATCAGAAATTCAATTCTGGAAATTTAATTATGACAAATCTCAATATGTAAATTTTGACATTTACTTTAACTTTCAGAGACAGTGAGAACTAAACACAAAAACATGTTTGTGAAGCACACATGATTTATAGAAACACATCTATGGGATGGCTATGCTAAGAAGAAAAATAATTTAATCTTACAAAGATATGCAAAAACTTTTCTAAAAATTTAATCCCAAATTAATAAAAATAATGGTAAAGTAAATGTAATAAGTAAAAGAAAAAATAATGCTTTTTTTACATCATATAGAATCAGCATTTGTATCAAATTAACAAATACCATGGTTAAAAATTAAACATATAAAATCCATTTAACAGGAGACTATGAGAATTACCCTTATCATTAATGTGTAAAAGTGACATTAAAAATTATAGCCAAGATAATATGGTAAAAATAGAATGTAAAAGTATGACCATTAGAAAGAACAGCTTTGTATGGCATTAATGGAAGATAATCCACTTTATTATAAATACCCAAGACAATTAGATTAAAAATGACTTAGTGATTTCAAGGTGTCTGAATATGAAATACGTTTATCCAAATCAAGTCTTCCTAAATTTGAAAAAAAATAGAGAAATAAAACAAAATGCTTTTTAATCAACCTAATACAAATAAAATTCATAACAATCAACCTAATATGAAATTATAGATCCATTTCTGAATGTCAAATTTCTTCCAAATTAAAATATTATTTGGTGGTGTTATTCTAGTGCAACTATTTTTAGACCTTTATGGGCCCATCAAGAATAAAAGGTCAAATACACCCAAAGGTGTTTAAGGTTAATCTCAGGGGGCTATTTGAATGCATTACAGAATTACAATCATTAAAACAGGGTTTTACCCTGCCAAACTAATTGTGACAATGACTTTTGATAGAAAGTTAAACATTGAATCTAAAATATATATTACTGAGTTAATGATAAAGATTGTATTTTAAATTTGAATAGAGAACAAAGCTGGAAAAGGTGGTTAATTACTTGAACACAATGCATCACCCACAGACTCCCAGTGCAACTCATATTTAATGCACACGTATTTATGACGGGATGGGGTGGCCTGAGGCACATCAACCTTCCTACTGAGGGCAACAGAAATGGAAAGATAAACCTAGTAAAAGCACTTTGTTTAAAGACTCCTGAGAGCTCCCGCTGTAACTAGGGTGGGCATGGCTAAGATTCCGGAGATGAGATGACGAGTTGACAGCTCAGGGCCACTAGGCAGGCTCGGGGACAGACGCCCAGATGGAGAGCATGTGGACAGACAGAGGAGCAGAGCATGTATTTTCTCCTGGGTTCACGGGGGCAACACGTGAGATCTGTGCGGCTTCAAATGCAACACTGCTTTTCACCTCAAGACAGTTGCTGGAGTCTGAATCTGAACAGGACAAAAGGCTAAAAAAATTAATCTGAGAACCTCTGAAAACAGACCAGAGTTTTGTAAATCTGTGCTGAGAGAAAAGCCAGAAGTCAGAGCCCGGGGGTAGATGTATTCGGGGAATAGACATATGCTCTGAGCCCCCAGGCTTGGGGCGGGCGGGGAGGGTGGGCTGCACCTTTGGGGCAGAAGAAACAGAAGCAGAGCCTTACAGAAAGTTCAGCCCCGCCTGATTCAGCTGGATTAAGACATCAATCTTAGTTTGTGAGACTAAAGAATGTTTAGAATCTTTGATTCTTTTCCTAGACACCTATATTAAGATATAATTAGCAATCTTTCACAAATTAATATGCCAGAAAATTCATAGGGCACTATTACATTAATGATATATTTTAAATGATGTGTATGTCAAATAATAATCCATTCATTATTTAGGAATTAAACAAATAGCAAAATACCTATTAGTCCATTCAATGTAGCTAGGAAAATGCCCATGATTAAATGTTAACTCAACAAAGGATAATACCATCTACACAAGAGGATGGTAATTTTATTTTATATATGTCAACAAAAGTACACATTTTAATGTACATGTAACATATACACTAATAAGAACAGTAGCAATAAATATACCATTATTATTGTAATAAATTTTCATTTTCATTCTCTTCTGAACTTTAATAAATACCTAAAGTCTAAAATTATTATGAAAGCACATATTTTAAAATATATTTTTACCAACTCTATTACGTCAAATGGCAAATAGGGTTTAGTGTTTGATTTTCTAGGAAACAATATGCCCAATAGATATAAAAATCAAATAATATAGATATACTCTTGCAGGAAGAGAAGTTTGAATAATTTTTTAAGGGAAAGAACACACTAAAAACCCAACGTGAGAAGAATCTTCACATTTGGATGAAATGGAATAGAAAAGACAGTTCTTTTTCAAGCTCTTACAATTTATTACTGAGAAGAGTACTTTCGGCACACCATCTATGTACTTTTGTAGATGTTAAATAATATTAAGAAAAAGATGCATCTTATTTTATCAAACATTTTCACCATTTATTTTGCCTTCCTACTTTATTCTATTACGTTAGTGATTTTTTTTTTATGGGAATCTTTGGTATTAATGAAGTCTTATTTAAAGAAACAAATATTTTAAAACTCTATTATATGCAATAGTATATTCTTATATTATTGAAAGGTTAATTTAAATCCAGTAGCTTTTTCATTACAGAATTTTCATTAGAACTTAAATTTAAAATTAAATTAAAAACTTGCGACTCCCCTTAAAAAACTTGAAGGACACGTATAAAGGCATTGAATACTCACATTACAAGTGTTTTTCAGATTATATTTCTTACACGCAAGAACTGAAAATAAAATGATAATTCTACTACTTTATAATTTACCCAACATCAACAGTGAACATCTGCTTAAATATTATGAACTGTATTTTAAGGAATAATATTCACTTTGTCTGAATGCTGGGGAGAATGATAATATGTGTCCCTCTTTTTCTTTGAAAACCTTTAATTGAATGTCAATGATGGAAACCCCTTAAAGGAAGTCTAGTTATTGCAGGTCTGTTAAACTGAGAATAATTACACAACTGGTTCTAATAAAGATCTGTTTCGATTTAATTTATTAAAAATAAAATTTGGAGTAATAGGAACATCCATTTGTTTTAAATATCACTCTTATTTTTTAATTCCTTAATTCCTTTTTAATTCCTTAAAAAGCGGTAATGTTGTCTTTTGACATTCTCTTTAGACAAAAAGAAAAATACATAGGATATTCGAATATTCTTTTAGAATGTTTTTCTCTTCCTACATTAAACGTCTTTAGGGATTTTTTTCCAATTAAATGTTTAAAGATAAGTGATGGGCTTACATTTAAAAAATTGTATCCTAATTCTATTACTCTTTCACTTTTTCAACCTCATGTACACGTCAGGATGGGTGCTGCAGGACCCTGCTCACAAGGTATATTTTCCCATGAAAATTAATTTTGAAGATTTATCCAAGGAAATAATTCTTATGGAAACAAGAAATGGTCCCCCAATTTCCTTAGAGATTTGCGGCCAATGTTAGTTAGCAGATGTGTGAGGACAAGGACAGATCTTTGTTCCGTAGATGTAAGTCCTCCCGGAGACACACGATGTTAGTGTGGGTGCATCACGGCGATATATCCATTCTGCAGCTGTTGATAAAGCTGCCTTCACCAGGAAAGGGAAGAATCGAAAATGATTTCTGCCTCAGGAGCCCACATTTCAGCTCAATTTTTTCATCCATTTTTCTCAGACTATGGATTCTATGCCCTGGCCACCCTGGTTATTCCCCAGGCCCATGGGTACAATGTAATTGCCTGCCTTGTTGCTTTTAAAAACCTATCTATCTATTAAGAGTCCATCAGGATGACCACCCAGTGTTATACCCAAGTGAACTTTCTTATTTGTTCTAGTACAAGAACTTTTCAATTTTACCTGTCGCCATCCTTACGATTAGCATGTATATGGTATATATCATACATAGTATATATAATACACACACACACACACACACACACACACACACTCTTATTGTGAATTAGAAG
Source organism: Eubalaena glacialis (assembly GCF_028564815.1). Taxonomy (NCBI): domain Eukaryota; kingdom Metazoa; phylum Chordata; class Mammalia; order Artiodactyla; family Balaenidae; genus Eubalaena; species Eubalaena glacialis. The sequence goes on along the minus strand of NC_083732.1, from coordinate 1,916,169 downwards.
CCTGAAAGCTAAAAGTAGGTTGCAGCCATTTATAAATGTCTAGTTCTTTGTTCAGAGCTAACTTACTCTTCCATGAATTCACGAACTCCAGAAATGACTGTATGTCAGACGTGAAGGGAATGCCAAGGGCACAAGATCCCTGTCCTCAAGAACCATCTGGTATAGTTGGCAAAACAAGCATGTCTCTGGCATGAGTGTTAGAGCAGGTCGCACAATGTCTGAGCAGATGTGAGCGGGAGGGACCCTGGCCGGGGGTGGGGTGTGCGGGCAGTGGGGACCGTGGGCTGCAGGCAGTGATGGGATGTGTTTTATCTGCCGGTGTTGGTCACAGGTGGAGAGAATAGGTCCCATCATTGCCACATTATCAGTCAGGCTTCCTCAGGAGGGGAGCGTGCAGTGGGTACAGTAAGAATCCAGCCTGGATCCTCGGGAGAGGCCTGCAGCTGTCTCTGCTCCCTCGCGCCTGGATGTTAAGCTCAGTTTCAGAAGACGGCAGTTCTAAGAGACGTTCCGTGGAGCCACTGCAAACTCCCAGTGATTTCCTGCGTGACGTCCTCGGGCCTTTCATCTGCGTACTTAGTGCCCTTCTCCACACGACATCCGCTCCTGGGGGGAACGTGCACTGCTCGGTGCCCTTGGTCTCACCTCCCGAGAAACAGAGGCCGAAGAGGATGTACAGTCCTCAGGAGGCAAGAGTCGTAGGTGAAGGGAAGGGAGGCCGGGCAGCAGAAAGCAGGCATCAGCTGGTGAGCGGTCCGTGGGCCCGAGCTTCTCATCAAACGCTGTCGGTTGTTCACCAGGTGTGACCCGCCTTCAGAGCCTCGTGCAGTCACCGCGTTTCCAGATGGTTCATCCAGTGAGCAAGGGCGAGTCCTCTGTTAGCTTGCTTCCTCCTGCCACCTGACTTGCACTGGACAAGGAATGCCCCGGGGGAGGAATTACCCCACGTTCCCGTGGAGTTTCCGTCGGCCTGGGAGCAGCTGTGGGCCCAGGACGGTCAGCTCCTGTCACTATGAGCATGACCGAGGCCACGTTGAAGTCCAGGCCTGGGCAGGGGTGGCAGAAGGGTGGGTGTGTCGGGGCGAGGGCCCCTGTGCAGCGCCTGTGGCTTTGAGGCCCCTGGAACATTAGGGGCTGGGAACGCTCAGCCGGGAGAAGAGAAAGACTGAGGCCCAAAGGGGAGGCAGGGACGGGGCCAGGCGGGCAGAGCCCAACCGGACCAGGGCTGGCACGGAAGCTGTCCAGTAAAACTGCCTGTTTGCTTATGACCGTGCTTTATAGTTAACATCAAAGCCGACGTTCTGGATTGAGCAAGTAAGTATCAGCTAATATTCTCCAATATCAAGAATTGTTTAAGAAGTTTAACTGTTGGCGAGTAGTTTTCTAAGAGACAAAGTAGGTTGGTTATTTTACATATGCATACAACATAATGCCCAGACTTGCCCTTGCTTTTCTTCTGATTTGATTTACTGACTCTGCCATTGTCTGATTTCACCCTCTGTGACCCATTTTTGGTTGACATCTGCATGTGTGAAGTTTGCATTTTGGTCTGTGAGGAGAAGCAATGCAGAAAACAACACACTACACTGAAGTGCATCTAAGGACTCAGAAAAATCAGCAGCTACAAAAAGGAAGAAAAAGCCTCCTTACGTGACACCCATGCCTGTCAGAACCACACGCTGCAACCTCTGATCACAGACTTCAGTTCCTTTTCGGTAAATCTCCTTTCTGCTAGGCTTTACTTTGTCATGACTTTCAATTCACCTACAAGTTTCGTCAAGTCTTTTTAATGCGGCAGACACCATAGAAGTTTCTTCTTTAGCTTTTTACAACCAACGGTATTATGGAAAAAAATTCCCTTTTTTCAACTTGCAAGTGTTTGCCATCTAAAATAGCAGAACTCTACGGATTAAATATGACTCCCAAATAATGTTTTTTGCTCCTGCAGGTAAATGGGTAAAATATAGGAAGATGGCTGAAATACATCCTGCAGGAACTCAAATGACTGATGAAATGTGTGTGTGTGTGTGTGTGTGTGTGTGTGTGAATCCTGAAGGACTGTGACCATTCCACAAAAAGCACAGGGGTGTTGGTTGTTCATGCATCATTTTTAGAATTAATATGTTTTTAGTATTAAGCAGTGTAGTAGATATTGTTGGTTGTCTGACTCAAAAGCCATTCACAATCTTCTTTCTTGGTTTTCCCACTACAAACACTAGAAAAGGCAGAGACTAGCCACCCCACTCTCCAGCCACCCACCTCTCAGAATCGTCATGGGGCTGAGTTCAGGAGGAGAAGTGAGCATTATTAGTCCAGTAAAGAATTTCTGGGAAATTTTCTCTTATCTTGATAAAAGGGGAGAGATGTAGCTGGCGCTACTTATCCTTCTTCCCTTTCTTTCCTGTTCTGAACACTGAAGTGATGTTTGGAACTGTTGCAGCCCTTATGTTACCATGAGGTGGCAAACATAAGGTAAAAGCCAACACTCTAAAGGTAGAGGATAATAGTAGCAATAATGAGTGTAGGCAGAGGATGGGTTCTGGGTGGATGGTGGTTTCCAGCAGATGCCACCATCCACAATTCTTTTCATTTGGGGAAAAATCCAACTATTTACTCTATCAGTATTTAGGGTTTCTCTAATTTGTTATTGAAAGCATTCTCAGTTGATACAAACATTTGGGGAAAAGAGTCTATTCTTTTTCACATAATAAAATATGAATTATGTATTTTGAAAATCTCATATATGCAATCATTCTTATTTAAGATCACAGTAATTTTCATTGAACCGCTAAGAATAGAAGCATTGGGACTTCCCTGGTGGTCCAGTGGTAAAGAATCTGCCTTGCAATGCAGGGGACATGGGTTCGATCCCTGGTCGGGGAACTAAGATCCCACGTGCCACGGGGCAACTAAGCCCGCGTGCGCGCACCACAATTACTGACCTCACTCGCCTCAACTAGAGCCTGCGTGCCGCAAACTACAGAGCCCACGCACCCTGGAGCCTGCGCGCCACAACTAGAGAGAGAAAACCCGCACGCCACAACTAGAGAGAAGCCCGCGCACCACAATGAAGATCCCACATGCCGCAACTAAGACCCAACAGCCAAAAATAAATTAAATAAATAAACAATAAATAAATCTTTTAAAAAAGAATAGAAGCATATTACATATACATATATATTTATATCTGTCTGCGTGTGCGCGCACACACACACACACATACACACACACACACAAGTGATACATTTCAAGCAGCATACTCCATTCCAATAAAGGAAATGCATGCATAGGACATATATGGAAGAATTTAGACTAGAAGATATCCCTTTATGTCAGTAGGTAACCTTAGTAGAAATGTCGCATGAAATTCTCTCTGCTTATCAATCAGGATTGATATTAGTGCTGGAGCAGTAAAGAGTGGTTGGAAAGGTTAGATTCATGAAATGCTGGCTGAAAGAGAGCTTTGCCTTTTATCGTCTTCCCTCTGTCTCTTTTAAAGATGAGGGAACTGAGGGGTAGATCTGTGGCTGCCAGAAATATAGATGCTGAATGCTCTAGTCACTACTAGACATTTAACTCATCTTGTCCTGTTTTATCAACATTCTGTTATCCAAACAACCATCTTTCAGAAGATGAAGAATCTCAAATGACAACTGGGCAAAACAAAGATGTGCAACCTCACATACAATAAGCAAATCGATACGGCCATTTACTGGTGGTTTATGGATTAAATCATTTAATTTAGAGTGCAGCTGGAGAGAAGAAAAAGTGCAAATGTTTCAGCATCATTTAAGGGCCAGGATGTCTAAAGCACTTTTTCATTTAACCCTCACAGTGGCTGAAGCTATCAGTGCCCGCTGACGAAGGGGACCACGAAGCCCAGTCCCAGAGCTGGTGAGTAGAGACCAAGGCTCCACACCGAGTCCCTAACACCGCAGCCATGCTTTCCCCATGGCAACCATACCTCTGCAAAAGCATCAGCTTAAATTCCCTTTGATCAAACAATAGCGTGTTCGGAGCTATACTTCCGTCTTCCTTCACTTGCTTCTTGCCCTTTCTCCCTCCCCCTTTCTGTGGTGTTTGAAGGCTCCCAGCCCTGCCCGGCCCACCGAGGCACTGAGACACACAGACCCTTCCCACTCCAAAGACAGTCCCTGTTCAGGTGGCTTTAGCTCAGCAATTATGATGACTTTTCTTGTGATATTATTACAAATGAGTTATTTTGAAAGGGTCTAGGGACTCAAATAATATTGTAGGCTGCTTTGCACATGGACAAACTAATAATACATATATTAGGCTGTTTTCTGTTATATGCAAGTGCATGTCATGGTTATTCTGAAAAAGTTAAATGCGAAAGAGTAAAAGTATGATTTTCAGATTAAACCATGAGATTTAGATTAAGTGAAAAAAATTCAATGGATTTATTTTGAAGATAAATAGGTGCTATATTCGTTTTCTATTATTGAAATAACAAATTACCACAAACAGTGCTTTAAAAGAAACACTAATCCGTGATCCTGCAGTTCTGTAGGTCAGAAGCCTCAGTGGGCCTCTATGGGATAAGATCAGGGTGAGGGCAGGATGGTCTCTGTCCGGAGGGGCAGTGTCCCCTTGTCTTGGGCAGCTTCTCCTGGCCTCCCGCTCTCTTGGGGTCCTGGTCCTTCCCCATCTTCAGAGCCAGCAATGTCAGCCCTACCCCTCCCCATGCTGCCATCTCCCTAGTCCTCTCGTTTTCCTACTTCTTCCACTTTTAAAGACTCTAGTGATTACACTGGACCCTCCCAGATAATCCAGGCTAATATCTCCGGGGCACATCTGGTTTGGGCAAGAGTGCCCACCCAAGATTCAGCCTCTGCTGATCTGGTGGTGTCATCATATTGGAATCGCTGAAAAGGACAAGAGGTTTCAGACTGACAAAAAACCCCACAAAACCCAACACAAAAAAACAACGCAATTATATTTGCTGTCTGAAAATTTTTTTCTAGGTCGTTGAATATAAAGGTTAAAAATAACTTGACAAAACTATTTTGATTTTATTTTACCATTATCCAAGGTGGCACCAAACTAAACAATGGAAGATGATGCTTCAGAGAGACTCGCCTTAGAGCCGTGCTTGCGCCGAAGCCCGCTCACTTTACTTAGGCTACTCCCTTACCCCGTGGAAGGAGAGGAGGGCAGGAGCCATGGGTTAGGGGGCTGGGTCCCGCTAAAGCCTAAACCAGCTCCCTACTTGCATAGATTTGTGAAGGTTAAGATTCATGAGTTGCAACAAACAGTACTTGCTTCAAGTTAATACTCTAAATTTTGGGGATCCCCAGAGGAACCAGAGGGAGAAGCGATGTAAAGATATCTAGATAGATGCATATATAGATAGATATACAGATATAGATAGATGGATGATATATATAGATACAGATAATAGATATTTTAGTGCTCACATGCTAAATATCTATTTTCAGTTATTTAACTACCGTAGATGTTACAATGTTTGTGAATGGAAACTTAGGTGTCAATACTGTTGAGCTGATACCTTGGACTTAAACTCTCAAGACACAGTGATTTTCTTTAATCATTCCACAATAGTTTTTATTATGGGTGTGCAGTGGTCCATTCTTAGAAGAACACCAAGCAGCTGATGCAAAGTTATGTATGTATTGAAGAAATTCACCAAGGCTGAGGAACTGGCCAGGAGCCCCATGAATCACTACTTACGTTGTGCTTTGTGAGGCTGGAAATATTGGTGGCTACCGCATGCAGCCATTCGCCACAGTCCTCAGCAGAGAGGCACTGGATGATCCCACTGCAGACCCCGTCCACCGCGATGACTTGAAAAGCGTTCTGCCTGCGGAGATGTCAGAACAAATTAGATCAAAACATCATCTCATTTGTCTGTTTGCGACTTGAAATAGTTATGTGTTCAAAAGCTCTTCTTTCAAACAACATAAATGCAGCTTCAAATTCATATTTGCTTACTTCTCTTTTAAAAACATCTGTTTTTAAATGGAACACTAAAGATGAACCCAGACAGCACACAACTTTGAATGACTACAAAGCATCTTGAGATTCAGATACATTTGGAGAATCTTTGAGATGCATATCTAAGACATTTGAGAGGGATTCTTTCTCCAGTGTGCCATAAAGTTATACATAGATGTTTATCCATTATTTTGGCCACCATCATCTCCTCTTGACACTTTTCAATGCATTTCTGATGTACAGTGGAAAGATCACACAAAAACCACACACACAGATACCGAGCATCATATAAAGTCTTTTGCTGTCATGAGCTGAAGCACTTTGTCAGCTGTTAAGCCAGTTGTTCCTCATCTTCTCTAAGATGGTTTCGGACAAGAGGTTCATAGCTCCTCTCCATGCCTACACACTCACGCTCTAAATTTATGTGGATGTTCGCATTTCAATAACAACTAAACTTTCCTTAAAATGCGGTGGCCGGCCTAAATATCTCTATGGTCTTCTACTGAGTTTTTGTTGCTGTTAGAGAACGTTCAGTGATGCCGTTCTAAATGGTCTACAAAAGTGCTGTAGAGTTTAAAGCAGCTTCCTACAGCTTTCATTATTTACTTTTATCTTCCTGTTTCAAGTTCTTGCACGTTTCAATACAAGCTTAATGGAGAGGAATGAATAAAAATCCCAAAATGAATGGAAAGTAGTCAAATGCCTCTGTGGTGCAACATAATACACTTTAGAAAATGCACACACTATCTTTAAATCCCAGCCATTTCTGAAGCAATAGAAAAATTGTGTAGTTCAGTATTCAAAATGCTAAGTAAATAGTGTACATTTATATATTTTTCTCCAATTAAATTGCTTTTTTGTCTCTTCTGAATTTTGTAAGTAGGAGTTAGTGGATATTACACATGATTTCATTTCTGCAAACAAAGACACCGTGAGCAGCATTTCTCTGGCCCAGCTTCACCAGGAGGCCTGTGTCACTCTCATGTCCCATAAAACTGGTCCAGATTTCAGAACCGGACACGTGGCAGAGACTCACACCTACGGCTCTCTGCATCCACATTATTAGTGTTTTCAGAGAAACTTGTTCCGATAGCCTTGACCAGCACTTTCAAATGATTACAGGGAAGTGTTCAAATATTCTTTTTTGTTTGCTCTTAAAAATACATGAAAAGCCTGAGGGGACAACTATTGTCTGTCTCTTTGAAATAATGTTCTTTTGAATTTGTGACAAGAAAAAATACGCACAGCACAAAAAGAATACTGCAACTTCACGTGACTTTCTTAACTTTAATTTTGATATTCAGGAGTGAGTAAGACATTTAAAATATGCAGAGAGAAGCTCAACTCTCCATGGAAAATGAGAACTAATTTGAGTTAGTAACATACACTTCTTTCTGCTCTCTGATTATCATAACCATTGCTTCATGCACCATAAATTAAAGCATGTCTTCAACATATTTGTCCTCTCTGCTTTAAATGAATCGTGGCAGCTGGATATTTTTAGCTGATTAGAGTTAATGCACTTAGAGGAAATCTGCAGTCTATGTAACCACACATGCTACACAGTCTCCACATGGAATAATTCTAAAGGACTAACCTTATATAAACCCAGGCTTATACACTAATATGTACCAATTTTTACATTCTGTTTCCACTTTTCAGGTTGATTTGTTGGAAACCCTTTCATGAATATAAGTGAAGTATTTGAACAGTTTATTTGCTTACATACAACCTCTTACAAAATAAATTGGTCATAAAGATTATAGCCTGGGTCCTATTCCTGCCTCTGCTATTGAATAAACAAGAATATTGGCAAATTAGTCCACTTAGTTGCACCTCAATTTCCCCTAACAGAAAATGAGAAAAATATACTTCACAGATTTATGGAGTAACTGGTGGTACCCAAATACTTTCACTAATCACTGAAGCTCCCTGAATGAGCCATTAATGTGTGTTCTTGATGCAATATTTGAGAGAGTTTTGCAAGAATGTGTCACCCAGCACTTCGCAAGAACTGCGGTGCTGTGGCTGTATTTGTAGCTTTTAGAAAATGTAATTCTTTGAGTCAAGATAATCAGTAATTGTAAAAAAAAAAAAACTTATTTGTTTTATCTTATTTGATCATATACTCTCTGAAATCAATAAACTACATTACCCATTAAGTTAGTATTGTAGTACTGGGAAACATTAAACTTTAACAATATTTGTAGTAGTCTTGAGGATTCTCAGACTAAATTATGATTCTTTGTACGCACACACACACACACACACACACACACACACACAGAGATACAAAAACACACACACTGGCTGAAAAAAGCAGTGACATGATTACAGTTAGAAAATCTGAACTTTTGAGTGCAGATTATTTTTTCACTTTCTGCTCAATATCATTTTTTCTATTTTTCTAAGGATTCTTGATCACAACTCTGGCAGCAAAAGTTATTCTCAAATGTTGCTGAATTTCAGAGTAGTTTTATTCATTTAAAATACAAACTTAGGGGCTTCCCTGGTGGCGCAGTGGTTGAGAGTCTGCCTGCCAATGCAGGGGACACGGGTTCGAGCCCTGGTCTGGGAAGATCCCACATGCCGCGGAGCGACTAGGCCCGTGAGCCACAACTACTGAGCCTGCGCGTCTGGAGCCTGTGCTCCGCAACAAGAGAGGCCGCGATAGTGAGAGGCCCGCACACCGCAATGAAGAGTGGCCCCCGCTTGCCGCAACTAGAGGAAGCCCTCGTACAGAAACGAAGACCCAACACAGCCATAAATAAATAATAAATAAATAATTAAAAAAAAAAACAAACTTAGTCTTTCTTTGTATGAAAAATAGACTGCTCACTAAAAATATTCATAAATAATTTTCAATATAATATGCGTTTACATGAAAACACATACATTTCTCATGAACACAACTGAGTAATCCATGTTTTGACTGTCCATCGTATGCCACATGAAGGCACGTGTCGGAGATGCTGAATTTGTGAGGAGTGAGTCGGAGAAGGCATTTCAAGCAGGAGGGGTGAGAGCTGTAGAGACTCAACTATACAGGTTTGGAGTGGCCAGATGGCCTTGTCCAGGAAAAGGAGTGGGGACATCATGGGAAAGCAGGCGGGCTCGGAGGAGGAGGGTGTGAACACGGAAGGAGCTTAGAGCCCACGGGACCCACAGCTGAACCTCGTGGCGGCCTCCCACGGTCAGATTTGCTTGGAGTGGGCGGTCCTGTCCCACCGTGTAGGGTACCTGGCGGCTACGAGATGACGTGGGACCGAAATACACGTGCGTTAGTGAGAGTGAAAATAAAACAGTTAGCTCCCGGGATTTATAAGGGTGTTAGAAAGTCTGCGGGTCAGTGATTGCTTCCTTTCACAGAATATGAGGGAGCAGGCAGAGTCCACATTGCTCCTGGGTTTCGGATCCAACTGGATGAATGGCTTAGACGTGGGAGAGGAGAGAAAGTGCACATTTTAGATGGGAGGTAATTACTCCAGAACCAAATATCAGCAGCGTGAAAGCGTGAGAGGTTGTGAGAAACAGGGGCTGCTTGGCTCGTTGCGATGTGAGTCTGGGGCAGTGGTGAGTCATGAAGGTGGCAATAAAGCAAAGCCTGATCAATGAGAGCTTTGCAAACCACGTGGCGGCATTTCCAACTAATCCTGAGTCAGGCAGGGCCGTGGGAACACTGACTCTTTGGAGTGAAAGGATCATATTGTATTTTATGATACAAATATGTTCTCTCTGTGGTGCATAAGAACATGGAAAATGTTAATGAAGGCAGGAGAGAAGCAAGAAGGGCGTCCCAATACTCAGGATGAACATAAGATTGTTCCATGAGAGTGGTTCTCTGTATGTAGGAAAGCACTGACTCAAGCAGTATTTGAAAATCAGGCCATTTTTCTTGATCTGGTTATTAACAATTTGGGGAGATGATTAAGGAAAGGAAAAACTAAAACAACCAACCAACCAAACAAACAAACAAAAAAACCCACTCGGGTTAATGATTCCAGCAACGTGCTCTGTTTCTCACTGAGTTCAGATCGTTTCTGCTCGTGATGCTACCTTGGGGCACCATCTCATCACAGCTTTTATGGTTCAGGCTCAAAACCTGAACTATTTGGTGAGGTTGTAGAGAAGCTCTTCCAAACCATTTTGTTACCTATTTTCCAAAGCTGAAATTCACCAATCCGACACAAGCCCTGAACTTTTATTCAACAGAGGCTTTTCCCCACTGTTCTCTGTCTGCAATGCCCTTCTGTCCCGCTTCAGTTAAAATCTGTAAGGTATTGCAAGTACCTTGATTTTATGCAACTCTCCGGCCTCTAATTTCTCTCTGTGTAAAATGAAGATGGCAACATTTGTCCTGCATACCTCACATTTTAAAGACTTTTGTAAAGAGAAGTTTTAGGTTTAGAGCAACATTGAGGGGAAAGTATAGAGATTTCCCATAGACTTCCTGCCACACACACACACACCCTCTCTGTTATCAACATCTCCCACAAGAGAGTTGTACTTTTGTTATAATCAATGAGCCTACATTGACACGTCATATCACCCAAGGTCCATAGTTTAGACACTCATGGTGTTCCACATTTTATGGGTTTGGGCAAATATATAATGACATATATCTATTATTATAACATAATCCAGAGTATTTTCACTCCCCCAAATATCTCTGCTCTGCCTCTTCATCTCTCTCCACCTCCCAACCCCTGGCAACCACTGATGTTTTTACTGTCTCCATAGTTTCACCTTTTCCAGAAGGTCATATAGTTGGAATCATACAGTGTGTAGGATTTTCAGATTGGCTTCTTTCACTTAGTGACATGCATCTGTGGTTCTCCCATGTCTTTTCATGGCTCAGTAGTTCATTTCTTTTTAGGGCTGAATAATATTCTACTATCTGGGTGTACCATAGTTTATTTATCCATCCCCCTACTGAAGGACATCTTACTTCCAAACATATACAAAGGAACACTGCATGGCTCATAGAGTAGGCGAAATCGACTAGGATCTTAATGTTATTTAGTTGAATATATTTTTTAAATCATCAATTGTTCCGGCTTCACATAGAGCGAAGTCCTTGTGGACCTGCTGGCCTGTCTGTGAAAAGGGAAGAAAGTCAATCCGTTCAATGACTCCCAGCCCATCTGCACAGCACCACCTGCAACAGAGCGACGGAACGGCAAAGGCAATGGTGCACCAAACAGGGCTGCTCTTTCTCCTCCTTCCCCTCAGCCAGTAAGCACGAGCAGGAGACGCCTTGAATTTTCTATCCCTTCCCCCATCACACTATGGATGACATATCCTTACACACCGTTTCCCTTACTTTACCGTCACTATCCTTCTCATAACAAACATTTTTTTCTATCCAATTCACTCCAATAATTACTCTAGCCAAAGTCACCTTAAGCTTAATCTGTTTCTCAGTCTATTCAGTATTTCTATTCTATAGTTAATACCATCAACCACTTTCTTCTCCTTAATAACCTTCCCATTCTAATTCCCTGACACTGCAATGTTCTGTCATATTTTGATACTTCAGAATTGAAATGAGACGTATACTTTTAAATCATTACTATATGATGGACATAAACTGTCTCCCCACTGATAAAATAGCGTGATGCTCTAATTCATGCTACATATTAGTATATGACAGTAACACAACTTTGTTGCCATTAAATACGAGACGTATCACATCATCAGAGTTAAAATTATGGGCTTTGGCCAAACCAACCAGCCCATAACATCCTAGGTTTCGAACCAAGCTCAACAACTTTGTATATCTGTCATCTTGGGCCAATAATTAATCTTTTCTTTTTCATCCCCTCACTGTTTCCACTGCCACCGGACTGTGAGCTCCTTCACAGGAAGAAGCAAACACAACACCTCCCACGTTGGCATGAAATCAGTACTTATTGAGCGAATGCGGGAACAATCTGAGCTGCTGTGCAATCCACTCAGAATAGTGCTGTGTTTATAACTGCTTATTACTGTCATATTTACTGAGTGAAATTAATTCATCACTAAAAGCTGTTGATGGGTTGAGGTGCCATAAAAGTAAAAATGTAAGAAGTCATCTGGATTCATACAATTTCTTTTTTCTCATAAATTGCTTTAGCTAACCATTTTTAAATCATGTAACTACAAAAATTTTTTAAAGTAAAAACAAAAGAAAACAAGTATACACATTAAAAATACCGTTAACAGAAATATTTCAAAAGTTCTTAAAGCAGAAGAAAAATAGAAACAAAAGAAAAAAAATAAAGAGAAACAGAAAGATTAAAGGTAGGATACATTTGAATAATAGTTAGCTGAAAATAATAAAATATCTTGAGGAATTTAAGATACATATATAATTCAAATCTATATATATATATGCCCAAAGACAAGAAAGAAATAAAGGAATTAGTTAAAGTGTTCTAAGTTTCTAGAATTTTCTGAAAGAGGCAAAATTAATAAATTGCATTAAACACTAATAAATCATGTACGGATGGTGCTATGGTCTGAGTGTTGGTGCCCCACCTCCTAGTCATGTTTCGAAATCCCAGTGACCAACGTGATGGTGTTGAGAGGTGGGGCTTTGGGGAGATGCTAGAGCCATGGGGGTCGAGTTCTCGTGAACTGGGGTTAGTGATTTATAAAAGAGCTTCCAGAGAGATCCCTGACCCTTCCACCAAGTGAGGACAGAGTGAGAAGACACCAGATATGAACCAAGAAGGGGTGGGGGGGGCTTCATCAAAGGACTAGAACATGATCTAGGTGCCTTAATCTAGGACTTCCAGCATCCAGAACCGTGAGAAACAAATTTCTGTTGTTTATTGCTGTTATTATCTGCTGTATTTTGTTATAGCAGCCTGGAAGGACTAAGACATATGGTGTAACATTTAGGCAATAACTAAAACAAAATAAAAGAATGCATATATAACAATATAATAGAGGGAATATTAAAAAATTAAAATGTTTAATTATTTCAAAAAGTAAGAAAAAAGTTAAAGAAAATAGAATACAGAAACTAGTGTGTTGAGACAAAGGACTTTTTTCTTGAATATATATAAAACTCTCAAATCTCAACAGTAAAAAAATAAATAAAAATATATAAGCAAAGCTGATTACAAAGTGGTCAAAAGACAAAGAGACATTTCACCAAAGAGGATTTCATGTGATAAATAAGCACATGAAAAGATGTTGAACATCACTAGGATATGCAAATTCAGGTCACAATGATATATCATACCTATATCTTACACCTGTAAGAATGGTAAAGTAAAAGACAGCAACAACTCCCAATCCTGGCAAAGATGTAGAGAAACTGGATGGCTCATATCCTGCTGGTGGGAATGCAAAACTGTACAGCCACCTACAAAACAATGTGTCTGTTTCTCAATAAACTAAACATGCTGTTATCACACAGCCACGTACGCGAGCTCTTGAACATTTACCTGAAGAAATGAAAATGCACATTCCCACAAAAATCTATACAAAACGTTCATTGCATCTTTATTTAGAATTAACTGGAACAACCCAGATGTCCTTTAAGGGGTGAATTTTTAAAATGTGATACAGCCATACTATCAGAATACTATTGGAAATAAAAAGGGGTAAACAATTGAAAAGTGCAACTACTAGGAAGAATTACCAAAGAATTATGCTGAGTGAGAAAATTCAATCCAATACAGTTACATAATGTAGGATTCCATTTATATAATGTTCTTAAAATGACAAAATAATTAGAGGTGAAGAACAGAGTAGTGAGTTGTCATGTGATGGGGAGGAAGGATGCTGGCATTGGTCATAGACAGGCAACAGGAGGGTTCTTGCGGTGATGGAACTCTTCTACCTTGTGCTTGGGTTGGTGGATATGAGAACATGAGCATGTGATATAATTCTATAGAACTAAACATACAGACACACAGACACACACACACACACACACACACACACTCAGGCATGTGAAATCTGAATGAATGAGTGGTGGATTTTGTCAATGTCAGTTTCCTAAATGGGGTGTTGTACTATAATTTTGCAAGATGTTACCATTTGGGAAAATGGGCAAAAAATAAATGTAATCTCTCTCTATTATTTCTACAACTGCATATGGATCTATAATTATCTCAAAACAAAAATTTTAATTATAAAAAACAAGAACTAGAGTGTTGAATAGAAAGCAAATACTAAGATGGCAGATATAATCTCTGATATACCAGTGATTATGTTAAAAGCAACTAGACTAAATAATCCAATTAAAAGACTAAGATTGTTACTTTGAATTTAAAAAAAAAAGAAAAAAGTATATGCGACACAGAAGAGATACATATTATAGCACAGGGCTAAAAAAAGTTGAAAGAAATGGATAAAAGAAAATACAGTGTAGATACCTGATGTAATTCTTGAACGTAAGAAAAAAATTCCAGAGATATAGGACATTTCATAATGATAAAAGGGTCATCATCAGGAAATTGTAAAAAACCTAAATCTGTTTGTATCCTATAATATAGAATTAAATATATAAAGCAAATAATGACACACTTAAAAGGAGAAATACACAAAGCCACCATCGTACTGGGAGACTAATGCATTTCTCTCAATATCTGAGACAATAAACAGACACAAACATCATTAATGATACAGAGGATCAGAATCCCTAATGAACAAATACAACCTAGTTGAAACATGTAGACACTGAACTAAGGAAAATGACACTGCACATTCTTTGAAGTGCATATGGAACACTTGTCCAAATTATTTATATACTAGGTGAAATCAAGTCTCAACAAATATCAAAGCACTGAAACCATTCAGCATGAAATCATACGAGGAAGCAATAACAAAAGAGATAATTTTAAAAATCTCAAACTATTTTGAAGTTTTGCAATACACTTGTAAATAGCCCACGGGTCAAAGAAGTAATTGTAACAAAAATTAGGGAACACTATTAAATACATAATAAAAATATCTGACTATCAGTACCGGTGAGCCTCCAATTCCGGGCAAGGGAGCGCAGCCCATCCCTCCCAAGGGCTCCCTAATACAACTAAAGGACCTTGAACGTGACCCGAGGGCCAGCACAGGCAGCTCCTGAAAGGCGGAAGGGTAAGGCGACTGCTGCGGGCCGTGGGGCTGAGAGGCGACAGGGGGGTCAGTCTCCCGAACTCCCCTGTCGCCTCCCGTGTATCCTAGGCAGGGTGCTCCAGGGTCTCCATCCAGGATGACCAACAGCAAGACAAGAAAGTGCTTCAAGGAAAGTCTGTCCTCGTAGTTAAAAGGCTAGCAAACCAGTGGGCTAAAAGCATTCCACCTTTTTGGCGACCTGCCCTCATCTGGCCAAACATCAGTGGCACCACCGCCCTTCCCCCCAGGGTTTCAGCAGGCAGAGCAGGAGCTGGTTCTCCCTCTGTCCTCCTCTTCCCCACCTGCTGGTGTTCAAGGGGTCGAGCAGGAAGCTGCCCTGCCCATCCCCACCCGCGCGAAGCAAGCAGCTCTCCAAGCTCCCCGCTCCCTGTTCCGGTAGCGTGAGGTCCAGCGGGGAGCCGAGCCTCCATACCCGCCTGCAGTCGCTGGACTGAGTGAGGTGGCCCGAGGTGGGGCTGCTCAGCTCTCTGTCCCCCTTCCCATGCTGACCGCTCTGGCCCAGCAGGACCTCAGGCTCCAAGCCACCCGTCATCCCCAAGGTGGGGTGAGGTGGTGGGAGCTGGCTGGCTGCCCTCAGCTCCCCCTCCATCCCCTGTCCTCTGTCTGCCGAGTTCCATGGAGAGCTGAGCGTTCACCACTGCCCGGCAGCGATAAAGCAGTGTCCACTGGCCCCTTCCGTCCACCCTCCCTGGTGGCAGCAGAGCCGACCCAGCCACTGAGCTGACCCCCGACTCAGAGGCCACAGGGTGATGGGGCTGGTGCCCGACTGTCACCGGGGCTCGGTCAGCAGGGCTGAGAACTGAGCCAAACCTATGCCTCGAGCACCTGCGGTGAGGTGTGTTTCACTACATTATGCTATTCCTCTGCGGGTCTTCCTACTTTTAGAAACCTGAAGGTAAGACCCATAAGGCAGGTCACGTTACACGTTTCACTCCGGGTCTCACTTTCAACCAACAGACGGGCGGAGGCCACTGACATGAACTCACCGACTCAGGTCTGTCCCGGGCACGTACTGGGAGAACCGGGAATGGAGAAGAGGAATCAGCCTGAGGTCACACCATCGCTTTTCCCACCGCAGGCCCGGGGACGCGGGCCACGAAGAGCAGGACAGCGTGTCCTGGAGAGGAAACAAACATTCAGCGTTGCTGCTCTGTTTCTGTTTTCAGTGTCGATGTCACACCCTTTTCATTTGAGGGGTATTTTACCCTTAAATGATCAAAAGACATTTATAGAACACCACAAGAAATCCCTATTCGTTAGCAATAAAGTTATATTTGATCATTTCGCTGTTAATGGAATTCTATAAGAAAGTGAGGAGGGAGCCACTGAGATTAAGAATTGTAGTGAAAAATGGGCAGAGGAGAAGAAGAAGAAATAAAGTAGCAACGACTGAATTCATTCAAGAATGAGAAAGATGGGGCAGAACTGTAATTACAGTGAACTAGTAGGTGACAAAAATCAAGTAAGTTCAATTAGCAAACATTTTCTATCTGCTAAGCACTAAACGTTGTTATAAGGTCTTGTGATTCATCACTTACTTAAAAATATTTTTGAGTAGAATGAATATTCCTATAAAACAACCCTCAAACACTACTCAAGGAAATCCTTGTCCATTGTTTTAATTTCATGTTTATGTCAATAAAATGTTTGTATTTTCTTATATTGTTTTAATGTTAAGACAACTACTACTGGTTCAAAACTACATATATTTTAAGTTTCATAAAAAGCTTAAGTTTTTTCCTTATGTATACAGGAGACACATATTTGAATAACATTTGAGTTTCTCAGCTGACGTTGATCCATGTTTCTTTCACTGGATCAGCTTCCCTGTTACGATGTTTCCTGGCACCAGCACGGGAATGATGTTGACGTGCAGTCGGCCTGGGCTGGACAAGCCAAGCCTCCATTTGATCAGAGAACTGCTGACACGGATTTCTCTCTAGGCTATAGATTCTGTAATTTTTGAGTGACGATGCTAGAAGGAGATTCCATTTTAGTCTAAATGTTGAACCTCTGTGAGTCTAGATATTATTAACTTTTCTTTCAGGTATTAACTTCTTCAAAATTGCTTATTTGGGGGGAGGGGGAAACTTCCATTATTTTCACTAGAGGTTGAGAGTTCTCTGGCATTAGGTTAATTGTCAACCATTGTGCCAGTGAAAGTCTACGAAATCCTGCGAGCATTTCAGAGCACCCGGGAGGGAGGCCTGGCTGACAAGAGCGAGGGGCTCCACTGGTGACAGGTCTCCGGGACACACAGCCTTTGGTGCAAGACGGCTGCTTTCAGTGCTTCTATGGTGACTGAAAGGCACAGACCCAGGTTTCCCATTAATCGTTTCCTTCCTCCTGGCCCTCACGTCAGATGTCACAGATGGTCAGCATGTGAGGGCTGAGGCTCCCCATAAGAATTAGACCATCTGGGTTCAAAATCCCGATTTCCCAACTGATGAGTCCTGGGGCAAGTTATGTAGCTCTTCTGTGCCACACCGCACCCATCTCCAAAGACAAGGCTGTCACCAAAGGAAAACCTAAAGGTTTTTAGAAGCAGTAAATTATTGCTTCCCGTCTTTTCTGCATGAGGGCACTTGAAACCACAATCCTGTGTGACACCCTGGGGTAAAGGGGCGCGGTTTCTGTGGCCAGGCCGGACCTGACCGAGCAGCCCTGTCACTAAGCTCACAGCAGCGCGCGGCTGAAACCTGCTCCCGGGCCCCATGCTCGAGGCCCACGCCTGAGAGGTTGTACAGTCAGGCGTCTACCGGAGGCCCCCAGCCTGCCAGCAACAGGGCCAGGATTCACTCTGACCTACGTCCCTCTGACACCACAGCACAACATTTAACTTTCATAATCAGAGCTGAAACCATGGAAAGAATGACTCAGATGTCTGTCTTGATTATTTCACAGTTTTGCAATGTAACTTTAGGCAAATTATTTATTTCCTGTCGTTCATGAAAAGCACAAAGAGATCCTCTCCCTTCATCGTTCCCTGAACAGATAGAAAATGTAAAAGAACATAAAAGACACAGGTAGTGGAATATGGAGAATGACAATCACCAATAGGTGAGGATGATAAGGTTTACAAATCACATTTTATAGACTTCATGGATAGGCAGATGTAAAAACACATGTGATCTCTGACATGCCCTGATGTAGCACCCTGACTGGATGTCTTTATGTACCAAAGTTGTAAACATGTCACTTTCTTTTATGTTTCTTTCTTATAAAAAATACGAGATAAGTCCCACTTCAGCTATTGAGCTAATCAGGGTTAATGTATTTCATTTTACAGATCTGTTATTTACAGTGGAATATCTGGTATCTTTTGAAAAT
Organism: Eubalaena glacialis; assembly: GCF_028564815.1. Lineage (NCBI taxonomy): Eukaryota > Metazoa > Chordata > Mammalia > Artiodactyla > Balaenidae > Eubalaena > Eubalaena glacialis. The sequence goes on along the minus strand of NC_083732.1, from coordinate 1,897,737 downwards.
TATTTATCCTTATTATTTATTTTAATTCCAATAGTAGAATATAAATTTGCTTTCTAGTCTTGTTGTGTAACAGCAGTCTTGGAGTTATTTTTAATTGTGTATAAAATGATCTAAAAACACAAAAACTTTTATGGCTTTAAGGCCTGTAACTACTTTCCAAGAGCTTTATTCTTCAGTGTCAAGAATGTTGTTTCCTATAATATTAATAGTGTGAATGGGAAAAGTAGCGTTTACATAGTCTTTACTTTAAAATGAACTCTCTTCTCAAAATGTAACACATTTCAAGGTATATTGCCATACAATAACCTCAAGAGCAATTATCAGGCCAAAATAGAATAGCATACAGGGCAGAACGCTGATCCAAATTTTGTTACGGATTTGGCATAAAAGTATTCAGTAAAGGTATATAGTTAAGAAAAACGTTTCTCAGAATCTGGTTAGCTGGTTATCTGAATTTAAGCCTCCTGGTGAGCACAAAGCAAATTCTTTCTTCGCTTTGGCTAGCAAACCGGGAGAATCTTGTATATGCTAAAATTAGTGATCTCAGGCCCTTAGAAGGACTAGACTACATTTTCATGTAAGAAAGTGGAGTGATGTTAATATATATATTATAAGGTGTTTTTTCTCATATGTGTAAAATGCTGCCTTAAAATGTACACAGAATGTTTGAGGGAACTCAAATGGCACCTGCTCATGCAAAATTTCCTTCAGAGAACAATTAAGGCACAGGAACTAAAAACAGAGTCCCTGGGCCTGGGATAGAGGTGAGGACGCAGACACAGCAGAGGGCCGAGTGCTTCTCTTACGAACCCCGTCTCCGCGATCCGCACACTTTCTGTGGAACGCGCCTCCCAGGTGCCTCATTATTTAGTGATGGGTCAGGAGGAGACACGCTTCTGACTGCTCCTCATTTCATGAACCTCTGAGTAGACACTTCCTCCACACCCTCAACCGGATGCCGAGTCTGTGTGACTCACTCAGGTCTGATTCCTGGGCGGGCTCACATTTGGTCTGAAGTCCCCCATTTTTGTAGATTTCTGTAAGTCAGATGTTCAAAGATCTAGCAGCCCTTTTCTCTGATATTAGAATGCTAAGGTCCATTGTAATTCTCCTGCTTACATTACAGTTACTTTTATAGATCTGGATTTTAAACTTTTTGGGGTCAGGAACCATAATGGACTTTTTCCCATGGCACCTTGAAGAGGGTTTTCTCAGAGTAGGTTCTCAGCAAATATCCAATTAACTTAAATGCAATTACTGTCTTTATTTTTATTACACTTTGATTTATATATGTCTTGATTCTTATTGTCTAAAACATCATAAGTGCCATTAATTTCCTTACACTTAAAGATCTTTAGTAATGTCAAATAATGTTCAATCCTAATGCTAAAAACGGAAATAAAATATGCCTCTTGAAAATGGAACGACACAACTCAGTGAGAACAATTTATGATGATAGATTTTTTGAAAAGTTTACAGCTGGATTTGTTTGGGACAGCCATGTTACAGAACTGCTGAGCGGTTTCCTTACTCTCATTATGCCTTTGTAAAGGAAGACATTACATCAAGCAACCACCTAGAGGCACAAGTCATGTAACCAAGTCTGTAGATGCTGTTGTGTGGAATGAGTTAAAGACACACCAGAATGGCTCCTACCCACAGACCTTCCTGCCCACTTATTATTACATAGGAGTCCAAGGGCACAGGGGCAAGAACTAGAATAAAAATATTCCTAGGCACCTTTGTCCCCACTCTGCAGTAAATGGCAGAGCTGAGATGGGGACTCTTGTGTGAGTGACATGGGTGGGGAAAGCTCTCAGGAGAAAGCGGATGAGGAGGGAACACCTGGCTATGTGTGGGCTCCTGAGGGCGGGTGGCCACCGTGTCACCTGCAAGGCCGGGGAGGCTGCCTCTGTGCCCCATCTCTGCGTCCTCGGCTGCAGCCACACCGATTCCAGGCAGAGGCTCCTGTAAGAGGGGCAGCGACACTCATAGCAGCGGGGGTCAGGGCACCGCCCAGCACAAAGGACTGGAAAGACATCAAAGGCCTCAAGAGCGCCTCCACTGGAAGGGACGGAGGCGAGCAGAGCAGTTGCTGAAGCAAGAGGCAAAGACTGGGCTGGAGGTTGTAAGAGCCTTGAGGAGGGAGCTGATGGGAGCACAGGACGTGCATACTCGTTCTCTCGTCAGGAAATTAAGTCACTCAGATCCTGCCATCTTCTGAAGATCCCGCATTTTAAGTATTAACTATTGTGTGACAGTGATCTCTCTGGTAACAAAAGTAAAAGAGAAGGGCAGTGAAGTACACCCAGATGGGGTTGGTTTATACTTGTAGAGATAACCTTGGATGTTGCCAAGGGTTCCTCTTTCAGAGCAAAAAAACAAACAAATGAAAAAGACATGGAGGCCTGTGGGACTCTGCTGAGATTAATGCTGGGCAGTTCTGTACAGTGAAGGCCACGGAGACCTGCAGATCTTCAGAAGGAGGACCCTGAAGTAAAATGCCACAAGTAGGTCAAGAATTTCCAATGCACAGTGAACCACACAAGTTAGAAGCAGCTCCACGTCACATACATCCTAATACACGGAATAGGAAAATAAAATTCTACGTAAAGTGAGCTCTGCTTCTCTTCGTGTTTGTGAGCACAGGGGAAATAGTCTCACATTTAACCAGAGGGAATCGTTTTGTCTTTAGAATGTGTACATGTTTTGAAGGGTGAAATACAAGGAGTTTCAAAATATTTATAAAAGAAAAAAAAAAACCTGTTTACTCCAACGTACAGGTGGAAAATAAAAATGGACACTTTATAATACAAACATGCCAAATTTACCAATTATTAAATACATGTATAGTTTAATGTTCCTCACATTTTACACAATGTGTCGGTTAGATGTTCTCCCTTTGCATTAATTCCCTGGTGTGCACGAAGACTGCTAAGCAACCCTAATATATGGCAAATTATGCAGCCACTTTTAGCTAAATAATTTCAAAAGAAAAACGATAAAAATTATGTCAAATTATTTAGAACACGATATTACATATACTATGCAATGTTATAAAATGATTGTATGATTTTACACGTGACCTCTCGAAGTCGTCTCTATAGCTTACAAAGGGCTTAATACAGACCTGAGGGGGGAAAATAACAGTAAAAAATAACAGACCTACTTATTTTTCTCCTCCCTGAATGATCATAATTCTCAAAAAATAAAGCAGCCGAGGATTTCAACTGTATCAGAGAAACCTGTCCTAGACCAGCTTGTGCAAACTCTATCTAACTACATCTCTTTTTCTTGGGTGCCCTCCTCATTAATGGGCACTGTGCCCTGAGCCTCTTACTGTGTTGTTGGGATGATAGTTGAGGTGTAAGCCACTGTCGCAGAGGGGAGACGAGGTGCCACTGCTCTGGTCACTCGGTGCACCTGCGGGAAGAGTCACAGCATCCTTGGTTAGAAGTCCACTTGTTCTACACGGACACCTTCTACACGGCGTACTTCAGTACACTCAGTGGTATCAGGTAAGCCAGGTAGTAAAATAAATCTGTATTTCACTTATATCAAAGCCAGGGTTTTGCAAGTAAACAAAAATAAAAATTAAAACCTAAAGTGGCCCCAAAAGAGACCTGCAAATATTTATCTTTTCTTTTTTTAAACATCTTTATTGGAGTATAATTGCTTTACAATGGTGTGTTAGTTTCTGCTTTATAACAAAGTGAATCAGCTATACGTATACATGTATCCCCATATCGCCTCCCTCTTGCGTCTCCCTCCCACCCTCCCTATGCCACCCCTCTAGGTGGTCACAAAGCACCTAGCTGATCTCCCTGTGCTATGCGGCTGCTTCCCACTAGCTATCTATTTTACATTTGGTAGTGTATATATGTCCATGCCACTCTCTCACTTCGTCCCAGCTTACCCCTCCCCCTCCCCGTGTCCTCAAGTCCATTCTCTACGTCTAAATATTTATCTTTTATTTCAGAAACATTAAGGTTTTATTAAGGGAAATATGCAACCACATAAAAAATACTATTTCATTTTATTATCCAAAGTGGCCTATTCTTATGAATCATACTTAGAATGATTTCTAAGTGCAAGATTTTGTTTGGCTACAAAATTCTATTTAATGTCATGTATTAATCTACTAGCAAATCCCATGTTTATTTACCATAATTCTCCATGATGCAAAAAAAGTTTGTAAGTGCTCTGTCTTTACAACTGTTCTTGGTATATACTGTAATTGGAAGCACCCTCATTGACACTATTTAATTTTGTAAATTTGCAACTAAAACACTTCGTATTAGATCCTCATGAGAAACCTACCAATGTCTATTTTTTAAAGATGAGTGTTTAATATGTATAAAATAACTAATAAAAACCTGTTGTATAAAGAAAATAAAGATGAGTAATATATGCCTTAAAGATCTGTGATTTTTCTAAGATTTTACAATTTAGTAATTGTTTCAGTCAGGATTAAAATACATATTTCTTGATTTCTGATTCATTGCTTTTTCTGTAAACATTATTTTTTTGGAGTTGTTAATGTAGATAAATATGATCTATTAAGGTAATTGATTCCCAATTTTTATTTGACATACAACGCTTAAATGCAAACATCATTACAGGTTACACTCCTAATGTATTGACCCACGTGCTCAAAAAAAACCAAAAAATGATGCTGCTCTCCTCTTTTATGACCCTGAAATTCTATAGTTTTCCCGGTGCTAAGAAGGGAAACAGGCTTTTTTGCTATACTAGCCTAGATATAGTTTTCACACTCTTTAAATCTTAAGAAGTTCATACTTTGTTTTTGCTATTTTTTCTTTTGATGTTTTCTCTGCATTTCTCTCTTATGAGACAATATTTTTAATGGACACACATATTACTTTAAAACTCATATGCATTTTGAACTGAATAAAATGAAAACATAGCATATCAAATTCTGTAATGCATCGACAGCAGTCCTTTGGAATTTAAAGACTTAACTATAGCACAAAAAGAAGGTAGATGTAAACTCAGTGATCTATGCTTGTGTCTTAAGATGTTAGAAGTGGAAGAGCAAACAAAGTAAACAGAAGACAGAAAATAATAAAAATAAAAGTGAAAAGCAATGAAACAGCACACTGAAAATAACAGACAGAACTAACCAAGACAAAAATGGGTTCTTTGGAACGATTAATAAAACCCATAGCAAAAACGATCTAGTAAAAGAGAGAAAATATAAATTATAAGTATCAGGAATGAAGGAGGAGGCATTACTGCAAATCAACAGATACTAAAAGGATAATGAAAAGATATGATGAATAACTTCATGCAAAGATTGACAACTTAGTTGAAATGAACAAAAATATTGAAAAAAATCTAACCAAAATTTACAAAAGAAGAAAAGAGAATATCAAAAAAGTCCTATATCCATTTAAGAAATTAATTCATACAAAACAAAAATGATAATTCTAGGATCAGATTGCTTATCTGGTGAATTTATTCCATCATTTAAGAAAGAGATATGATCTCTGTTAAACAATTTCGCTCTGGAAATAGGAGTTACAACTTCACAACTTATACAAAGACATAATAACCCTGGTACCAAAATCCCACTAAAACACTACAGGAAAAGAAAAGTACATCTGGAAATCTTTAATGCCCATAGATTTAAAAATAAATAGCAATACATTAGCAAATTAAAATGTGTAATATACATAAAAAAATACACCATGACCATGATGTGTATCCTAGGAATGCAAGCTTTATTTGGCATTCAAAATCAATTTTTAAAACGTCATCCTATCAACAGAATAAAAAAAAAGAAAAAATGTAATATCTCAATGGATGGAAAAATATTTGACACAACTCAACATTAACTTCTATTAAAAAAAAGAAAGGAAAAGAAAAATCCTCAGGAACCCAGTAATATAAGGGCACCTCTATTCTATTCTAATAAAGGGCATCTATGAACACCCACAGCTGATGCCACACTTAATGGTAAAAAACTAGAAGATTTCCCACTAATATCCTAAGCAGGAGAAGGATGTCTGCACTCAGCACTTCATTTTACAAGAGGCCCGAGCTGTTGCAATAGACCACCCGCCCCTCCCCCGCAAAGAAAGGAATTAAAAGAAATATAGCTTGGAAAGAAACAAGCAAAACATTATTTGCAGATGACATAACTTTATATGTAGAAAAATTTAGAGAAAGTACAAAAATCTTACTATAATTAATAAGAAAATTAAACTATGCTGCAGAATGTTGATGTATAAAAATGTGATGTGTTATTGTTTCTATGTGTTAGCAACAGATAATTAGAAAATTAAATCTTTAAAATATTATTTACAATAAAACAAAAACATAAAATGCTTAAAATAAATTTAATGTAAGATATGCAATATTTTTCCACTGGAAACATTAAAATATTGATGAGAAAAATTAAAATATAAAATATAAATAAATGGAAAGATATGTTCGTGGAATGAAAGGTTTAAAATTGTTAAGGTGTTAATTATATTAATTGTCTATAAATTCAGTCACATTCAAAATCATAATCGTTTTTTAAATAGAAATTGAAATTGATGAAATTGAAATTGACGTGCTATTTTAAAATGGATGCAGTAATGCAAAGAATCTAGACTAGCCAAATGATCTTGAAGTATCACAAAGTTGAAGAACCTATCCTAGGTGACTTTTTAAAGTATTATAAAGCTGCAATAATCAACAGTGTGGTTTTGGTGAAAGAACAGACGCATAAATTAGTGGAAATAAGATAGTGATTCCTTCATTCTTGATTCCTACCTCGGAACCAAAATGTTACTAATATAAGATAGATTATAAACTTAAACATAAAAATCGATGCTATAAAGCTGCTTGCAAAAGTGTAGGGAGATATCCTTGCGACCTTGGGGTAGGCAAATATTTCTTAGAAAAAATGCAGAAAACCAAAAGCATATACAACAAAAACAACAACAACAAAATGGTAAATTAGACCTTATCAAAATCAAAAAGTTGTGCAAACTTGAGACACGTTTAGGTAAAAAATACAGTCATGCACAGAATGTTTGTAACACATATAGCTAACCAAAAGCTTATTATAAACAGGCTTATCGACTCCTTCAGTGTGATAATATAAAGGCATACCAACAGAAAAATGGGGAAAAGACGTGAGCAGACACATTACAAAGTAAGATATGCAAATAGATAATAAAATATGCGAATAGCACATGACAAGGAGCTAATCATCATTAGTCTTCAGGGAAATGCAAATTAAAACTACAATTCGGTACCACTACACACTCAAGAGAATAGCTAAAGAAATTTTTGACCATCAAATATTGGAATTAATGGAGAGCAGCCAGACCCCTCTCATCCACCACTGGAGTGGACAGTGGGAGGTTTTTAAATATACGCCCACCTTAGAAATATATTTGGCAGTTTGTTAGCAAGTTGATTACACATCTATCTTGTGACTCAGCAATTCCACTCCTAGGTACTTATAGTAGTGACATAAAATACTATGACTTCCAGAAGCCTTGTACGAGAATGTTTATAGCAGCTTTATTTACAATAGCAAAATACCAGAAACAGTTCTGCTGTCTATCAGCAGGAGAATGCATTACCAAACTTTACTACACTCATATAGTAGAATACTATACAGCAATGTAAATAAATAAACTCCTGAAATATGTAACATGAGACGGTTCATAATGAAAGAAGCAGACGTAAAAGAATAAATACAGTTTAATTACATTAATACTTGATGACAAGAAATTAAGTCAGTAGTTGTTTCTGGGAAAGTTATTTACTGGAAGAGGCACAGCAGAACCGTTCTGTGATCTAAAGGGATGCGGATTAAGCAAATGTGAGCATTTGTCAGAGTTGATCCCACTGAGCATTGAAGATCTTTGCATTTCATGTCATGTAAACTATGCCTCAGTTAAAAATAATTCTTCTTTGATCTTAGCAAAAACTATAAGATAATATGCATTTCATTTCATAATATGCAAATAGATACAGAAATTTTTAAGTAGCTCTTATGAAAATTATTACATTTCCACATAGACTGGGGCTTCCTTTAATCTCCCTATTCTCATCAGGACAAATTAAGTGTAAATGCTTATTTAGTAAGTTCAGTAGCCAAATAAGAGAATATTATTTTCTACTTAGAGAATATACATTCAGCAAACAATATGAATGAAATTTTAATAGAGATACAAAATGTATATGTTTGATATGACATTTATTTTTAAAGTAAATCATATTTCCCCAATTATAGGTTGGAAAATAACTAAATGTGAATACATTCTGAAACACAAACAACAGTTGCTCCCTTTGGAGAAGGGTTAATTGAATGCTTTGTGATATTAAAGAAAAATGTTTGCATTCAGGCAGAAATCCCAACTTTAAAAAGAAATTACTAATTACTGCCAGGAAATAATGGTTTAGAAAGTAAATATGACGTGAGCATTTTACCTATTCTTCATAAATGCTTACATGCACAATCTTCGTTCAGTGGGAGTTTGAGGAAAGCAGGTGCTCTTTTAAAAAATGAGACCGTCAGGGTCACTTCTTCTCCGGCATTCCGAAGAACCTGAACCTAACATAAAACATAATAAAAATGATACCGTTATCAGTACGCTGGCAAAAATTTTTGTACCATTGAAAACCCTTGAAATAATGGGTTGTCTTTTCCACGTCTCACATTTTTCCCTAGTGGTCAGAAACATTTTACGGCAGATGGAGGGGATGAAAGATCTAGCACTGCAGGAATGCAGCCATCCACATCCTTCCTCCTCCCATCGTCCTGCGGTCCCTGTTCACTCACGATGTCATCATCTTCCATTCACATTGATCAAGGCTCTCGTGAGCTTATGGTCTATGTTAGGTCTACAGAAAGATGTAGTGCTCGAACCACTATATTTATTAATTTACTAAATATTTATTGAGCATCCATGATGCACTCTTTGGGAGATCTATGAATAAATCACCCTGCAGATCTCACCAGGGTGCTAATTCTAATTAAAGTTGTTCCAATTCACTCAAACACTTTTGCAAAAAATAAATGGTTATTATTTTCCCACTATATCATTGTATGTTTTCTTTTCCTTTCCCTGAAAATTTAGAATAATGATGGAGACAGCTATTATCAATAACTCTCAACTCTCTAAATTATAGAATTACTAGGTCTATTTCTACCAGTTAAATAATGATAATTTCTCAAAACATTATACCAAAACAAGTGTAAGCAATATTAAAAGAAGTTCAGACAGCTGAGGATTATTTATAGCAAACATACCTGGAAAAGATGTAAGTATATATATAATTTTAAAACTCACATAAACTAAGAGAAGAATTAAGAATAATTAGTGAAGAAGCAATTAATAAACATGGGAACATAATTTATTAAACATATAGAAAAATGCTCACCATAAAGTCATTAAAGAATTGACTATCAAAATGGTTTAGAATGACTTCTGGTCCCTACAAGATGGCATAAAATTATCTCTCCCAAAACAAGTACAACTAAAACACTGAAAAAAGTGCCAGAGACAACCAAAGTAGAACTCCGAAAGGTAGAAAGAAAAAAAACCGATTAGGGCCCCCAGGCCTGGAGGAAGAGCACAGAGGGGGGATGTCTTAAACGCTCTTTCCCCACAGAGGGGTCCACCCACTGCTAGGTGAAGCATCCCTTTATCCACTTCGTGGCAGCAGGGACCCGACCTGGGGAAGCCCCTTCCCCTCCTCTAGCACCATCAAGGAACGGGGTCGGGGGGGAGCCTGATGACACAGGTGAATCAATCAGACCCAACTAGCACCAAAAAGGTTCTAAATGTCATATTGTCAGTGGAACCGTAGCCCACAGAATTAGGCGAGGACCTGTGTGCTAAACAGTGACTTCTTGCTAAAAAGAAAAATAAGTAAATAAGAACCAGAGACTCTTAACAAATAAGCAAAATGGCCAGGATTAAAATAACATGTCACACTAAGACCCAGGAAAATCATAATTTGAATGAGAAAAGATAATCAAGTAACACAAACTAGATGAATTACATACTGGAATCATCTGACAAGGGTTTTAAAGCCACCTTAAAAATATTTCAGCAAGAAATTAAAAATTACCTTGAACCAAATGAAAAATTACAATATCTCAGGAAAGAAATACAAATTATAAAAAAGAAATGAAATTGTAGAACTAAAAAATACAATAACATAAATAACCTTGCTGGATTGGCCTGGTGATAGAGTGACAGAAGATAGAATCAGTAAACTTGAGGAAAGAACAATAAAATTAGCCCAATCTGAGCAACAGAGAAGATACAGACACACACATGAAAACAATATATTTCATCACGTTAAAAGTAGAAAATTTTTAAAATGAAGAAAATTATATAATCATTTTAATAGATACAAAGAAGCATTTGATTACATTCATTTGATAAAAGCTCATAGAAAATTGAGTATACAAAGGAGTATCCTTCATATTATAAAGAGTATACACAAAAACGTATGAGAAGCATCATAGCATCAACTATGAATTATTGAAACATTTCTCTTTGAGATCAGAAATGAGGCAAGAATGTCCACCAATTTCATTTCTACTTAATTTTTCTTCAGATCTTACTGTAATAAGGCAAGAAAAGAGCTAATAAAAATCATAAAAATTGAAAGAAGAAATAAAACTGACATTATTCAGAGGTAACATGATTTTGAACACAGAAAATCCTTAAGAGCCTATGGACACTATTACATGAGACATTACCAGGTGAGTTATTAAGTGAGTTTAGTATGGAATTGCATAGATACAAAGCAATATACAAAGATCAACTGGTTTTGATTTAATTTCAACAAACAAATACAACATTGTTAAGTAAATGAGGGAGATGCTATGTCATGGATCCCCAGACATAACACTGTGAGGAAATCATTTCTCTCCTGCTTTTCCAGATTCAAGGCAATCCCATGCAAAGTCCCTATTTTTTTTCTTTAGTTTTTAGCTTAGTATGAATTTATGAACCTGGCTTGTTTCCAAGTGACATTTAGTATTTATATAATCATTATTATGTAAGTACACTGGGAGTGTGTTAGTGAAATACATGGGGCAGTGGAATGCAATGGCTAAATACATTCTATCGTAAGCGTGCAATAGATAATGTCTAGCGTTAAATAAAAAATAACATTACAAGCATCTCAAGTGTAAATAAGAGAATAAAGTAGAAATGTATAAGTTAAATATAGTTACCTCAGAAATAGGCAATGGGCAACTGCTTTTCTTTTAAAGCTTTACATTTGTATACATCAATCTTGAAGTTTTGGTCAAGTGTAACTGAGAAAAATAAAAACTTTTTAAAAATTATAAAATCTTACCCTAGAGAGAAAACTTTATCTTACTTTGTTTTTAATAAAAGGCTAATTATGGGTATCTTTCTGGATAAGTATAACTTCAAGTCCTTGACACATACACATTTCTTAATGCAGAAATATCTATCTTTTCAGTGACCAGGATTGACATAATGTGTTTTTAAATTTTTTTCAGGTTTCCTACTATGCCTTGGATGCATATTTCATTGGCCTGATACTGTCAGGTTGGAAAATATAGGTTCCACACCATGAATAATGATGAATGTCATCTTCCTGCAAAATCAGAAATCAGCACCAATCCAATTGTCTTCTTCACGTTCATTCACATTTTATGATGCAAATCAAATGTGCATTTTAATCAGATAATGTATCAGCACAGTTATTCTCTCATATTGCCTTGGGTGAGTATATGAGCAAAGGGACAGAGATTGGTAAAAAATGGCAATCAGTAAAAACAGAAAAGGGAAGTGGAATTAAAGGAGATATTTATAGGTTGACTCTGTTAAACCGGGACAAGCTAACAGCTCAGTCCGTGAACTGAATGCTCTTAAGCTCCATTCGTCCGTTAGAAGCGAAACTTCATAAAATCCTTTCGTGGTCTCTGTCCTCCCTCCATCCTGTCGGGGGCCATCCTATCTGCTATGAGACTCTAAAGAGGAATTTAGCTGTCTGCCACTGCTTTGCTGTGAAGTCAAAAGTGCTCATAGCTGGGGATTATTTTATATTTTCATTTTTAAAGAATTTATTTTTGTAGGGTAGTCTTAGGTTCACAGCAAAATTGAGGGGAAAGTACAGAGATTTCCCCTAGACCCCCTGTCCCACAGATGCACAGTCTCCCCGATGATCAACATGCCCCTGCTGAGTGGGACCTTTGTTACAACTTACGAACCTACATTGACACGGCAGCATCACCCAGGGTGCGCAGCCTACGTTACGCTTCACTCCTGGTGCTGAGCATTCTGTGCGTTCGAACGTGTATCCACCATCAGCGTATCGTACAGAGCATTTTCGCTAAACGCTAAAATCCTCTACGCTCTGCCTACTCATCCCTCCTCCACTCCAACCTTGGCTGTTGTTTTTAACTGATGAAAATAGAGACTTCTGTTTTGCCTGGACCTGCTTGAAGCACACATTAGGAAACACACACACACACACACACACACATCTTCAGTGGCAAACGAGCACTGAGACGGCTTGTGAAGACCTCAGCTCTTAGCCCAGCATGATGTCAGAACAGCCAGACAAGATTCAGATCTCCAGAGAGGAAGATAAGCATTGCAACTCACTGACGGCCGTGTTGCAAAGCAGTTACCTAGAATTTCACTTTGACTTTAGACTCGTCCCTCTTGACATGTTGTTACCTGCAGTAAATAATTTCCTTAAAGTCTTGACCTCTGGCAGAAAAGGAAATTGAACGTGACTTTGAGGAATGATTTTAAACAAACTGTTTTTCAGACAAAACAACTACACTAACACTAGATAATATATCAAGCTTTAGTATTCATGTTGAGATGGTGATCACCTGTGAACACTGAGTAAACAAAGCATTTCATTATGTAATCATTTTTTATTCATATTAATTGTGGGGAAGAAAGAATTTACTTATTCCGTATATTATTACAGCATAAGAGTTTGAGATGAAACTGTACTTGTAAGGCTTTCCTGAATGGGGTTAGGTCCTCTGGCCCCTGTCACTCTACATTCACGTTCAGGTTTTCGGAGGAATCTGTGGAGCGTCGGGGGCATCGGGGGCAGGAACACACGACCCTCTCTGGGGTGTGAGGACAGGTGTCCACTTTCACACCTACAGATGACAGGTGGGGCAGCGTGGTGCCAGTTCTCAGGGCAGGAGACAGGGCCTTCGTAAGAGAGAGAAGTCCAATCAAGGACAGAGTCTGTAATGTCCACAAGCCCTGGTGTTGTTGGTTGGATAGTGAATCAAGTGTAACAGCAGAAATTATCCAGCTGGAAAATAAGGTATAGAACTGTACCTAGGAAAATCACGTCACCATTGGAAGTAGTGAGTGAATCCATTGTGAGAAATCAAGTATCGTGTAGAATTTGGAGGAATCGATGCAAAATAAGAAAGGAATTGGGGATAATTTAGAAATTCTCACCTTGAATTGCTACCACCAAGTGACACAGAACTGTGCTGGAAAAGCTAAAAATAGATGGAATAAGGGATGAGGATTAGGGTTATTGTGGACACAACAGCTGGAGAAAGGCAACGTGACATTCCCATTTCACACAGTCATTCATTTCAGCACACTTCTTGCATTTTAATTTGTGAAAAACATTCCATGTACATTAATAAGTACAGTAGGATCCTTTACATAGGCACTTCAAGTCTGAATGTTATGTTGTAAAATAAAAAGTCACAGCAAAAATGTATACATAGGTGTATGTTTAAAAAAGAACTACTAAATATTTAATACTTCTGAATTCCTAAAGTTTCAGCCTGAAGTAGTATTCAAGTATGCAGTAATTTTTCAATTTTGGTAAATATTACAAATAAGAATGAAGGTTGACTGAATAACAAATGTCAGCTCTAATAATCAGGATATAGTAATGATAATATATCAATGAATTTCAACATGGAAGAGAACCATTTACTTTAGTGAGGCAAGATTATGTAGAACACGTGATCCATTTTTACTGTAATACTTAAAGCTATGACTAAAGATCCCATCACTTTCAAAGACCTCAGTAAAATAAGATTCTATGTAATAAAAGTGGGTGAAATGTCACATTCTAGATAAGGTGAACTTTAACTCAACGAGCAGAATGCATTGTTAGCTAGTGCACACACTATAGTAACACTATTTTGGCACTTGTTTTAATTCCAAGATGATTTGTTCAATGATACAAGTAATATTTTACTGTATTTTCTTATTGCTGTGTGCCAACTGACTAGTTTATGTTCCATTAGGCAGGTTAAATTAAATTTTTAAATAGGTAAAAAGTTTACTTTTAAAAAGACATCAGGAACAGATGGGTTCAAAACTAAGTTTTACCTAATTCCTTAAGAAGTAATTATTCCAGCATAAAATTATTGAAGTTGCTTTAATTCATGTTATTGAATCAAACTAAAATGAAAACTAATAGGAAATTTTATGAAGAGAAAACGTGACCATTATTAATATGAATATAGATGTTATCACTAATTAATTAATCATTAATTAACTATCATTAATTAATAGAAACACACTATTAGCATATAGACTCCAACAAGTGACAAAAGAAACTAAATTATGACTGAGTAGGTTTTATTTCAAAACAGCAAACCTGGATAAATATCAGATGCTATTATCAAAGTAATTACTTTCATCAAGTTAAATATACATACATTATCTATTGATACATAGATCTATTGATATACAGAGAGATGATAGAGGGAGAGAGAGATAGGTAGATTTTTCCCCTCCCTTAGAGATTCTGAGAGGACATTTGGTCAAACTGAGCTGCAATTCCTAATAAAAACTCTAAGAAAAATAGGAATAGAAGAAAACCTTACGATGCTTCTTGAATATGCCTGCCTGTCCCCTGAGCCCAGCACGGTCGTTCCCTAAATACCTGTGTGGCTTACACCCTTACCTCCTTCTACTCTTTGCTCAAAAGTCACCCCGATGAGTCCTACATTCATCAGCCTTTTACAAATGATAGCTCTCCACATACCTCTGTCTTTGTTCACCTGCACTACCTGTCATTTCAGAGCCTGTCAGCACCTTCCTACCCACACACACTGTGCTCACACACTGTGTCTAATATGCTGTCACTTGTCTCTGCCCCGTGAAGCTGGGTTCCACACCAGGGCAGCAAGCTGTATCCTGTTCTCAGATGTAGTCAAAGAGCCTAAGATGGCACCTGGCTCATGAAAAGCCTTCATTAAATATTTTTGAATGAATAAAACTAATAAAGTCAATTTTAAAAAGCAGTAAAAATTATCCTAAATGTTAAAACAAGGAAACCATGTCAATCAAAATCAGGTACTGGATAAAGATGCCCATTAGTTTTCAAAAATATTGATGAGTTTTACTTATAAAATAAAATAAGAAAATGGAATTAATTTTATAACTATTAAGAAAATATAATTTTTTTATTAAAAATATAATTGCAGACTCCAAGTATACTCCACTAAAATGCTAATTGGAATTTAAAAGATAATGTAGCTTCATATAAGATTACTGTAACATAAAAATACCCTTTTTCCTATGATAGCAATAAACACCAGGAAAATTATTAAAAATCTGGGGGAGAATCCTATAAAATCTTTAGAAATTTAACTAATTGTCATAGATTGCTTTAAAGAAATTGTAAATTCTTATTGAAGGACAGAAAATAAAATCTAAGCTCTTGCAAGGATATGCCATATACTTGGTGAAGTTTTCAATAAAAACAAACAAAGTCAACAGAAAGTTTTAAAATGTCCCCCAGAACATCTGAGAAATACTTTAAAAAGAAGAGTAGTAGGAATTGGGAGAAGTTATCAATCCCTGAATATGCTGTTAAATCCTATAATCAAATCAATGTATTAATATTCAAATGGACAAATTCATCAGTAGAAATGGATAGAACCTCCAAAATAGATCTTAATGTATTTGAACTTGTAATACATGATAGAGTGCCTTTTTTTTTTTAAACCTAGTGTTAAAAGGACCGGTATCATAAATGGTGCAAGCACAGCTGGGGATACACTAACGATAAATCCGAATGGATTAAATAGTTAAGTGTTAATAATACTGCCAGAATAATGTTGTGAGAAAGTGTATAGAGGACTCTGTGTACTCTTTACTGGACAAAAACAGGAAGAATAATAAGCTTGAATCTTGCATCTCACTGAATGTAGATTATGCTTTAAACCACAGGAACAAAACCAGACCAACAGGCTAACAGCTGGCTGAACAGAGCAGGGGTCCCCCATCCGGTCCTGACCTTCTCCATCACTCTCAGCCAATGGACACACTCAATGGCTCTTTAAATACCACATTGTCAGACATGGCAATGACACGTGACACAACATTGTTAAAATATCCCAACAATAATTCATTTTGACAATATTCTCTCTCCCGAATATTGGGCCATGTTGTCTAAGAAATTATTTTGATTCGTTAATTAGTTTTTGCTAAAAGTCTTACATTCAGTTGTATGATTCACGTTGATATAAATGAATCATGTGTTACCATGTGTGCCAGCTACAGTGAAGCCTTCAGTTTATAAAATAAAGCCTGTGATGAGAACAAGGCAAAAGTTATTAGCTTTTATGTTACGAAGGAGAATTTGAAAATATTCAAAAGTGAAGTGACCTGCTCAAACATAACATCTGATATATGACAGACTGAGAAGTAAAACTACATGAGTAAGTGAGTTCCCCCTTCTTCCCACTGGGCCACTGCCCAAAAAGGTTAATGGTAAAGCTTAAACAATTCCTTAGGAAGCATTTCTGACTCTCACAGAGACCTGGAGCCGCTGTTCACCATGTCTCAGAGCCCATCTGTCCCTTTACCTGTGGACTCCAGCTCTGCCCACCACCACGCCGCCCGGGTCTGAGAAGGTGCTGGGAGAGAGTCTCCCAGGCGTCAGCGGCTTCCCTCTAAATTGCGGAGACTGCATTTGCTTAAAGTACTTTCTTGTGCATCGGGACGGACGAGTACAGAATTTCGGTTAATGCACAAACGTACATCGAGCATCTAACACGTTCAAACACCACACACGTGATATAGCAGGTGCAGTGTTGACAGGAGGATGATAAAGCCCTTTAGTTCTAGAGACAATCATCAGTGAGAAGACAGATGCTTACAATACATTAAAAGGAGCAGAAAGAGATCAGGAAGGTTTTAAAAAATGAAGAGTGTGTGGGAATTACTCAGACCCAAATCTACTCATCAGTAGCAGGCGTCACTGTGTGTCTCTGGTCACTCTGCTAGCAGCGCTGATACCACTGACGCTCCGCGCCCTCTCTCACTGCTCAGCAGGATAAGAACAAACACACGCGCGGGCCGAACCTGCCCGCAACGTGAAGGTCTCCGCAGCTGTGCCTCTGCTCCCACACCTCTCTCGCTGGTCACACCGTGGAGGGCATCAGCGACTTTTCAAATGAGCAAAGGTCCACTTACCACACCAAGTGTAATCAAACGTTTACTGAGGCCTTAAAATGTTTAATTAAGTCAGACTTTTGTTTGAATGGCCCCCGTCTTCCTTAGATGATAGAAAGTTAAGTTTATAAAATGCAGTCACTGCATATTAACGTACGTTCAGTTCGATCTTGGAGGAAGGGGGAGAAAAGACATCCACTCCAGGGTAAAAATACGGAGCATATTTCTTATAGGACGTGGTTATGATACACTTGAGGCAGACAAGTGAAGTACAGAAGATCTTCATGTTCATCCAAGAAAAACCAGAATGTTTAAAAACAATGTCCCATACAGATGATAACATTTCGTATAATCACATTAGACGGAAGTCAGTAATGCACATATTTATTCTAAATCCATAAGCTTAACCACAGCTACATGGATGTCTAGTTTGCAAACAGTGCACCAGATTTAAGTGGAATCCTTGAAGGAAAGGAGAGAAATCATAACACTTTTCCTTATTTTTATAGAATTCTGTATAAGATCATCTCGTACAAAATGAATTGTCAAGATGTGAAAACCAGAGCGAGACGCGGTGTCACCCACATTGGATCTGTAGCTGCAGCACACACAGTCGCTAAGTATTTGTTTATACACATTATCACAACATGTTTGCACAACATAGGACTAAGGAGTAAATACTGTAGAACTGCTTGTAGTGTTGTTTCCTCCCATAGTCTTTCATCTCATTCTATTGCATGAGTCATTTAAATACGTAGCTTTGAATTTTAGATGCCATTCCCCCCGCGATGCAGAAATACTTGGATATCGTTAGCAGCATTGCAGGGCCACCAGGCTGGCTCTGCCAGCATTTCCTTGGCAACTGACGTTTGCAGGGGGAGAAACACAGCTGTCCTGCCACAGGAAAACAGTGGTTTCTCTGAGAGTCTGGTAATTTCAAATACTTGAAAATAGATGTGTGTCTCAAATATAATGTGTTAAATGAGTAGGGAGAAAATAATCTGCCTTATATGTTGCTAAATACATGATGAAAAAATAGATACATTTTATTACTTCATAATTACTTCAAATTTCAGTCTTCAGAGAAATCTATCATGCATAAAAACGGTGGAGACAGGACAATTATAAAAGCCATTAAGATATTTATCACTTTATGAGATGCATGCACCTTGTTTGGAAGTTGTGTATGTCCCCATCTTACTCATATGGAAATTACTGAGAATATGTAAGGATGGCCCTTAGCAAAAGTATAAACTTATTGCCTTTTTATTTTGTCACCTTGAACTTCTCTCAAGTCTCCTCTTCTACTTTGAACCCTATTTCTTTTCAAAGGAGTCCCAGAGGACACTCCTGCCACCTGCTACCTGAATGACAAAAACAGAAAACAGAAAAGACTGCTTGGGAGTCTCTGTGTCAGTCACTCAGCGTCAGGCTCAGACCCCATGCTCACCCCATCCTCTCCAGCCCACACGCACCATTGTCTCAACCTAAAGACACTTCAGGGAAAGGGCAAGCTGATCATGACAAGATGTTAAACATAGCTTGGTGCCCGGATATTAGCCTGTCTTGTCTTAAAACTGCATCGTGTCAGAGGCCATCCGGAATCTTGCGTATCTTGTGTGACCCGAGAACAATGGTTGAGTAACAGGGACTTTAAACTCTACCTCTTTAAATAAATTCAAGTAAATGAATGCCAATTTCAGAAATCTTGAGCCATAAAATTGAAATGGTTTATGTTCAGTTAGCGATTTTAGAAGAACGAGGGTTCACCGAGGGCATGTGAGCTCGCAAAGAGTGTTGGAGTAAACTACTGACTGTAATTCTCCCCAGCATTTCCTCTGAAAGGCAGGCGGTGAGGAGCGCCGGGCTCCCTGCCCGAGACCCGCGTCGTTGAAACCCCCTTTTCCTCACTCCACCCGCCTTAGTTATATTTGAAGTCCTAAGCAGGATAAGAGTTCACGTTTGTCAGTAATGAGAGGAGGAGAAAACTGCTCTTACTTCCGCATCTATTATTTCTCTGTTGTCATAGCAACCTGGGCAGCCAGGTCCCCAGACAGAGCACCTGCCCAGCACAGGTCCGGTAGGGAAAAGAGACTGATGGGGCAGCAGCTATCAGATCACCAGACGGGGACGTCCCTCCAACTGTGCTGCAGACTGTTCCCACCCGGGCTTCCTGAACGGGAGACCCGGTCAGCGTGTCTGTGCCGCGTGGGGCTGGGACTCCAGGCCCAGCACGGCTTCTCATCACGGAAGTACCGTGTCATTTCATCGCTGAGCAGAAACCACCGCGCTGGCTGACAGCAGCTGTGCCTTGTCAAGGGCCCCGTTAAGAACAAACAGGCATGCCTTCTCTTTGACGTTGCTTGGCCAAAGAAACTCCCAAACAAATCATCCAGCTCTCTTTGAAGCAACTGGGAGATATATATCGTTATACCAAACGCTGAGGAGGAAACACCTCGGAGGGTCGCTAAGATTCATCACGTTACGTCCAGAGTAACAAAGTGGAGGACCTGGTGCAGGCTCTTGTCCTTCACGTGTCACCTCAGTGGGTTTAGCGAAGGGAACGCGTATAGGTTTTGAATTTCATTTGATGTGGTCAAAGTTATTTGCTACCCAGTAAGCATAAACTTTACATTCCTTGAGTAGATGGAGCATAAGTCATTATAGGGAGAAAGTACAAAAATCGCAAAATAAAGCAAATGTTATATATTGTCTCTCAGTAGCATCTGATGATGCCTTATATTGTATGCTGTGTATGGTAGCTTATATCGTATGCCTTCAAACTAATAGGGCTCTGTTTTGTGGGCGTTGTCATATTAAAGGATAAACTCTTTACAGGGAGAAACAGAGTTTCTAGTATGATTGTTTTATCCAAGAGATGTGATGTGTACACTGGATACCCAATACTTGTTAGTAAAAATAGTGCTAATCATGGTTTTGTGTCTCTCACACAGTATTTGAGCTACATCACTTTAAAAACAACTGTGTATTCCCTCATTTTCACAACTTGTAATTTCCTCAACGAAATATTTTTTTATTGTTAAATACAGGCTGATTTCTGTTGTGAAAGTAAAACAATTCCTAATCATTCTTAGACTATGCAAAATATTCTGTATCTGATCATCAAAATATACTTCCATGAAGAATATAAAACGTCTTTGGCCAGAACTTCAACATCAAGTCAGTGTGAAAGAAACACTTTAGATATTATAGATGTTTTCTCGTAACTTTATGTTGTTAACATTTTCATGCCAAGAGTATACTTCACCCAATTATTCTAATGCTAACTAAGAGTTCGTTTCCATTACTGCTTGGGTTTTTTATGATGCTGTAATGTCTGGCACTTGTCCATTCGCCTGAGAGCCTCTCCAGGTAAACAGTAAATAACTTTAAGTAAACCAGGCACTACAGCTCCAACTGCTGCAATGGACGTAGACGTATTTCTCTCCTGTATATTTTCAAGATATCTCAGGTCAGTGAACGGAAAGCGGCTGTATCCATCCCAAAGGCGGCTGCACGCACCTGACCATGGGGTGGCCCAAAGTTACATTTGTCCATATGGGAAAATACCTCAAGGAAGGAAAATATGATAATATTTGCCAAACTAACTTGGACTCCACAGTCAGAGTGAGGATAAATGCGTGTGGGGTGAAGACAGGGAGCAGGGGGGTGGTGCGGAGTGAGTGGCTTTAAGAATGTTCGATGGAAGGGTTTGTGAAGTTGAGTCTGGTGAGTTAAAACAATGTGTAATATTCTATTTCCAGATGTTTGACATGTGTTCTTTCCTCAGTTAGATTAAGGTCTTACTATTTTATAGTCTCCATAGTTAGGAATCCATCTATTTTTATAACTTTTCCTCATCCAATTTATTATCCTAATCAACAAACATTTACTGAACTTCTCCAAAGAAAAATAGAGCCATATTTATTAAGAGCCCAGGAAAACCTGAAATATAAATATCTGTAATTGTCAAGATCTGGTCAATAGAAAGTAGGTATTTCAGACGGGGATTTAATTAGGGACTTGGGGAAATTTTCAACAGAGGAATGAGGCAGTAGGGAGACTAGCAGCAGCAGAACTCCACGGCCAGCCTGCCACAGAGGACCACGGCGGCGGTGATGCTGGCGGGCCCCAGGAGCCACAGTGGGGCTGCCCTCAGGATCGGGCTGGTGGGGAAGCAGAGGGAGGGGCCCTGCAGTGAGTCACAAAGAAGCAGGGCGTACAAATCTCACACCTCTGCAGATGAGGGTAAGTGAACCATCAGGGACATTGGGAAGGCGGAGGAGAGTTGGATGGGATAAAGCAAACAGCCAAGAATGTTCCCCCAGGGGACACAGGCAGAGGAGAGGCACTGAGAAAACCATTCCAGAGGCTGCAGGGGAGAAAGCACAGGACACACACGACAGATCTGGAGCATCAGATGAGATTCACATTTTCAGATCAGAGCCCTGAATAATCAGGAGAGTCCCTCAGCACCCAAACTCTGTCACATTCCGGAAGGAAAAGAAAAAAAAGCAGCCAAGAACTTTAATTTTTATATTGTCTTCAGAAGAAAGATTACTATAAGAAAATCACTCCCAAACTATTTACTCTAAATAGCATGTACTTGTTAAAATTTGAGCTCTGGAGCTGGGTTCCATTCGTTTGAATTCTATTGCCATAATCTGCCAGCTGTATAACCCTGGGCAATTGATTTAATTTCTCTACGACACATCTTTCTCCTCCTTGAAACAATAGTAATAGTCATTTCTACCTAAAAAGTTTATGAAGATTAAGTGTTTTAGTTTCAGTAAAATGCTTAGAGAAGAGCTGGGAACCTTGTATTTACTTAATAAATGTCAGCTAACAGTAGAAAAAATAATTCAATTAATTGAAATGTTAAGAATTTCATACAAATACTTTATGATAGAACTTCTATGTATTTCTATAATAGAAATACTCTATTAATAGATTTATTCAATAAATATATGGGACATCTGTGAAATAGAGGTATCTGACCAGACATACGTTCAGAGCCACAGGACAAGGAAGGAGGACTCCCAACATTTGAATACCATGGCTGTTTGACACAGGATGAATCCCCAAAGCTTCAGCCATACAAACACATGACTAAACTCAGAGAAAGAGGAAGAAGGCGAGATTTGAAAATACAGGTGACCCTTGAACAATACCCGCTTGAACTGCACGAGTCCACACATACGCAAATTTTTTCCAGTAAATATAGTCCCTGTATTTTCATTTCACAATCTTTGAATTCACTAAGTGTGGGGAAAAGTTTGTGTTTGACTAGAGATCCCAATAGGTGGAAACAAAAGAACTAGGGGTGGAGTCCTGATTCTGTCCAGACTGTTTCAGCTTCCTGCCCTTGGGCGAGTCATAGATCAACTCCTTTGTTTCTGAGGCTGAGAGAGCAGAATACAGATTTCAACTACACGGGGCTGGGGGTCGGGTGGGCTGGGCGGTGGAGGGGTAGGTGCCCCCAACTGCCTGCCTCATTCAAGGGTCAACTGTATACTCTGAATGGATACGGTTTACATTTTGGAGAAAGAGAAGGGCATTATCCCAGAAGTCTTAAAAACAAGACAAAACAGAAAACACCAAACTGGTGATTAGAAAGTCGCTTCAGTGGTGAGAAGAATGAAATGGCTGATAATAACCATCGAATTTAAGGAACAGGCAAACGGGCGGGCAAGGAAGGATGGAGACTGTGGAAAACAGGGAAGATGTGTAGGCCTAGAGCTGCCAGAGCATCTAACTTTTTCAGGAAAAGCCACAAGTCTGAATTTTTATGTGACCTCTTCATTCTTTTACATTTTTAATTGTGGTAAAATACACATAACCTAAAGTTTATCATTTTAACCACCTTTAAGTGTACAGTTCAGTAGTGTTAAGCATCCATTGTTTTGATCTCCAGAAAATTTTCTTCTTGCAAAAGTGAAACTCTGTCTTCTCTAAAAGACTCCCCATTTCCTCTCCCCCGTCCCTCCCCTGGCAAACACCATTCTACTTTCTGTTCCTATGAGTTTGACTTCACTAGAGACCTCATATAAGTGGAATCCTACAGAATTTAACCTTTTGTGTCTGGCTTCTGTCACTTGCATAATGTCCTCAAGGTTCATTCAGGTGCCCCATTTGACAGGATTAGCCTTCTTTCTATGACAAAATAGTATTCCATTGTATGTCTCTATTTTTCCTTTTGTTGCTCGTGCTTTTGGTGTCATAGTCAACAAATCATTACCAAATCCAATGTCTTGAAGCTTTTCCGCTGTTTTCTTCTAAGAGTTTTATAGTTTTAGGTCTTACATTAAGATCTTTGGTCTACTTTGAGTTAATTTTTTATATCGTGAGAGGGAAGGGTCCAACAGCATTTGTTGAAAAGACTGTCCTTTTCCCATTGAATGGTCTTGGCAACTGTGTCAAAAATCATTTGACCATACATATGAGGGTTTATTTCTGGGCTCTCTGTTCTATTCCATCAGTTTATATCTGCTTTTATGCCAGTACCACATAATTTTGTTACTGTAGATTTATAATAAGTTTTGAAAGTGTGAGACCTCCCACTTTGTTTTGGCTATTCATTGTCCTTTATGGTTTGATCTTTGTGGTCCTTTGATGGATTTCTCTATTTCTGCAATAACAAAAAAAAGTCATTGGGATTTTGTTAGAGACTGTATTGAATCTGTAGACTGATTTGGGTTGTGTTGACATATTAACAAAATTACATCTTCCAATTCATGAATATGGGATGTCTTTCCATTTCTTTCTTCTTTATTTCTTTCAGCAACATTTTGTAGTCTTCAGTATACAAATCTTTTGACTCCTTGATTCCCTTTTTTCCTAAATATTTTATTCTTTTTGATGTTATTATACATGGAATTATTTTCTTAATTTCCTTTTTAGATTGTTCATTTTAGTGTATAAAAATGCAACTGATTTTTGTGAGTTGATTTTGTATCCAATAACTTTTAAGAGATTCTTTATTAGTTCTGATAGTTTTTAATGAATTCTTTAGCATTTTCTACATATAAAATTATGTCATCTGTATTAAGTAGATAATTCAGAGCCACTAAGACTCACAGTAGACAAAGCATTGCTGGAGCCCAGAAGAAAAGCGTCTCTACCAATCCATCTACTCCTAAGTTTCCAACTAAATCTCAGCAGTACAAGAATCCTGAACAATTGCTTACATAAAAAGTGGTTTCATAGCACAGTGTAATTCTATATTTTACCTGACGGTTTGTTTATTATCTTTTTCCTTTTAATAAAATGGAAACTCTCCAAAAATAATTAAAAAATAAAATCATGTCATTTGTGACAGAGATAATCTTTTTTATTTTCTAATTTGGATGTCTTTTCTTTCTTTTTCTTGCCTAATTGCATGGCTAAAACTTTTAGTACTACGTTGAGTAGAAGTGGTGAAAGTAGGCATCCTTTTCTTATCTTGATCTTAGAGAAAAAGGCTTTTGTCTTTTTCTACCGAGTATGATGTTAACACTGGGCTTTTCATATAAAGCATTTCTTATGTTGAGGTAGTTTACTTCTATTCCCAGTTTGTTATTTTTATCAGGAAAAGGTGTTGAATTTTGTCAATTGTTTTTTATGCATTGGTTGAGACGATCATTCCTTTTTATTACTGAAGAGTATTCCACTTGCGGTAGTAGGACAGTTTGTTTATCCATTCATATGTTGAAGGACTTGTTGACTGGCTCTAGTTTTTGGTGATTAAGAATAAAAGCTTCACTAAAACTTCCTGTACATATTTTTGTGTGAACATATGTTTTCATTTTTCTTGGGTAAATACTTGTGAATGTGCACGCTTGGTTGTATGATAATACTTCGTTTTGTAACAAACCATCAAGCAGTGTTTCACGGTGGCTTCATCATTTTGCATTTCCACCTGCAATGAGTGAATATCCCTCTTGTTCCACATCTTCACCAGCATTTTGTACTGTTGATTTTTTGGGTCGTGTTATTCTAACAAGTTTATGGTGATATCTTGTTGTTTTCTATTCAGTTTTGTTTGTTGTGCACGATAGACGACAATTTTTTAAACATATAGGAAATGAGCATGTTGGAAGGTATCGGCTCACAAAGTTGAAGCAATGGGTAGAGAAACATGCTCAGGTAGGAAGGAACAAAGTTGCCTTCACACAAAAAATGTGATTTTAAAATGATGGATTGTTTAAGATGTTTGTACCAGGGGTGACATGAGGAAATTTACACTATTGCACTGAAGTCTTGACCATAGTTCAGTCACAGAACGTAATCTCATACTAACCTTTACCTCTCTTGCGTGCTCTTGGGATTAAAATTCCTTAGTGAGAACACCAATTTGGCCAAAATTAGTCTACTGGTTTACATTCTACTCTCCATGGAACTGAGTGAGGGAATATGTATTCCTTCCATTGTGCTTTTGTTATTGAAGGCAGGGCTCTAGTTCCCAATTATCTTGGAAAATCCCCCTCTAGGAATGTTGGCGTGATGCTGGACAGCCCCAGATGGCAAGTGGAGAGGGTCAAATAGGTGAGTGACTTCTCAGGGTAGGCCTCTGACCAGAACTTTAGTCTGAGGTCTGAATGAGGAGGACACCCCAACCATGAGGAGATCAGAGACACAACCAGGGCAAAGGTGCTAAGGGTGCCTGTGAACCCAGGGTGGGAGGGCCCAGCGGAAGTATGGGTGGGGTGGGGCTGACCCTTGGAGGGATAAAGGGACAGGGGTACCAGATGAGTTTCGGAGAGGTGAGCCTGTAGCTCACGTAAGCCCAGATAAATGGCTTGCACTCCTTCTCTGCGTGCTGGGGAACCACCAGCAGGCTGATCATGGTGAGGGTGGGCACACAGGGGAGTAGTGAGGGCAGTTAGGAGACCACTGTGGAAGTCCAGACAAACAGGATAGCATCACACATGAGGAGGTGGTTACCCACGGAGAGAAGTGAACATATCTGTGATTTACTTGAGAGGAAGAGTCCACAGGCTGAGGAGTGTGAAAGGAAAGAAAAGAATCAAAACTGTGTGTCTTGCCTTTTAGACTTAATTACTAAGTTGTGTCATCTACAGAGATGAGGAGAGCAAAAAGGAGGGTTCTTTCCCCTCATCTGGGTTTTGGTTAACTCAGACTTTTGTTGCTGTATTAAGTATGAAATGTGCATTCGATCCACATGGAAGGACCAAGTTGGAATCGAGAGAAAAGTATTAATTGGTGTAAATTTCTCTACATAAATGTACAAACTAATAATCATTTGTATATAATTTAAAGTAATTTTTAAAAATTCACATCTGTACTTAATTACCTTGAATGACAAAGGAAGTGTTCTTCCATAATTCAAAGTAAGTATCTGTATCTCTATCTCTTCAATATAAAATGTTTATCCCTTCCATTTGTATACTTCCCTTCATGAGATGAGTAAATAGGTCTCTGACATTCACAATGGAACACCTTAGACCTCAAAATCGTAGTGAGCATGGGAGAGATATATCACTGGAAAAACGAGAATGTCTAGGGCCTTAAAATCCCGTCTCCACCTAAATTTTAACTGACGTTAACTTCAGTTTGAACTTCATTTTAAATCCTTTTTTTGAAGTGTTAATGTGAAGTATCTGTGATGGCAATATTGATAATTAAGGGAAGTATTTTCTAACAACTCTCCAAACTATGGCAGTTTTGTATTGAAATCACTCTGAAGAGAATCTTCTGTTAAAAAATATGCTTTTGTTTTGTCTCTAATTTATGGTAATCATGTTTTTTCAAAACATGTATTTATTAAGGTATATGGACAATAATGTTTGTAGCCCATTGGCCATAAACTTTGGAGTCAGAACTGGATTTGACTTAATTCTACCAAAACTCAATTTTTACTCAAATTTGGACCAATTTCTCCCATGTTTTTTGGTCTTACTTTCCCCATAGATAGAAGTGAAATAGTAATGACTTCTATATAATTGAGGTAATGACATTGCCTGATGCACTGCTTGGTTTATACTATTATGAAATGACTAAGTAACTTGTCATTATAAAATAATTAATTCTTAAAATTATTTCCATATATTTTTTGTTGAAAATTTAGAAATTATAAAAGTTCACAATAGAATATAAATACCATCTGTGATACCATATCCAAATTATGATCACTTGAGTTAACCTCTTTTAAGCCTTTATATTCAATATTTTTATTTTTAAACTGCAATTTAGACAAGATATGTATATTCTTATGCAAGTTACTTTTAAAAACTCACCTAAATATTTTTATATATTATAAATATTTTCTCAGGTTAAGCAATCTATTTACAAATAGACTCCAGTTAACCTTGAAAAAGAAGGAAATAGTAATACACACCCAAGAAAAATAAAAGCCAATAAATATACAATTCAGTCACATATATGATTTATCCTATCACTACAATATCTCCGAAAGATCCTCTAATGAACAAAACAATGATTGCCTGAAATTTTGTTTTCTGTTCCTCCCAGTAAACATTTAAAAAAAGTAAATATCAAAAAATTTAATAAACCTCATTATATTTGCCAGCCTTAGGTTCAGACTCAGCAAGGAGAGTTATACTACAGATAAAGTAACATTATATTGTGAAATAAACTTGTAGCATAAATAGAGATTATTTAAATATATACACACATACCCTGGATCTATCTATCTATCTATCTTACATAGAAAAACTTCTCAATTTATTTTCATTGTAATTTCTCACATTATTATTACTACCTATTTTCAGAATGCTGAATAATTGTAAAACAAGTACTAGAAACATTTGTTTAGAATGAGCCACTTCCCTAAGGTTTACCTTTTAAATCTTTGTAAACAATTAAACAATCATGCTGGCCAAATTCCAAAAATCAGTATTGCCAACTAATACTCAATATGTTAACAGAAGAATTTACTTGCAGCATTTTTCTTACATTTTTTTGGTTTGAATTCATAAAACCTGCTTGTGCTAAATATTCAGTTGTTTTTCTAAATTCAGTAAATCTGAAGAAAATTTGTACATTGATGTTCATTAACTAGAAATGATAAACATCTGCGTGTTCATTCTACACTGAAGTGAGCACCGCTAGGAATTCTGAATAGATGTTAAAGGCCTATAACCATTCACGCTACATCAATAGTTCACTCATTTTATTTTCTGAGTAGTAGTCTATGGTATGGATATACCACAGTTTACTTAACCATTAAAAAATATCTGAGATGTTTCCTGTTTTGGGCTCTTACGAATACAGCTCTATAAACATCTATGTGTGGGTTTTATGTGAACCTAAGTCTTCACGCCCTGAATGAATCTCCAGATAAATCTAAGTGAAAAAACCAACTTCCAAAAGGTTAGACTTTATGATCCCACTATATACCATTCTTGAAATCACAAAATTATAGAAATGGAGAGCAGATTAGTGGTTGCCAGGGGTTTAGCAGCAGTTGAGGGCAGGAGGGAAGTAGGTGTGGCCATAAAGGGTAAAAGGAGGGTCCTTTTGGTGATGGAGGTGCTTTGTCTTGACTGTATCAGTGTCAGTATCCTGTTGTGATGTTGTTCTGTTGTGTGAGATGTTATTCTTGGGGGGAAACTGGGTAAAGTGCACGCAGGATCTCTCTGTATCATTTCTCACAACTGCATGTGGGTCTACACTTAACTAAGAACAAAAAGCTTAATTAACATGTGATATAATTAGGACTACAGTTGTGCTATATTTCCGGGACATAAGGTAAAGAGATGGTATTTAACATTCCTTGTATAATGTATTCCATTATCAATGAACACTAAAATTCAAAATTCCAGATGAGATTCCAGAGGAAGTCTGGAGATTAAGAAACTAAACTATGTAGCAAGTGCTTTACAAACAGGCAAAATGAAACAATACTGTGTGGAGATACAATAAAAATCATTCAAGTAACTGATGAATATGAAATTTAGGCTAATGGTTTCATTTGGAAGGCTATGATTAAGACAAAGTACACAGTGGCCTTCTGGGAGTTGGATGAAATTCTACCTCTTGGCATAGAAATGATTAAAAGGTTATTTGCCTCAAAATTTTTCACTAAGCTATACATTTGTTGTATGTGGTTTTATTTGTCTTTTATTTTACCACAAAAAGTTAAATGAAATGAAATGAAATGAAGTAAAATGTTAAAACCACATTTAAACCATACTCAATGACTTCTGAAAAATGTATTTTTTAATCTGACATTTTTATTGATAAATTATTCACAGATCATGAATTTCACCAATTTAAAGTAGACAGCTCAGTGGTTTTTAGTATATACATAGAGCTATGTAACCATCACCACGATCTTATTTTATAACATTTTCTGCCAACCCAAAAGAGACCCTGAACCCATCCACACTCACTTCCCATGACCCCCTTGCCCCAGCCCTAGGCAACCACTAATGTAATTTCTGTCTCTATGGATCTGCCTACCTGGATATTTCATGCAAATGAAATCACTCAATATGTGGTCTTTTGTGAATAGCTTCTTTTACTTAGTATGTTTTCCAAGGTTCATCCATGTTTTACCCTGTATCAGTACTTATTCTTTTTATTATCAAATAACATTCCATTATGTGGATATACCACATTTTGTTCATCCATCATCAGTTAATGTGTTGTTTCTGCTTTTTGGCTACTATGAATTATGCTGCTCTGAACATTTGTGTACAGGTTTTTGTGTGGCTATATGCTATTTCTCCTGGGTACTTACTACACAAACTCAAACTGCAGAAAATCAAAGACAAAGAAAAAATTCTGAAATAAGCCATTGAGTGGGAGGAAAATTTACCTATAGTGGAACATGGATTAGGATTACAGCTGACTTCTTATCAGAAATCATGAAATCAAGAAGAGAGTGAAGTGAAATATTCAAAGTGTTGAAATAGAAAAGCATAAACTCAGAATTCTATATCCTGTGAAATTATTCTTCTAAAGTGGAGAAATAAAAAATGTATCAGATACACAGCAACAGAGAATGCCTTATCAGAAGCCCTGTACTGCAAGAAGTGTATTAAGAATTTCTTTAGGGTTTAGGAAAATATGTCAACACTCAGATCAACATAAGGAAAGCAAGAGCTGAAGGAATAAATGAAAGTAAAATATTGTATTTTTCTTATTCTTGCTTGATTGGAAACAAGTTTTAGTTTAAAATAATAATAGTAACAATGTATGGTTTTATTGAAGAATACAGGCAAGTGCTATGAATGACAACAAGGTCCACAATATATGAGAAAGATAAATCAGGAATATTCTGTTATTAGGTACCTGAGTTATGCAAGAAGCAGCACAGGGCTATTTGAAAGTGCATGTGGATTCATTTAAAATGTATATTGGAAACTCTAAGTCAAACACTAATTGTTTTTAAAGTATAATTGATAAAATAAGATAAGAGATATAATGGACTCTTTTACATAAAAAGCTTAATTTAAACCAAGGAAGTCAAAAAAGAATTAGGGTGGTGATGGGAGAAACAAAGAACAAGTATGCAACAAATAGAAAAGAGTTTTAAACATGGTGCATATTAATTCGGTTTATCAGTAATTACTTTATATTTGAATGGTCTAAATATATCAATTATAAAACATAAATTTTCAATGGGATATAAAAGACCCAACTCTAGGTTCTACAAAAAACACACAACATTTTAATATAAAGACATTGATAGGTTTAAGGTAACGGCATATAGAAAAATGTATTTTGCTAATGCTGATCAACATAGCTGGAGGAGACATATCAATTACACACAAAGCAGACTTGAGAACAAGAAAAATTATCCAGGTTAAAGTGAGGAAATAAATAATAATAAAGTGGTAGAATCTCCAATGATATGCAGTCATGCTAAACACCTAACAACAAAATATCAAAAAATGTGAGGCAAAAACTGATAGAACTGAAAGAAGAAGTGGACATCTCCACTACTGGAGTTGTGGACCTCAACAGCACTCTTTCAAGAATTGTGAGTTCAGACGGGCAGCAATTCGGTGAGGACACAGTTGAAGTAAACAGCACTATCCTTCAAACTGGTTCACAGCAGCCCTCCCTTATCCCCAGGGGACACGTTCCAAGCCCCCCAGGGGATGCTCGACACCCTGGATGGTACCGAACCCTGTATATACGATGTCTTTTCCTGTACATACATACCTGTGATAAAGCTGAATTTATAAAGGAGGCACAGTAAGCGACTGTCAACAGTAACTAATAATAAAATAGAACAACTAGAACAATATCCTGCCATAAAAGTTAGGCGACCGTGGCCTCTCTCTTCCAAAATATCTTCCTGTACAAATGTAAAGCCTTTTCCATCTTAACTAAGCACTCATCACACACTGACTGTAACTTGTGCAGCTCCAGATGCAGCAGCAAAAGTAGCACACATTTCCTTTTCCCTCTTCACAGGTTCACGGATGGGAGAGTCCTTACCGTCCTCTATGAAGTTGAGAACTTTCACCTTTTCACTTAAAGGAAGCACTTCACAGCTTCTCTTTGGCATATACGAACTGCCAGCATCATTCTTCGTGCCCTTTGGGCCATTATTACGTAGAATAAAGGTCGCCTGACCACAAGTACTGCGACCCCGGGAGACCATCGACCTGCTACCCCCACGACTGCTGAGTGACTGAAGTGGAACACGGACGGAGGGATGATTCCTGTCCTGTGAGGACGGAGCTGACATAGCGAGATTTCATCACCGTCCTCCGTGGTTGAAAACTTAGGAATTGCTTATTTCTGGAATCTTTTAGTTAATATTTTTGGACTGTGGTTGACCTTGGGTCACTGATGCCAAGTAAAGTGAAACTGCAGATAAGGAGGGACTCCTATCCTTTGCAGACACTCTGTCCAAAAACAGCAAAATGCATATTCCTCCCATGCTTATATGGAAAATTCACAAAGATAGACCAGATTCTAGGCCAGACACAAAACTTAACAAATCAAAAAGAATATAAATCATACAAACTATGCCCCCAGACAACAAGGAATTTAAACTAGCAGTCAGTACCAGAAAGATAGCTTGCAAGTCCCCCAAATATTTGGAGAATACCTTTCTACATAACACAGGAGTCAAAGAAGAAGTTTGGAGAGAAATTTAAAAATACTTTGAACTAAATAAAAATGAAATAGAACTCTTCAAAATTTGTGGGAAGCTGTGCTTAGAGAAAAATTTATGCCATTAAATGTATATATTCATAAAGATGATTAAAGTCAATGATCTAAGCTTCTACTATAGGAAATAGCAAAAGTGGAGCAGTCAAAGCCCAAAGCACAAAGAAGAAAACAAATAATAAAATCACACAGGAAATTAGTGAAATGGAAAACAAACAAACAAAAACAACAGAGAAAAGTCAATGACACTAACTAACCACTTGTCCTTTGAAGTGATAAATAAAAATTGATAAACCTGTAACCAGATTAATCAAGAAATAGAGAAGATACAAATTACCAATATCAGAAATGAAAGAGGGGTCATCACTATTGATCCCATGGACATTAAGAAAAGGCTAATAGTAGAATACTACAAACAACTCTATGCCCACAACTTTGATAACCTCGGTGACATGGATCAATTCTTTGAAAGACACAACTACTAAAACTCACACAGGAGAAATAGATATTCTGAAATGGCCTATATGTATTAAATAAATTGAACCAAAAAAAAACACCTAAACTAGAAAGTTTTCCTGGTGTGTTCTGTCACATATTTAATGAAGGAACGGAACCGATCCTCCACAGTCTTGTCTAGAATATAGAGGCAGAGGCAACACTTTCTAAGTCATTCTTTGATGCCAGCATTATCCTAATACCAAAAACGATTTTAAAAACATTACAGAAAAACAAAATTAAGACCAATATATCTTATCAGCATTTATGCAATGACCTTCAAAAAGTTACTAGCACATCAAACCCAACAATGTATAAAAGAAATTATACATCACAACCAGGTGGGTTTATTCCAGGTAAGGAAGGATGATTCAATATTGCAAATTCAATCAATGTAATCTATGCATCAAATGTTTAAAGAACAAAACAAGTATGGTCATATCAAATGATGCAGAAAAAGCATTTGAAAGAACTCAACATACATCCATGATTAAAACTGCCTGTAAACTAGGAATATAGGGGAACTTCCTCAACTTGATAAAGAACATCTACAAAACACCCACAGCTAATATCATACTTAATGATGAGAAACCAGACCTGTTCCCACTGAGACCAGGAACAAGGAAAGGACATATTTTCTCACAATGAATATTCAAGTTACGCTGGAAGTCCAGGCTAGTGCAATATGACAATAATGAAAAAATAAAGTTACATTGACTTAAAGAAGGAAATAAAGCCATCTTTATGGCCATGAAATAATTCATGCGTTGGACTTTATTACAATTAAAAAGTTCTGTTCTGGGCTTCCCTGGTGGTGCAGTGGTTAAGAATCCGCCTGCCAATGCAGGGGACGTGGGTTCGAGCCCTGGTCCGGGAAGATCCCACATGCCGCGGAGCACCTAAGCCCATGCGCCACAACTACTGAGCCCGCGTGCTGCAACTATTGAAGCCTGTGCTCCACAACAAGAGCAGCCACCGCAATGAGAAGCCCATGCACCGCAACGAACAGTAGTCCCCACTTGCCGCAACTAGAGAAAGCCCGCACGCAGCAAAGAAGACCCAACACAGCCAAAATAAATAAATAAATAAATAATATTAATAAAGAGAAAAAAAAAAAAGTCCTGTTCTGCAAAATATACTTTTAAAGAAAATTAAAAGGCAACCCATCCACAGAGAGGGAGAAAATATTTTTAAAACATATATTTGATGTGGTAGCCAATACAAACAAGGAGCTATCTCCAATGTATATATAAAGAACTTTGTTAAGTTCAACAATATGAAAACAAACAACTGAATTTAAAAATGGGCAAGGTATGTGAATAGACATCACCAAAGAAAATAGAAAGAGGGCAAATGAGCATATGAACATATGCCCAACATCATCTGTCATTAAGGAATTGTAAATTAAAATAGCAATGAGATACCACTGCACACATGGTTCAAATTCACAAAACTGAAAGTACCAATTGCTGGTAAGGATACAGAGCAATGGGAACTCTCCTTTATGGCTAGTGGATGTGCAAAACGGTACTGCCATTTTGGAAGACAGTTTGGCAGTTTCTTGTAAACTAACTATAATCTTACCATATAATTCAGCAATACACCTCCTAAGTTATACTCAATTTATTTAAAACTTAATGTCCATGCAAAAACCTGCCTGCAAATATTTATAACAGCTTTATTCATAATCACCACAAACTGGAAGTAAGCACAATGTCCTTCAATAGGTAAATAGATTTTTAAAAAACTGTAGTGAAGTTGCTTGATATTCCATTTTCTGGACCATGAAATATTATTCAGTGCTCAAAAAGAAATAAATTATCAAGAGCTAAAAGACAAGAATCATTCTTAAATGCACGTTGCTAAGCGAAAGAAGCCATTCTGAAAAGGCTACATTCTCTATGATTTCAATTATATGACATTCTGATAAAGGCAAAACTATACAGACAGTGAAATGGTCATTTCTAGAGGGCCATGATGTGGGGAGGAAATAGCTGAGGAGGAGTTTTTTTAGGGCAGTGAAACTCTTCTGTAGGACATTGTAATGGTGGATACATGGTATTATGCACTCGTCAAAACCTGTAGAATTTGCAGCTAAAAGGTGAGTGAGCCTTAATGTGTGCAAATCTTTAAAAAAAATCATTTAGGAGGTTAAGGGATATCACAGTTGAATGCAGGATATGACAAGAGAATCTGAATGTATTACGAACATCTGAAACAACCTCACTGAAGGGCTTAGGAGAGTGGAACTGACCTAAGTGAATCTGGAAATTAATGAAATCTGCAAGACTAAAGGCAAAAAAGAACAATACATCAATCCTCTACCTAGTCAAGTTTTCCCACTAGGGAGTGGGTTAACTGCCCTGATCCTGCTGTACATATGTACTGGATTAGAACAATTAAATAAGCAGATGGCAGATGGTGTAGCATCTGTTAGTGGGAGGCTACAGATAAGCAAGGGGAGGAGGCTAGGACTGTCTGTGTGATGATGGGTTCCCTTAGCGGCAGCCATGTAAACTCACATTTAGCTTAATGTAGGTACAGAGTAGGTATGTGAGCAATTCAGTACACACACACACACACACACACACACACACACACACGCCTCCTGTTCTGTAAGCTGAGGGGCCTAGAAGGCACAGCTACTCCACAAGCAATGAGCACACCAGCTCCCAGAATGTGGTTTCTCAAACATCCTCTAACAAAGCGAAGCAGGGCCTCTGGGAGGAATGGCTGATTCTTGGACTGGCAGGAAAGGTACAAGATGAGCCTGAAACATCTTTTAGCACCAGAAACTGAGAAAGTGCTCCAAAAAAAAAAACAAAAAAAAACCCCAAGGGCTTTTCAAAGCAACACTAAAACCAACTGGAAAAGCTTATAGCCCAGAGTATAAAAGAAGTATCCACAATCCACACTGATCTGTCAAAATGACTGAATAAATTTGAAAAACTGAGGTGAATAGACAAATCTCGTATGCAGCAGAATTCCAGGGAATGTACACAGACAGTCCACCCCTGTGGAGGTAGAGCATATTCCCCACTAAGTGTAGGATCTCCTTCCAAGGAGCACAGCATGGAAAGGGAACAAGAACCACAGAGTAAGAAACCTGGCAGACTCTCCCTCATCCAGGTGCTGGTGATGCAGTCATGACGGCAGGTACACGTGATAAGACATGATAAGACTGGCACTGTGCCTCTGTCATCTTCCTCCCAACACACATAAGCCCAGTCTAATCACAAAAAAAAATCGGGAAACTCCAAATCGAGATTCAGCCCGCAAAATACCTGACCAGTCCCCCTCAAAAGTGTAACAGTTATCAAAAAAGAAGTCCTAGAAACTATTACAGCCCACAGGAGCCAAAGGAGACGTAATTACGTGTGATGTGTAATCCGGATGGGATCCTGGGACAGGAAAAGAAGTATTAGGTAAAAACTAAAGAAATGTGAATAAAGTATAGACTTTTGTTAATAATAATGTATCAGTACTGGTTTACTCCTTGTAAGAAATGTAATGTAACAATGTGGGATGTTAATAATGGGGAAAACTGGGTGTGGAAACTAAAAATAGAACTACCATATGACCCAACAATCCCACTACTGGGCATATACCCTGAGAAAACCATAATTCAAAAAGAGTCATGTACCACAATGTTCACTGCAGCTCTATTTACAATAGCCAGGACATGGAAGCAACCTAAGTGTCCATCAACAGATGAATGGATAAAGAAGATGTGGCACATATATACAATGTAATATTACTCAGGCATAAAAAGAAACGAAATTGAGTTATTTGTAGTGAGGTGGATGGACCTAGAGTCTGTCATACGGAGTGAAGTAAGTCAGAAAGAGAAAAACAAATACCGTATGCTAACACATATATATGGAATCTAAAAAAAAAAAAAAAAAAAAAAATGGTTCTGAAGAACCTAGGGGCAAGACGGGAATAAAGATGTAGATGTAGAGAATGGACCTGAGGATATGGGGAGGGGGAAGGATAAGCTGGGACGAAGTGAGAGAGTGGCATGGACTTATATACACTACCAAATGTAAAATAGACAGCTAGTGGGAAGCAGCTGCATAGCACAGGGAGATCAGCTCGGTGCTTT
The DNA here is from genome assembly GCF_028564815.1 of Eubalaena glacialis. NCBI lineage: Eukaryota > Metazoa > Chordata > Mammalia > Artiodactyla > Balaenidae > Eubalaena > Eubalaena glacialis. Next base: position 1,860,609 of record NC_083732.1, on the reverse strand, counting down.
GTGACCACCTAGAGGGGTGGGATAGGGAGGGTGGAAGGGAGACGCAAGAGGGAACGGATATGGGGATGTATGTATATGTACAGCTGGTTCACTTTATTACACAGCAGAAACTAAGACACCATTGTAAAGCAATTATACTCCAATAAAGATGTTAAAAAAAAAAGTGATGCATCAGTAGGGGTTCACCAACTGTAAGAAACGTCGACAGCAGCCCGTGATCTTAGTAAGAGGGGATACTCTGTGTGAGACAAGATGGGGAGAGAACTTTCTGCACAATTATTTTGTAAACCTAAAAGGCTTCTAAAAGATAAAGTCTATTAAAATTGAAAAAGAGAAAAAACACACACATTCCCAGGCACTTTCTCATGAGTGAGCTGCAAAATACATCGAGTGATCTATCTCAAACGCTTCATCTTTCAGATAAAAAATGAGGGTCAGAAAAATGTAGGCCCTGTATGATCATCAGACAGCTGGAAAATACCTATAACAAAAATTCTAACTTAGGTGTGCAAATTTCCATCCTCAGACACTTTCTTCTCCTTGCCTTTCAGTCCGATCATGCTGAAAATAAAACGTCAGCGATGTGAGAGCTGGATAATCTGGGTAACACACGCCTCCCCTCCTCCCCCTGACCTGTGGGGCAGGAGAGTGACTGGGGAGCGTCTTCGTCGGGGCGCGGTGACGTCCACGCGCCTGTCTCTACCCCGCCGGTCACTTGCTCTTCTCTGTACACAGGGTCTAGCTGGGCCTTCTGCTGTGTGTCCTCCCTGCCGATTCTTCTGGGCGGGAATTAGCTGGTGCTCCACTAAGGAAGGGTTTATCTGGCCTGGCTTTGTGTCATTGTCGAGGGCGCTGCGAAACGGGTCTTGAGTCTGTGTAAGACAACAAGTAGGGATTTGCTGGGAACCAGTAGCCAGGAGTGAAGAGCATGGAGTTAATGAACTTGTCACCTGTGCTGTCTCTCTTCATGGCCTAATGAGGGGACAGACCTGTGGGTCCAGCAGAGAAGGAACTCCTAAGGGTGTTAATGAAAATCTATGGGTGTAAATTAGTCAAGTCCTAGGTATTTTACTGCTTTTCAAAATCAGAGATACAATAAACAATATTTAACACTTTTTTTGTCTTTACGCTTAACCCTTCCCAAACCGGTGGGAAATAGTAAAAGTCTAGTGATTTCATGTATGGCTTTCCTCTGTGGTAGTTAATTCAAAGAAAAAGAGTCCACTGCAGTCAGAATTCTTGAGGAAAATCTTAATCCATTAGCCCTCAAAACCTATTTCCAAACTGAAAACAAATTGAGAATTGTTAGCAGTTAGGTGAAACATGATATGTTACTCAATGACAATTGAAGCGTTTTGCCAAGATCTAAAATGCTTTATGTTCCCAAATCACATCCTAAATATGTTCCTTGATAACTCGTAAAATCTCCTAAATGGTTCCAATATATAAACTAATGCCTCATTTTCAGATGATATGATGTAACTCTTGTAATTTTATTTTCTGATTAATCTAAGCTAAAAAAGAAAATTCCAATGGAAATTTTGAATTAAGTTAAGCATATCTCATAACAATTAAAATGTTATTAAACAACATTTTGTACTTCTTTTATCGAAATTTGTTCTCATTGCATAAATATATCATTTTAACTTACATAATTTGAGCTATTCATTCTGCTCCTGTAAAAATTACACAATTTTAGAGTTTGGTTCAAAGTCACAAAT